>NC_053390.1:694150234-694504870 GCF_905171765.1 Bufo bufo | reverse complement strand
TACGCCACTGGCTCTGCAGAAAAAAACTTAAGCACTTTTGCTATTTCGCTCAGGCAGTGCACTAATTTTTGCTCTTTCATTTGAATACAAGAAATATATGTTTTTTCCTGGTGTGCTTGGGACACTGACAGGCCCAATAAGCATAATTAGCTATATATATATGCATTGACAGGTCTTCTAATGTGCATTAAAAACATATAAGTATAACCCCTGTCCACCTTATAAATACAGCAAACTGATGTTTTATAACCTGAAGTAATTGCTTTTCTTTCTGCCCAAGGGGTGGCGTTTCAGCTTCACTTCTGCCCAGCCAGCCTCCCCCAACCGCCGTTTTGAAGCGCCGCCCAGCTCATCAATATTCACTTCGCTGGGCGGCTTCTGCTGTCCCCGACGTTCCGAGATCCGGCGCATGCCCAATAGAAGGCTATGGGCATCGGACTCAATTTCAGCTTCTGCGCATGCGCCCGGCACCCATAGCTTTCTATTGGGCATGCGCCGGATCTTGGAACGTCGGGGACAGCAGAAGCCGCCCAGCGAAGTGAATATTGATGAGCTGGGCGGCGCTTCAAAACGGCTGTTGGGGGAGGCTGGCTGGGCAGAAGTCAAGCTGAAACGCCGCCCCTTTGGCAGAAAGAAAAGCGATTACTTCAGGTTATAAAACATGAGTTTGCTGTATTTATAAGGTGGACAGGGGTTATACTTATATGTTTTTAATGCACATTAGAAGACCTGTGCATGCATATACTGTATATAGCTAATTATGCTTATTGGGCCTGTCAGTGTCCCTTTAATGCCCGTGCTAGTGTTTTCCCCCCTTTGTCACCATATTCATAGTAGTGTCTTTTACATTTAGCCAAATCTTTCTTTGCCTTCTCAACCAGCATAAGGCCTCTTTCACACTTGCGTTGTCCGGATCCGTCATGTACTCCATTTGCCGGAGGTGCGTTCAGTGTTACTATGGCACCCAGGACGCTATTAAAGTCCTGGTTGCCATAGTAGTAGTGGGGAGCGGGGGAGCGGTATACTTACAGTCCGTGCGGCTCCCGGGGCGCTCCAGAATGACGTCAGAGCGCCCCATGCGCATGGATCACGTCATCCATGCGCATGGGGCACCCTGACGTCACTCTGTAGCGCCCCGGGAGCCGCACGGACGGTAAGTATACTGCTCCCCCGCTCCCAACTACTACTATGACTTTAGCGTCCTGGGAGCCATGGTAACCATTCAGAAAAAGTTAAACATCGGATCCGGTAATGTGCCGAAACGACGTTTAGCTTAAGGCTGGATCCGGATTAATGCCTTTCAATGGGCATTAATTCCGGATCCGGCCTTGCGGCAAGTGTTCAGGATTTTTGGCCGGAGCAAAAAGCGCAGCATGCTGCAGTATTTTCTCCGGCCAAAAAACATTCCGTCCCGGAACTGAAGACATCCTGATGCATCCTGAACGGATTTCACTCCATTCAGAATGCATTAGGATAATCCTGATCAGGATTCTTCCGGCATAGAGCCCCGACGACGGAACTCTATGCCGGAACAGAACAACGCAAGTGTGAAAGAGCCCTAAGACGTAACTCTTCCTGTTTTTTAGTTAATTTCTTTCTATCTTCCTCTAATTAAGATCTCTTATGTAGAGATGGACTTGCGGTTCACGGCAAACTCTGCGTGTTCGCGATTCGCCAAACATGCGAACATATGGAGATATTCGCGCCCGCCATATTCTTTTACATTGTGAAGAACTTTGACCCATGACACATCCATCAGGTGGTACAGGACAGCCAATTGAGACATTTCAGCACATGGACATACCCGCTACCTTAAAAATAAATCTAATCTGGCCGCCATTTTACATTAAGTGTTTTGCCAGTGTAGGGAGAGGTTGCTGTGTGGAGCAGAGACAGGCTGTTAGGGACACCAAACGCTAGCTAATAGGGCCACAGAAGTCCTTTTAAAGACTGGTATAGGTGTGCTATCGATATGTGTGATACACAGAGGGGTGCTATATACTTATAATATACTTTTATAATGAGTCAAAAACACATAGATCTATATAGTGATCACCTGGAAGTCTGTGGCCTAGGGGCTAGGGGCTTACTAGGGCCATTTTTATATAGGGTAAGGTTCCGGACGGGTCGCTCTTATCAGGGCGGGTGGTCTGTGGTTAGGCTATCAGGGCCACAATAGCACCCCCCTGTAGGGCAATATCAGGGACAGTTCTTTGCCCACCCTGTCCTTCAATACCACATCATCATCTAGCCCAAGGATAGATGGTTTTTGCTTTCCCTCCGGGATTCATGGATGTGCACTGGAACCCCCCGGATTGTGGTAGGACATATGGTTTCTGATTTTGTGCCGCCGAGCACTTGTTATTGCCTACTACATCTATGCTTTTTGCTTAACTTTAATAATTTAATTTATTTTCATTTTGAGGGATATCTTTTCCATTCACACGTCAGCAAAATGGGTCCACATCCGTTCCGCAATTTTGCGAAACTGGTGCAGACCTATTTATTTTCAATGGGGCCGGAATGTGCTGTCCGCATCCGCAGTTGCTGATCCGCATCCGCATTTGCGGATCCGCACTGCCGCATCCGTGCTTCGGTTTCCGAAAAATAATAGAACATGTCCTATTCTTGTCCGCAATTGCAGACAAGATTAGGCATTTTCTATTATAGTGCAGGCGATGTGCGGTCCACAAATTGCGGAATGCACATTGCCAGTGTCCGTGTTTTGCGGATCCGCAAAACACTTACGGACGTGTGAATGGACCCTCGCAGTAACATTATTAAAGGTTACGTTTTATCTTTATGTATATTCTAATGGATTGCCTTCCGTGTACAATGTTATAATATACTTTCTATGTTAGAAAGTATATTATAGTGCATTTGTATTGTGCGGCAGTTGTGTGCGGTTCTGCTGCGGTACTGCAGGTATATAGAGGGACAAGCGTTATTGGAACTAATAATTTCTACTGGTGTAATATACCAGTCGTCCCCCAAAAAAACTGATTGAAGCGGGGTGTTATATACCAATATACTTTCTTTATAGTGCATTTGCGCATGCGCGAACGCGAAAATTATATTGCTGATATTTCACATTGAAAAAAATTATGAATGCAGATCGCAAATTTGAATAATACATCTGGTCTGTCACTATCCATGTTGTGGGACTATTTGTGCCCTTTTTGTAATTATTTCTTGGCTGCAAATATGAGCTAAAGGTTTTTCAGGTTCGCCTGCCATTAAAATTAATGGGACCCGCCGCGAACTTGCAGTTCGCGAACATTTGATCGAGTTTGCGCTCGTGAACCGTCCCGGCAGATGTTTGTCCATCACTACTCTTATGCTCTAGTTCCAAATTCTGAATTTCTGCTAACAGCTCTCTTAGTTTACGTTCTTTTTCCTTTTTTATACGGGAGCTGTGTTTTTTACCAAGATTCCTCGCACTACACACTTATGTGCTTCCCATATAGTGCCCTGTGAAATATCATCTGTTTGATTAACTGAAAAGTATTCCTCCAGTGTAGTCTTAACGTCCTCCAAGACTATCATATCTTCTAACAATAATAGATTCAATTTCCATTGCCACGTCGTGATATGGATCGCAGAGTCTAATATTTAACTTAATAAGTGCGTGGTCTGAAAAGGATATACTGTCTATCTGCAGGGGCCATCTGTTGCATTTGGCTTGTGAGTACTCTACTCTGCCTTCCAATGCCTCCACACTGGATCTCAGCTCTGCGTAGTATTGTCACAGCCAACAGCTGAGAAGCGCTCACAGGAGCTTCTCAGATCCTCCTCCTTGAATTTCTTTGTTTGGTTTAGTTTCTCATCTCGTTAGTCTATCTCAGCTGTCATGCAGTCAGACTGATCCTACCCTTTAAGTTCCTCCCCATAATGCAGTAGTGTGCGGCTGATACAACTTCCTGGAGTGTGTGTGCATGCTGTTCCCAGTTCCCAGTTCCCAGTCGTCAATTTTGCAAAACGGGTGCAGAACCTATTTATTTTCAATGGGGCCGGAATGTGCTGTCCGCATCCGCAGTTTGCTGATCCGCATCCGCATTTGCGGATCCGCACTGCCGCATCCGTGCTTCGGTTTCCGAAAAATAATAGAAAATGCCTATTCTTGTCCGCAATTGCAGACAAGATTAGGCATTTTCTATATAGTGCAGCGATGTGCGGTCCACAAATTGCGGAATGCACATTGCCAGTGACCGTGTTTTGCGGATCCGCAAAACACTTACGGACGTGTGAATGGACCCTCGCAGTAACATTATTAAAAGGTTACGTTTTATCTTTATGTATATTCTAATGGATTGCCTTCCGTGTACAATGTTATAATATACTTCTATGTAGAAAGTATATTATAGTGCATTTGTATTGTGCGGCAGTTGTGTGCGTTCTGCTGCGATACTGCAGGTATATAGAGGGACAAGCGTTATTGGAACAAATAATTTCTACTGGTGTGATATAACCAGTCGCCCCCCAAAAAAACTGATTGAAGCGGGTGTTTATATACCAATATACTTTCTTTATAGTGCATTTTGCGCATGCGCGAACGCGAAAATTATATTGCTGGATATTTCAACATTGAAAAAAATTATGAAGTGCAGATCGCAAATTTGAATAATACATCTGGTCTGTCACTATCCATGTGTGGGACTATTGTGGCCCTTTTTGTAATTATTTCTTGGCTGCAAATATGAGCTGAAGGTTTTTCAGTTCGCCTGCCAATAAAATTAATGGGACCCGCCGCGAACTTGCAGTTCGCGAACATTGATCGAGTTCGCGCTCGTGAACCGTCCCGGCAGATGTTTGTCCATCACTACTCTTATGCTCTAGTTCCAAATTCTGAATTTCTGCTAACAGCTCTCTTAGTTTACGTTCTTTTTCCTTTTTTATACGGAGCGTGTGTTTTTTACCAAGATTCCTCGCACTACACACTTATGTGCTTCCCATATAGTGCCCCTGTGAAATATCATCTGTTTGATTAACTGAAAAAGTATTCCTCCAGTGTAGTCCTTAACGTCCTCCAAGACTATCATATCTTCTAACAATAATAGATTCAATTTCCATTGCCACTGCGTGAATATGGATCGCAGAGTCAATAGTTAACTTAATAAGTGCGTGGTCTGAAAAGGATATACTGTCTATTGTTACTGATTGTAACACCTCAAGGTCGTGATGTTTAAAAAAAAAATCTAGTGCCTTGAATATGTATCATGTGCCGGTGAATAAAAGGAGAAATCCCTATCTGTAGTGTGACATATTCGCCAGGTGTCCAATAGCTGATGAGCATGAAGTGTAGACTGACAATTGCGAAGGGCATTATCACTTAATTGAGATATCCCTCTGAAGTAATCCCTAGAAGGGTCAAGCGCAAAATTAAAATCTCCTCCAACTATCAGTCTCCCTCTGTTATCTTGTCTAGTTTCTTTAAGATGTTCGCCAGTGCTTCTTCCTGTTTAATATTTGGGAGATACACCGAAGCCAAAGTATACTTTTGTGTCACAATTTCCCCCTTCACAAAGATGTATCTCCCTTCCTCGTCTTTTTACGTTTCTTTATGCTGCCAAGGTATACTATGTGTAATCAATATACTTGTACCCTTTGATCTTGGGTTGGTATGTAGCTATGATAAGCTATAGGGGAAGTTCCTATCATTCAGCTTAAACTGATGCTGTACAGTATAATGAGTCTCTTGGATAAAGCTATATGTAGCCCCCCTCTCTTTTTAAGTATCCCAATAATTTCAATCTTTTCCATGTGTCTGGTGAGCTCCGAGTTGTTAACCAGCGAGATAGTACTGCTGCGGCGGGGAAAGCAAGAGAGACGAAAAAAATAAAATAAAAACCCTAAAAACCCCCTCAGCACATGCCTAACCAAGTTATAAAAAAAAAGGAGAAAAAATTTGGAACAAAAATTTATAAATTAAAACTTAGGGTGTGTAGAGAACCATAAGAGTAGAGACCCGTAGAGCTGCCCAATTCTTTATCAAGCTACATATATGAAAACTTCACACCGCAAATTGTTATTTAACATTAAACTACGTTATTCTGCCACCATATTTACGAATCAGATAATATGCTTTCTGTATATCAAATCTATCTGTTCGCCCCCACACACTAAATGTCAGAGGCACATCGTTTTATGCCTCCACTTACATTTACATTACTCCTCCTCTCCTCTCTCCACACCCCCCATGCACCCACACAGGATAAATCTAGTCTAAAATAGAGACAAAATTCATGTGAGTCATGTGAGGGGGAAGTAGAGAAGGAAGAAAGGGAAGGAGAGAGCAACGAAAAAAAAAATAAAAAAATAGTGTCCCAAAAAATCTCGAAAAGGACCACTTCTCCATTCTTGTTGTGCCGACAACCAGTCTGGTACCGCCACGAGATTAATTTGTAAAAATGCACATAAGTTTTTTACTTCCTCATGACGATGTAAAAAAAAAAAACTATAGTTTGCCCCTGCCTCTCTTATCTTATCCAATAGAGGGTAAAGTAAACGCCTCATCCTTAACGTGCGAGCAGACACATCAGAAAACAGCAGTATATGTGTTCCCTCATTCTCCACTGTATCAACATGTCTAATTGCTCTCATGATCACTTCTTTATCCAAGTAATTATGTAAGCGAACACGCAATATCTCGTGGATTTTGAGGCTCCCTATTATTAGTGCGATTTACCCTATGGACTCTGTCCACTAAAAATGTCGCTTCCAGTGGCCAGGATGTCGCTATATTGAAAATTTCCATCACTTTTCTATTAAGATCATCCTATGGTAATAATTCCGGTAGACCCTTTAGGGGCGTATGTTGTTCTACGCCCTCTATTCTCTAGGTCGTCTATCTGCAGAGGGCCATCTGTTGCATTTGGCTTGTGAGTACTCTACTCTGCCTTCCAATGCCTCCACACTGGATCTCAGCTCTGCCGTAGTATTGTCACAGCCAGACAGCTGAGAAGCGCTCACAGGAGCTTCTCAGATTCCTCCTCCTTGAATTTCTTTGTTTTGGTTTAGTTTCTCATCTCGTTAGTCTATCTCAGCTGTCATGCAGTCAGACTGATCGCTACCCTTTAAGTTCCTCCCCATAATGCAGTAGTGTGCGGCTGATACAACTTCCTGGAGTGTGGTGTGCATGCTGTTCCCAGTTCCCAGTTCCCAGTCGTCAGTCGTCATTCTTCTGCAAGATAAGTGCTGTTTATGTTATTTAATGATTTTGTCTTTTCTGGATCCAGGTGAACCTGACCCTCTCCGTGTCAGTGTAGGGAGCCGGTGGTCGTGTCCCTTCACTATTGTAGGGTCTTCAGGTAATAGATAGCCGAGGAACGTGGATATGCGGACATCCACCTTTGGGGTGTTCGCATAGGCTGAGCAGTGAGGGAGAGCGGCAGGGTCTATTGCAGGGGTCTCCCTTTGTTCCTTAGTTGTGGATCCAGAGAGACATTGTTTATATGGTATTGTCTTGTTTCCTGTACATCATCCGTGACATTATCACCGCCAAAACCGTCTCAAGCATGGATCCGTTTCACTTTGGCTGAACGCTTTCAGGTCTTTCTTTGGAGGTAGCTGATCTCCGTAAGACTTTTTCTCAGTTTCAAGTGACCGGTTCAGCTTGCGTTCATGGAGTTTGTGCTGAGCCTAAGATCTCCTCTCCGGATACGTTCTCTCGGGGGGTAGTGAGAATTTTGTGCGTTTTAGAGAGGCTTGCAAACTCCATTTTTGCCTTCTTCCCCATTCTTCTGGTGATGAAGAACGGAGGGTGGGGATCATTATATCGCTGCTCAGGGGTAACGCTCAGTCCTGGGCCTTTTCGCTGCCGGAGGGGGCGCGGCCCCTTCGTTCAGTGGATGAATTCTTTTTAGCCCTGGGTCAGATATATGATGATCCGGATCGTATTGCTCTGGCTGAGTCTAGACTACGTCTGTTATGCCAGGGTAAACAATCCGCAGAGATATACTGTTCAGAATTTCGGAGATGGGCAGCAGATATGGGTTGGAATGATGCTGCACTCCGAAGTCAATTTTGCTATGGTCTTTCAGAGGGATTGAAAGATGCATTTGCCTTTCATGAAAGACCTACCTCCTTGGATTCTGCTATGTCTCAGGCTGTTCGTATTGACAGGCGTCTTAGAGAGAGAGGAGAGATCTCTCCTTCCTGTCATACTCAGTCCCGGGATAGTGCAGCGGTCTCATTCTGTGCACAGGGGTCTCTGTCGCTGTCAGCCCCTTCTGAGCAGGAGTCCATGCAGCTGGGGTTGATTGCCTCTGACAATAGAAGATTCAGCCCGCAGGGGAGGGTTTGTTTTTGTTGTGGAGGTATAAATCATCTGGCAAATGTTTGTCTCTCTAGGAGATTCAGGCAGTTTTCTGGGAGTAATAAAGAGACAAAAAGGAAAAAATCTTTTAAAAATGTTCCGTCTGTTACTATTGGCAGGGTTGAGGCGGAAATTGAAGGTTTTCCGTTTGCTTGTAGTTCCCGTTTTGTCCTGCCTGCTAGGGTGGCGCTAGAGAGCAAGAGCATTTTTTGTGAGATTTTTGTGGATAGTGGAGCAGCTGTCAACCTCATTGATAATCAATTTGCAATAACTCATGGTTTCCAGGTATGCACTTTGGGAAAGGATATTCCTGTTTTTGCTATTGATTCAGCTCAGAATTTCTCAGAAATCATTAAAGGGCATAGTTCACAATATCCGTTTAATTGTGAGTGATGCTCATGTTGAGGATGTGTCATGTTTCGTCCTTAGCGGTTTGCCTACTCCTCTAGTGTTTAGGCTACCCTGGCTCACTAAACATAACCCCACCATTGATTGGCAAGCGAGGCAAATAAATGGTTGGAGTAACTTTTGCAGAGAGAATTGCCTCACGACATCTGTTTCTGAGTTTCTACTAACACTGTACCACCTTTCCTCTCTGAATTTTTGGGATGTCTTCTCTGAGAGTGGAGTTCAGGGTTTTGCCCTCCGCACAGGGAGTATGATTGCCCTATTAATCTCATCCCGAGGCGCCAAGCTGCCTAATCTCGTTTATACAATCTCTCCCAACCTGAGAGGGTCGCTATGCGGGCTTATATCTCTGAGAGTCTGAGAAAAGGACACATACGACCCTCGAAGTCACCTGTTGCCGCTGGTTTTTTTCTTTGTTAAGAAAAAAGATGGTTCTTTAAGACCTTGTCTGGATTTCAGGGAGCTGAACAGTATCACTATTCGTGATCCTTATCCGCTTCCTCTGATCCCGGACCTGTTTACCCAGGTTGTTGGGGCTAAAGTCTTTTCCAAATTAGACCTAAGAGGGGGCATACAACCTGGTTAGGGTCAGAGAAGGAGACGAATGGAAGACGGCTTTCAATACCCCTGAGGGCCATTTTGAGAATTTGGTTATGCCTTTTGGTTTGATGAATGCCCCAGCCGTTTTTCAGCATTTCGTCAACAGCATTTTTTATCATTTAATGGGGAAAATTTGTATTAGTGTATTTGGAATGACATTTTGAATTTTTTCTCCTGATTTCAAGACTCATAAGGAACACTTACGTCAGGTCTTGCTCATCCTGCGGGAGAATAAATTATATGCGAAACTGGAAAATGTGTGTTTGCGGTTCCAGAAATCCAATTTCTGGGGTTTCTTGTCTCCGCTTCTGGTTTTCGCATGGACCCCGAGAAGGTCCGCGCTGTGCTTGAGTGGGAGCTTCCTGAGAATCAGAAGGCGCTGATGCGTTTTTGGGCTTTGCCAATTATTACAGGAAATTTATTTTGAATGATTCCTCTGTTGTTAAACCACTCACTGATATGACCAGAAAGGGGGTAGATTTTTCTTCCTGGTCGGTAGAGGCGCGTAAGGCCTTTTCTAATATCAAGGAGAGTTTTGCTTCCGCTCCCATCCTAGTACAACCTGATATTTCGTTACCCTTCACAGTTGAGGTTGATGCTTCTGAGGTAGGGGTGGGTGCGGTCTTGTCTCAGGGTTCCTCTCCTGCCAAATGGCAACCGTGTGCCTTTTTCTGAAAGAAACTCTCCTCCGCAGAGAGAAATTATGATGTGGGAGATAGGGGAATTGTTGGCCATCAAGTTGGCTTTTGAGGAATGGCGCCATTGGCTAGAGGGAGCCAGACACCCTATTACCGTGTTTACTGACCATAAAAATCTGGCCTACTTGGAGTCAGCCAAGCGTCTTTGTTCTTTCAAGGTTTAATTTTGTTGTTACGTTCCGCCCTGGGGTTAAGAATGTGAAGGCAGATGCCCTGTCACGTTGTTTTCCGGGAGGTGGGAATTTTGAAGACCCGGGTCCCATTTTGGCTGAAGGTGTGGTGGTCTCTGCTCTTTTTCCTGAATTGGAGGCAGAGGTGCAGGCAGCCCAGTCAGAAGCTCCTGATCTTTGTCCTCCTGGGAGGTTGTTTGTGCCTCTCGCTTTGAGACACAAGATTTTAAAGAACACCACGATACGGTCCTTGCTGGGCACCCGGGGGCAAGAGCCACACTGGATCTCATCGCTCGGAGGATTCTGGTGGCCTGCACTTCGTAAGTCGGTTGAGGGTTTTGTGGCAGCTTGCGAGACTTGCGCTCGGGCCAAGGTCCCTCATTCACGGCCATCAGGTCCTCTCCTTCCTTTGCCCATTCCTTCCCGTCCTTGGACACATCTGTCCATGGACTTCATAACGGACTTGCCTCGTTCCTCGGGGAAGTCTGTGATTCTGGTGGTGGTGGACCGTTTTAGCAAAATGGTGCATTTTATCCCTTTTCCTGGTTTGCCCAATGCTAAGACGCTGGCGCAGGCATTTATTGACCACATTGTCAAATTGCATGGTATTCCTTCAGACATATTCTCTGATAGGGGCACGCAGTTTGTTTCCAGATACTGGAAGGCTTTCTGTTCTCGCTTGGGGGTTTGGTTGTCATTCTCTTCTGCTTTCCATCCGCAGTCGAATGGCCAGACAGAGCGCGTCAATCAGAATCTGGAGACATATCTGCGCTGTTTTGTGGCGGAGAATCAGGAGGATTGGTGTTCTTTTTTGTCCCTTGCTGAGTTTGCTTTAAATAACCGTCGTCAGGAGTCCTCTGATAGGTCACCATTTTTTGGTGCATATGGGTTCCATCCGCAGTTTGGGACTTTCTCGGGAGAGGGCTCTTCTGGTTTGCCTGATGAGGACAGATTCTCCTCGTCTTTGTCATCTATTTGGCAAAAGATTCAGGATAATCTAAAGAGCATGAGTGAGAGATATAAGCGTGTGGCGGATAAGAGACGTGTGCCTGGTCCGGACCTGAATGTTGGTGATCTGGTGTGGTTGTCTACCAAGAATATCAAATTGAAGGTTCCCTCCTGGAAGTTGGGTCCTAGGTTTATTGGGCCTTACAAGATCCTGTCTGTCATCAATCCTGTTGCCTACCGTCTTGATCTTCCTCAGACTTGGAAGATCCATAATGTTTTTCATAAGTCCTTATTGAAACCTTATGTTCAACCTATTGTACCCTCGCCTTTGCCTCCTCCTCCGATTATGGTTGATGGAAATCTTGAATTTCAGGTCTCTAGGATTGTGGATTCTCATCTTGTCCGCGGTTCCCTCCAGTACCTCGTTCATTGGGAGGGTTATGGTCCTGAGGAGAGGATGTGGGTCCCAGTGACGGACATTAAGGCCTCTCGTCTCATCAGGGCTTTCCATAGGTCCCATCCTGAGAAGGTGGGCCCTGAGTGTCCGGAGTCCACTCCTAGAGGGAGGGGTACTGTCACAGACAGCTGAGAAGCGCTCACAGGAGCTTCTCAGATCCTCCTCCTTGAATTTCTTTGTTTTGGTTTAGTTTCTCATCTCGTTAGTCTATCTCAGCTGTCATGCAGTCAGACTGATCGCTACCCTTTAAGTTCCTCCCCATAATGCAGTAGTGTGCGGCTGATACAACTTCCTGGAGTGTGTGTGCATGCTGTTCCCAGTTCCCAGTTCCCTGTTCCCAGTCGTCAGTCGTCATTCGTCTGCAAGATAAGTGCTGTTTATGTATTTATGATTTTGTCTTTTCTGGATCCAGGTGAACCTGACTCCCTCCGTGTCAGTGTAGGGAGCCGGTGGTCGTGTCCCTTCACTAATGTAGGGTCTTCAGGTAATAGATAGCCGAGGAACGTGGATATGCGGACATCCACCTTTGGGGTGTTCGCATACGCTGAGCAGTGAGGGAGAGCGGCAGGTCTATTGCAGGGGTCTCCCTTTGTTCCTTAGTTGTGGATCCAGAGAGACATTGTTTATATGGTATTGTCTTGTTTCCTGTACACCATCCGTGACATTTATTCTCTGTTGTGGTCGTCCGGGTGTTTAATGTCTCTATTTCAGCTCTCAGTTCTGCAACTACTTGCTGCTGTGCGCTCTCAATGCAGTTTACCACCTCATCTATGTCCTGCTTTGTAGGTAAAGCCTGAATTAAAGATCTGAGAATTGTAGTTCTGAGTGAACAATATATACAATAGTATAGTGACCGCTGGAGAAAGAGAAGGATCACTCTGAGGAGTAGATTGCGGTGGCTCTATAGATGTGATAGGCTCATCCACACAGTCCCCTCTATCCATTGTTTCTCCTCTGGCTCCATCTCTGTCCGAGTCTGCCATCCTTCCCATAATGCAGTAGTGTGCGGCTGATACAACTTCCTGGAGTGTGTGTGCATGCTGTTCCCAGTTCCCAGTTCCCTGTTCCCAGGGAACTGGCTCTATAGATGTGATAGGCTCATCCACACAGTCCCCTCTATCCATTGTTTCTCCTCTGGCTCCATCTCTGTCCGAGTCTGCCATCCTCCCCATAATGCAGTAGTGTGCGGCTGATACAACTTCCTGGAGTGTGTGTGCATGCTGTTCCCAGTTCCCAGTTCCCTGTTCCCAGTCGTCAGTTCCCTGTTCCCAGTCTGCCATCCTCCCCATAATGCAGTAGTGTGCGGCTGATACAACTTCCTGGAGTGTGTGTGCATGCTGTTCCCAGTTCCCAGTTCCCTGTTCCATCTCTGTCCGAGTCTGCCATCCTTCCCCCCACAGTTCTTCTATATGTTATACATTCCTCCTGTCCCCTGGATCCTTTTGAGGTCTATTTAAGAGGTTATCTGACAAGACAATATTAATCTTACCTCTTTGCTGCATGCCCGGGGGGGGTTTCTTCTGATCCGACCTGAATCACGGCCGGCTATTTCTTCTGGCTCTCCCCCTGCTGTTGCACCTCTCTCGTTCCAGAAAATCACCAAAAACCTTTCTAAACTGGGGTTCAGGTTACTGGAGCAGGTCGTTACACTGTTAGCCGCTTTTGGCGTCGCTTTAGGTGCTGTTCCTGCGTTTGCACCTCCCTGTAAGTCTTTGCCTGCTGATGCTCCACGTCTGACTGGACTGTATGGAGGGTTCACAGCCAGCTTGCGGTGTGTCGGCATTACCCCCTGTGTCTTTCAAAATTCAACCCACCGTTCCACATGTACAAAGGACAGAGGATGGCGTACCCAAAAAAAAAAAAACTGCAGCCGATTTTTTGCTAGTACAGAGTATACCTCTTTAGTATACCTCTTTAGGTGTCCCTGCCAGCTGCCGCCCCGAAGGATCCGAGAGACCAATTGCCTGTCGTACTTTAATTTGCAAGACAGATGGAGACAGGAGACAGGGGGGACGAGTTCCGGGGAGAATAGCACATGCAGCAGCCTTCAGCTAACAATCCACTTGCTGCACTTCCAACTCTCTCAGCTCTGGGCGGATCAGGTCTCCACAGGTGAGCAACTCACTCCATCACCTGCTCCCTCATGACTGAGCCACACCCCCTGTTAGGAGGTCTATAGACTACACCAAGTATTCTTTTTTCAGAGTTTAATTCCCTTTGTAATTCCACCCATAAGGTTTCAACATCCTCACCCACAATTGCCACTAAGAGTGTAAAAGCGAAGAGTCCAGCCATGTCTCAGCCACACCAACTACATCTATGTGAAACTCTAGTACCATAGACTCCAGCTACCGCATTTTGCTTGCTAGATTTTAGGTATTTGTGAACATACATTTTAAGTTACTATTTAATTTCCCACATTCAGTTCCCAGAAAGTGAATATCTGGGATATTTTTTTGCTGGTACCTTGGATGATATTGTTAGTTTGTAACAGGTCCATGTTACCACCAGCTCTGTTTTTCATGGTTGAATATTTATGTCCAGTCACCTCCCTAATTCTCTCACTAACCCCAGCCCCCACTAAATCCCCACTGTCTCCTCCTATATGCCTCTCTCTATATACCCCCTTATTAGTATGACCCTCACCCTCTCCCCAGGTCATAGTTTAAAAGATCCTCCAGCTGTCGAACCATTATTTATTCCAAAGCAGCTGTACCCTCCCTGTAACAATGGCAGTTGGCAGCCACCAGCATGCAGCGCATCCTGCTATGTACCTCAGTCGAACTGCACACAAGGCTCCTCTTCTCCGCTGCAGGCTCCAGACCCGCTTTCCTGCACTGTCGCAGGCGGTGACAGCTTCAGTTGCAACTTGTAGGAGCCGCACGCCCCTGATTCCGCCTTCTCTCCAATCCTGGCCAAGCTCCACCTTTATAAGGGTGCTTCCCCCTTCCTGTGATGCCTGAGCAATATTATAGTTTTCTACAGCGAAGGTTCCAGCTCGTTGTTCCTGTGTTGTTATCCTGCTTCCGACCTTAGCCTGTATCCTGACCTTGTCTCTGCCTGATCCTCCTGTACCTCGATGCTCTAAAGTGTATGATTTGGATTGTAGACCACGCCTCTGTCTGCTGTTCAGCTTGTTACACCTGCTGCACCTGAGCTATTCAGATCTGCTGTTCTAACAGCTCCAGCACTGCTTAATCACCAACTCAGCCCTGCTTCATCTGACTCTGCTGCTGTGCTTCTTCCATCCAGCGACAGCTCGCTCCACCTGCCTGTATCCCCAGTGCTTGCACTGGGCGTTCTGGCCTGCTTGGAAAGCTGCCACTTAGCCGGGACCATTCTTGCGGTAGCGACCTGGTGTCTCCCCTGCAGCTAAGACCAGCTTCCCCATCCTGGAGTGGGACAAAGGGTGAAGACCAGGGGAACACTAAGATTCCGCTCTCAAGTTTGGCCCAAAGCCAAACCAGTAAGTGGCACAGATGATCCACACCCGTTGGAGCATTACACTCCCCATTAAGGTGTAGCCCATCCCTACTGTAGATCCTGTAGCCGACAGAGAAGTCAGCCCAGTTCTCCATGAACCCAAACGCTTTCTTCCTGCACCAGCCTCTGAGCCACTTATTTAACTACCTAAGTTCCCTCTGTCTCTCTAGTGACGCTCATTGCACTGGTAGTATTTCTGAAAATAAGCCAACCAATATACTGGACATTCAAACAGAACATCTTCATCCTAGATGTTCTAAATGAAATTAAAGAGAGAATTGGATCCTGATAATTCATTATGAATTTTCAGACAATTACTGTGTCACAGGATTATTTCTTTATATTTAAAGGCTATGGACACCTTTGTGCACTAAAAATTAATAAACCCATAACTTACCGTAATGCAGTACATAATAAAATTGCACTTGTTTGTTTACTGGCATCAGCTTTGCTTCACATGCTCTCAGAAATGCTCTTCTATGAGTTTTGCTCACTGCTGTCGTCTCCTGTGAGAATCTCTGGGCGTTCCTGTGGATTTCACATGCACCAGCACAAGCTCTGCTGCCCCGCCCCCACATCCTGTTACATAACACAGCTAGCAGCCACTTACATATAGGCTGCTGGAACTTGCAAGATTTCATTCCAATCTACAGTCGTGGCCAAAAGTTTTGAGAATTACATAAATATTGGAAATTGGAAAAGTTGCTGCTTAAGTTTTTATAATAGCAATTTGCATATACTCCAGAATGTTATGAAGAGTGATCATATGAATTGCATAGTCCTTCTTTGCCATGAAAATTAACTTAATCCCAAAAAAACCTTTCCACTGCATTTCATTGCTGTCATTAAAGAACCTGCTGAGATCATTTCAGTAATCGTCTTGTTAACTCAGGTGAGAATGTTGACGAGCACAAGGCTGGAGATCATTATGTCAGGCTGATTGGGTTAAAATGGCAGACTTGACATGTTAAAAGGAGGGTGATGCTTGAAACCATTGTTCTTCCATTGTTAACCATGGTGACCTGCAAAGAAACGCGTGAAGCCATCATTGCATTGCATAAAAATGGCTTCACAGGCAAGGATATTGTGGCTACTAAGATTGCACCTCAATCAACAATTTATAGGATCATCAAGAACTTCAAGGAAAGAGGTTCAATTCTTGTTAAGAAGGCTTCAGGGCGTCCAAGAAAGTCCAGCAAGCGCCAGGATCGTCTCCTAAAGAGGATTTAGCTGCAGGATCAGAGTGCCACCAGTGCAGAGCTTGCTCAGGAATGGCAGCAGGCAGGTGTGAGTGCATCTGCACGCACAGTGAGGCGAAGACTTTTGGAAGATGGCTGGTGTCAAGAAGGGCAGCAAAGAAGCCACTTCTCTCCAAAAAAAACATCAGGGACAGATTGGTCTTCTGCAGAAAGTTTGGTGAATGGACTGCTGAGGACTGGGGCAAAGTCATATACTCCGATGAAACCTCTTTCCGATTGTTTGGGGCATCTGGAAAAAGGCTTGTCCGGAGAAGAAAAGGTGAGCGCTACCATCAGTCCTGTGTCATGCCAACAGTAAAGCATCCTGAGACCATTCATGTGTGGGGTTGCTTCTCATCCAAGGGAGTGGGCTCACTCACAATTTTGCCCAAAAACACAGCCATGAATAAAGAATGGTACCAAAACACCCTCCAACAGCAACTTCTTCCAACAATCCAACAACAGTTTGGTGAAGAACAATGCATTTTCCAGCACGATGGAGCACCGTGCCAATAAGGCAAAAGTGATAACTAAGTGGCTCGGGGACCAAAACTTTGACATTTTGGGTCCATGGCCTGGAAACTCCACAGATCTTAATCCCATTGAGAACTTGTGGTCAATCCTCAAGAGGCGGGTGGACAAACAAAAACCCACTAATTCTGACAAACTTCAAGAAGTGATTATGAAAGAATGGGTTGCTATCAGTCAGGAATTGGCCAGAAGTTGATTGAGAGCATGCCCAGTCGAATTGCAGAGGTCCTGAAAAAGAAGGGCCAACACTGCAAATACTGACTCTTTGCATAAATGTCATGTAATTGTCGATAAAAGCCTTTGAAACGTATGAAGTGCGTGTAATTATATTTCACTACATCACAGAAACAACTGAAACAAAGATCTAAAAGCAGTTTAGCAGCAAACTTTGTGAAAACTAATATTTGTGTCATTCTCAAAACCTTTGGCCACGACTGTACATAGTGAGTCTTACAGTATGCTACAGCCTGTAATCAGCAGATCTATTTCTCACTTTCCATTCTGTAGAAAGTCCATTATTTGTAGACACAATAGATATTTCTGCTGATAACGTTAGTGCAGCGATCTACAGTCAGAACCACTGCGTTATAAGCAGAATATAGATCTTATTATGACAGCTCTCACTACATGCACTCTGTTCTGAACACAGTATTTTCCCATACAGATTAGTACAGTGTGACGACACACAATGCTATGTACACATAGAAGTACACAGTGGGGAGATTTATCAAAACTGGTGTAAAGTAGAAATGGCTTAGTTGCCCATAGCAACCAATCAGCTGCTTTTTTCTTGCCATAATACAAATTCTAACAGTCTATTCAGTAGGACTATCAGCTGTATATCCACCTGACTTCTCCTCAACGCAACTATTGGTCCCAACCCCATTTATAAGGCAAAAAATCCCACTTATTAAACCTGACAGGGCACACCTGTGAAGTGAAAACCATTTCAGGGGACTACCTCTTGAAGCTCATCAAGAGAATGCCAAGAGTGTGCAAAGCAGTAATCAAAGCAAAAGGTGGCTACTTTGAAGAACCTAGAATATTACATATTTTCAGTTGTTTCACACTTGTTTGTTATGAATATAATTCCACATGTGTTAATTCATAGTTTTGATGCCTTCAGTGTGAATCTACAATTTTCATAGTCATGAAAATAAAGAAAACTCTTTGAATGAGAAGGTGTGTCCAAACTTTTGGTCTGTACTGTACATAGTGGGGATTCGCTCTGGTAGACAGGGTGTGCGGACGCAGTACAGAGGCAAATTACCAGTTCTTAAATCAAACTTCCGTGTTTATTCACACATAAAGCAAAAACAAAACGTCACTTTGCAGTCTTGGTGTTAGTTCACACACAATGGAAAGTCCACATAGCAAAAATCACCTTGTTGGCAGTTCTGCCTCCAGCAGTCCATAGCAGGCTTTTGGGGGGGCCCTTTTCCCTTACAGACGGGTCTCAGCCCTCCAGCACGGCACAAGCATCAGATCCCAGCACACACACCTCCGGAGCTTCACTGTCAGACTGAGGTAATCCTCCTGACCTGGCAGTGCTGGCTGGTTTTTAGGCCTGCCAAAACCCGGCCTGGAACATGGGGAGTAATCACCCACTCAGCACTTTGACTACTCCCAGTAAGAACCGTCCCGGATCAGCTATACAGCCATACTAAGTATTAAGGTGTCAAACAGCAACTGCTGCTGACACATAAAAACCGGCTCTTACTCCACCGAGGCCAGGAACCTCGGTGACACGTACCTATCATCCACAATGATTCCTTGTACCTTCTTACAATATATATATATATATATATATATATATATATAAAAAATGACAGCACTCTCAAACACTTTACTCACCCCTGTGGTCACAATGTTTGCAGCTCATTCAGAGAGTTTCTTTTCAAGCTATGAGCTAAAACGTTGCGACTAGTGTTGAGTGAACTTGTGTTTCAAGTTCAGCATACAACGTTAAGGTTATCTAAGAATCCCATTATGGATTCCGCTACCACGGTCCATAAGGGTCCATTCACACGTCCCCAAATTGTGTATCAGCAAAACACGGACACCGGCCATGTGCGTTCCGCATTTTGCGGACCGCACATGGCTGGCACTATGAGAGAAATGCCTATTCTTGTCTGTGGCTGCGGACAAGAATAGGACATGCTAAAAAAAATTGTCGGGCCTGCGGAACGGAAGTGCGGATGCGGATAGCACATGGTAGTTCTGTCCGCATCTTTTGCGGCCCCATTGTAAATAAATGGGTGCGCACCCCTTCCGCAAAATTGTAGAATGGATGCAGACGTGTGAATGGGCCCTTAGTTATGGTCCGTGGTAGCAGAATCCATAACGGAATTCTTACATAACCTGAAACTGAACCTTGTAAGCCAAACTTGAAACACAAGTATGCTCATCCCTAGTTGTGACCACCGGAGTAAATAAAGTTGTTGTTTTTTTCACAAATTTTTTGTGACAGTGCTGCCATTTTTTTAAATTCTTATATTGTCCTGGATTTGTTGCCGGATCCATTGGCCTGGACCTCCATATTTATATTTGGCCTGATGTGCTGCCATTGTGTGTGTGTGTATATATATATTATATAAATAATGAAAATCCGCGGTACTCCTTGAAAGATCAAAAAAAATTGCTATTTATTCACACATGTCATAGCTGTATGACATGTGTGAATAAATAGCACGTTTTTTTCATCTTTCAAGGAGTGCCGCAGATTTTCATTATTTGTTCATCACCCTGAATCGAGGGATTACCGCTGGCACCCATCTTTCAGTCAACACCAGGAGTGCTGCCTGGCTTTTCATATATATATATATATATATATATATATATATGTATATATGTAGATATATACACTGCTCAAAAAAATAAAGGGAACACTTAAACAACACAATGTAACTCCAAGTCAATCACACTTCTGTGAAATCAAACTGTCCACTTAGGAAGCAATACTGAGTGACAATCAATTTCACATGCTGTTGTGCAAATGGGATAGACAACAGGTGGAAATTATAGGCAATTAGCAAGACACCCCCAATAAAGGAGTGGTTCTGCAGGTGGTGACCACAGACCATTTCTCAGTTCCTATGCTTCCTGGCTGATGTTTTGGTCACTTTTGAATGCTGGCGGTGCTTTCACTCTAGTGGTAGCATGAGACGGAGTCTACAACCCACACAAGTGGCTCAGGTAGTGCAGCTTATCCAGGATGGCACATCAATGCGAGCTGTGGCAAGAAGGTTTGCTGTGTCTGTCAGCGTAGTGTCCAGAGCATGGAGGCGCTACTAGGAGACAGGCCAGTACATCAGGAGACGTGGAGGAGGCCGTAGGAGGGCAACAACCCAGCAGCAGGACCGCTACCTCCGCCTTTGTGCAAGGAGGAACAGGAGGAGCACTGCGTCAGCGTAGTGTCCAGAGCATAGAGGCGCTACCAGGAGACAGGCCAGTACAACTTGAGACGTGGAGTAGGCCGTAGGAGGGCAACAACCCAGCAGCAGGACCGCTACATCCGCCTTTGTGCAAGGAGGAACAGGAGGAGCACTGCCAGAGCCCTGCAAATGTGCATGTGTCTGCTCAAACGGTCAGAAACAGACTCCATGAGGGTGATATGAGGGCCCGACGTCCACAGGTGGGGGTTGTGCTTACAGCCCAACACCGTGCAGGACGTTTGGCATTTGCCAGAGAACACCAAGTTTGGCAAATTCGCCACTGGCGCCCTGTGCTCTTAACAGATGAAAGCAGGTTCACACTGAGCACATGTGACAGACGTGACAGAGTCTGGAGACGCCGTGGAGAACGTTCTGCTGCCTGCAACATCCTCCAGCATGGCATTGGGTCAGTAATGGTGTGGGGTGGCATTTCTTTGGAGGGCCGCACAGCCCTCCATGTGCTCGCCAGAGGTAGCCTGACTGCCATTAGGTACCAAGATGAGATCCTCAGACCCCTTGTGAGACCATATGCTGGTGTGGTTGGCCCTGGGTTCCTCCTAATGCAAGACAATGCTAGACCTCATGTGGCTGGAGTGTGTCAGCAGTTCCTGCAAGATGAAGGCATTGATGCTATGGACTGGCCCGCCCGTTCCCCAGACCGGAATCCAATTGAGCACATCTGGGACATCATGTGTGACTCCAAATCCAACCTCCATGGGTTGAAAAATTTGATTTCCATTTTTTTATTTTTGTGTGATTTTGTTGTCAGCACATTCAACTATGTAAAGAACAAAGTATTGTAGTCAGAAGAATATTTAGTTAACTCAGACCTAGGATGTGTTATTTTTGTGTTCCCTTTATTTTTTTTTTGAGCAGTGTATATACTGTATATATAGGATAAATAAATACATACAACGCAGCACAAGGGTCTAATTTTTTGCAGGAAGAGATGATGGTTTGATTGGTACCATTTTGGGGCACATCTTAATTTTTGATCACTTGGTATTACACTTTGTGATGTAAGGTGATAAAAAAATGTCTTTTTTGACAATTTTTTTTTTATGGCGTTCACCAGACGGGTTGGATGCTATTTTTATAGAGCAGGTTGTTATGGACACAGTGATGCTTACTATGTGCATTTTTACATTTTATTTTACACAATAAAAACAAAAAAATCATGTTTTAGTGTCTCCATTTTCTGAAAGCCATATTTTTTTTTACTTTTTAGGAATATTGTCTTAGGTAGGATCTCATTTTTTGCGGGATGAAATTATGATTCGATTGGTACCATTTTGGAGCACATATACATTTTTGATCGCTTGGTATTAGGCCTAGTTCACATGAACGTATGGCTTTTATATTTTTTTGCGGTCCGTTTTTCACGGATCCGTTGTTCCGATTTTGAGTTCCGTTGTGTTTCCGTTTTGTTTTTCCGCTCTGTTTTTTAGTATGGCATATACAGTATACAGTAATTACATTGGGCTGGGCATAACATTTTCAATAGATGGTTCCGCAAAAATGGAACGGATACGGAAGACATATGGATGCATTTCCGTATGTGTTCCGTTTTTTTTGCGGACCCATTGACTTGATTGGAGCCACGGAACATGATTTGCGGGCAATAATAGGACATGTTCTATCTTTCAACGGAACGGAAAAACGGAAATACGGAAACGGAATGCTTACGGAACACATTCTGTTTTTAATGCGGAACCATTAAAATGAATGGTTCTGTATACGGACCGTATACGGAACACAAAAGAATGGCCCGTACACTCGCAAAAAACACTTTATGCGTTGTAAGGTTATAAAAAAAATTGCTTTTTGGACACAGTTTTTATTTTTTTAATTTTTTACGGCGTTCACCAGACGGGTTAGCGCATGTGATATTTTTTTACAGCAGGTTGTTACGGATGCGGGGATACCCAATATGTCTCGCTGAAAGCTGCGGAAAGCTAAGTACACAGTGTTTCCTGGTAATAACATATTTTGGCCTCCCTTTCGGATGGGAGGAAAACATTCCCCCTTTTTGCTTTGATAGCGAGGGTCTAAAAGCATGGCTATCCAGTAATCATCAGACTGCATGATGTCAATGACCAGCCTGTCACTATGTAAACAAGTGAGTTTACAGCTCGCCATTCTGGCCAGCATGCCCGAGGATCCTGTTATTTTCAGGTGCACCCACCACTGGGAGGATCGGGTGTTGTGGCCAATGTCAAAATCATCATCATTATCTTACAACTCTGACTCCTCCTCCTCCTCTTCCTCCAATAGGAGTTCCTCCTTGTGGGTCCCCTACAGCTACACAGAGGACAGCAAGATGTTAGCTGTTCTTCTTCCACCATCACCCCTTGCTGCATGAGCGTCAGCCTTGTTTTTAGATAAATATGAGGAGGATGAGATTGTTGCTGCAGTTGTCCCTCTGTTATAAATGGCATGAGGTATCACTTCTTGACCTTGAAAAAAACATGCTCACTGCTGAGGAGGTCTGTTGTATGACAAAATCATTCATGGCTTTCTACTGCTTGTACACATACTGTAGCATGTGTAATGTTGAATTCCTGTGAGTAGGAACGTTGCAGATTAAGCTGTGTAGTGGCAGATAGTTTTGTTGCCGCAAGTCCAGGAGAGCATTTCTCCCCATATAGGAAGGTGAAATGCGATGACAGTAACCTGGATATTGCCTGCAACTTGGGCAAGCTAGTATACTTTTTTTAAAAGCATTTTACAGCTAGATATCTGTAAAGGATAAATCAAGGCGACTGGACTTACCGTAGATTTCTTGAAAACATTTCACACGTTCTTCCAACGAGCTTTCTCAATTCTGAGTGACTGACCCCATGCTGGGTATAATGACCTCTGACCCCATGCTTGGTATAATTACCAGATGTTGATTCAGTTACGTATTTATTCCCAGAGAATTCTTGTACAGTCACTCAGAATTGAGAAAGCTTGTTGGAAGAACGAGTGAAACGTTTTCAAGAAATCTACAGTAAGTCCAGTTGCCTTATTTATTCTTTACAGATATACCATGACCTGGATAAATGAGAACCTTCACAGACATTTTACAGCTAGGTTAATGACGTGCACCATGCAGGGAACATATTATTTCCCCCAGGTTCAGCATGGCCACATTGTTGCAGCCATTGTCACTGACCACCTTGCCCAGTTGGAGCTGGCAGGGTGACAGCCAGTGGGATATTTGCTGCTTGATATACTTTAGCAACTGCATCCCTGTGTGGCTACTCTCGTCCAGGCCAATCATCTCCAACACCGTGGCAATGCTTGACTTTATACATGTCATAGGAAGGAAGGGAAATGGGAGCAATACTGTGCCCTGCTGCTGTTGGGGCAGGGAGCATGTCCATAGAGGAGGAGGTGATGTAGTCGAATAAGTGCCTGGTGTGGGAGCCTGCCCAAGGCTGCCTCGCCACTTGCCACCAAAAACATTGACCTAGTGGTCCATGAAAGATATGTACTGTCCCTGCCCATAACTGTCCAACGTGACATGCACCTTGCTGCACAGCAAAAATTGCAAGGAGCGGTCCACATTCTTTGCCACATGGGACCAGATTGCACTAAATTGCAAGCCGGCGACTGCACCACCAGCAACTTAGGTGAGGATTCAGCTTCTAGACAAGCTAATTGCTGGTCAAGAATGCACATGGCTGTGGTTTTATGTGCCAGCCTTGTGGAGAAAAATGCTATACAGGAGTTGCTTGCACAGAGCTAGTAGAAGCCGGGCTTGGCATAGGTCTGGCACGTTTTATGCCTGTGCCTACAGTATTAGTGGCATCACCAGTTCTGGAGCTTACCACAATACAAGCAGATCTGGCCCTGTCAGTTCTTCTTTAAGAGGTTTTGGCCATACATTGTCTCCACGCCTTACTGCCATCACGGCCTCCACCATTCTCCTGAGATTTTCTTCTGCTCCTCGATCTGGCTCCCAGATCTTATCCAACACACAATCATCATCAAAGTTCTCTCAGTCCCTGCCACGTTTATCAGACTGATATATTATGGTGGGCTCCTCTACCCTCTCCTCATTCCCTGCTTTGTATTTGTCCCAATTACCACTGTCGCTGCCCCCACCAGCAATAACATGGCTGTATGCGCCACTATGACCACCACCAACACAGCTATGTATGGGGTCCCCCACTTCCTCCTGGACCTCCCCCTAAGAGCAGTCCAAACACTTCCTGCTCTCACACAAGTCGTCAACAGGGAGATTCTCTTGACTATCTGCCATAGGGCATAATGGAGCTTTTTTGCCTCTTCTTAGGAAAAAAAAAAAAGGAAGGGGCAGTGAAGACAGAGAGGACTCCACTGAAAGGTTTCTCTGGGGCTACAAGGAGGGGCAGCAGGAGAAATGCTGTGATCCCTGTCTCCAAGGCAAGGGGTGAGACTCAGAAATCAACTTCATGTCATCCTGGTGTGACTGAGAGAAGGAGTGAGCCATCCAATCCACAATCTTTCTCCTCAATGATAAAGTTGTGCCTTTCCGAAGACAGGGAGAACTGCAGGCTACTACTACTATTCTTATAGCTCATGCTGTTACTATCCACATTCTGGTTCTTAGAGGACAATGCCTGGACCTGGGTCTTCCATTTGAAACCCTTCCGTATTCCTGGCATTTGGCCTAATGTGCACAAAGTCACACAAAGTATGGAATGGTTTGCAATTCTGATTTCTGGAACTTAAAGACAGAAAGGTGCAATTAAATGTCATTTCCTTTCTACAAACACACTGAAGAGACTGCGAAAAGCAAGTTACTTTGGAAATAATGCAGTATCAGCACAAAAAAAAGAATTGAGCCTAATGTATTGTGGGTATTCATATATGCAGATTCTGAAAAATACTTTCTCTAGTGTAAAACACAAGTTGCCAACCTACTATGAGATTATCCCCCACCCCCACTACACCAACACTTAAACTGTCTGGAGATGCCCTGACACAGATTTCAGGCTAGTATTTCTGATGTTTTCACTCAGTGATTTTGCACACTTGTATTGTTATTCCCCCTCCCCAACCCCCCAAAAACTGGAGATGTTAAATAGTTTGGTCTACTATTTACAGTGTTTTCAATGAGATTCAAATATGTTAAAATTGTAAAACATGTTTTGTACAGTTTGCTATTTTCTGAAAAAAAAAAAAAAATTTGAACTGTCTGGAGATATCCTGATTCCTGACAAAGAATATATGGACTAGTATTTTATGTTTTCACTGAGAGTTAGAGATTTAAAATAGTACCCTCTGTGTTGTAAAACATGCATTACACTCTTTACACTGCGTGCAGAATTATTAGGCAAATGAGTATTTTGACCACATCATCCTCTTTATGCATGTTGTCTTACTCCAAGCTGTATAGGCTCGAAAGCCTACTACCAATTAAGCATATTAGGTGATGTGCATCTCTGTAATGAGAAGGGGTGTGGTCTAATGACATCAACACCCTATATTTGGTGTGCATAATTATTAGGCAACTTCCTTTCCTTTGGCAAAATGGGTCAAAAGAAGGACTTGACAGGCTCAGAAAAGTCAAAAATAGTGAGATATCTTGCAGAGGGATGCAGCTCTCTTAAAATTGCAAAGCTTCTGAAGCGTGATCATCGAACAATCAAGCGTTTCATTCAAAATAGTCAACAGGGTCGCAAGAAGCGTGTGGAAAAACCAAGGCGCAAAATAACTGCCCATGAACTGAGAAAAGTCAAGCGTGCAGCTGCCAAGATGCCACTTGCCACCAGTTTGGCCATATTTCAGAGCTGCAACATCACTGGAGTGCCCAAAAGCACAAGGTGTGCAATACTCAGAGACATGGCCAAGGTAAGAAAGGCTGAAAGATGACCACCACTGAACAAGACACACAAGCTGAAACGTCAAGACTGGGCCAAGAAATATCTCAAGACTGATTTTTCTAAGGTTTTATGGACTGATGAAATGAGAGTGAGTCTTGATGGGCCAGATGGATGGGCCCGTGGCTGGATTGGTAAAGGGCAGAGAGCTCCAGTCCGACTCAGACGCCAGCAAGGTGGAGGTGGAGTACTGGTTTGGGCTGGTATCATCAAAGATGAGCTTGTGGGGCCTTTTCGGGTTGAGGATGGAGTCAAGCTCAACTCCCAGTCCTACTGCCAGTTTCTGGAATACACCTTCTTCAAGCAGTGGTACAGGAAGAAGTCTGCATCCTTCAAGAAAAACATGATTTTCATGCAGGACATTGCTCCATCACACGCGTCCAAGTACTCCACAGCGTGGCTGGCAAGAAAGGGTATAAAAGAAGAAAATCGAATGACATGGCCTCCTTGTTCACCTGATCTGAACCCCGTTGAGAACCTGTGGTCCATCATCAAATGTGAGATTTACAAGGAGGGAAAACAGTACACCTCTCTGAACAGTGTCTGGGAGGCTGTGGTTGCTGCTGCACGCAATGTTGATGGTGAACAGATCAAAACACTGACAGAATCCATGGATGGCAGGCTTTTGAGTGTCCTTGCAAAGAAAGGTGGCTATATTGGTCACTGATTTGTTTTTGTTTTGTTTTTGAATGTCAGAAATGTATATTTGTGAATGTTGAGATGTTATATTGGTTTCACTGGTAAAAATAAATAATTGAAATGGGTATATATTTGTTTTTTGTTAAGTTGCCTAATAATTATGCACAGTAATAGTCACCTGCACACACAGATATCCCCCTAAAATAGCTAAAACTAAAAACAAACTAAAAACTACTTCCAAAAATATTCAGCTTTGATATTAATGATTTTTTTGGGTTCATTGAGAACATGGTTGTTGTTCAATAATAAAATTAATCCTCAAAAATACAACTTGCCTAATAATTCTGCACTCCCTGTATATTGCTATTTTTCACAAAAAAAATAAAAATAAAAAATTGAACTGTCTGGAGATACTCTGACACAGATTTTGGAGTAGTATTTCATGTGCTTTCACTGAGAGTTAGTATGCTACCCTCTGGATTGTAAAACGCGCATTTTACACTTACGGATGTAGTAGAGTTAGCACTCCTGCTTTCTAAGATTTCTGAGTTGTGTTATCTAATCTAAGCAAAAACCTTCAATTGCTTTTCAATGGCTTTTGTCTCAAGATAACGCGATGAGTTAAGAAATTTGAGTTAAGAGCTGGAGAGCTAACTCTGCTACATCTGTATATTGCTACTTTCCAACCAAACAATATATAAAATTATCCTCTGTATGGTAAAACACAGGTTATAAAGTTGTATTGAGCTTATTCCCCCCACACCAACACTTAAGATAAAAAAAAGCTATATTTCTATTCAAGTGGGAAAAAAAAAATGTTCTAGCAGGTAGCTACTTTTGAGGTTCTGCAGCAGCTGTGACTGTGCTAGGAGGCACACCCAGCCTCAGCTTCTCACTCCTAATTCTCTGGCTGAAAGCTTTCCCTGCCTTTCCCTATTCTACAAAATTATTCTACTTTCTAGCTTTTCCCTCAACTGTCCCTGACGATACTAGAATAAAAGCTTGATTGTGACTGTACACTGTCTCTATGGTCGTTTTCTGTCAGACACTGCAAAGACCCATCTACCCTCATTCACAGCCCAACACAGTATAACGAGCAACTCGTTCTGCAAGGATACCTCCCTGCCTGCTGCTGCACTAACTGGCTCATTCAGGCTGTCTGTCAGCCTGTGAACCAATCAGGGCAAGCCCTTCTCTCCTACTTTTTTTTAGGCTCATGTGATCATCCTTCTTATTCTCTTGTGCTATTTCCTGCCAACATATGCAGTAAAATGGTTATGTGCGCCATTTTAATGGAATCATCCAAAGCCAACCTGAAAAGCTTCGGGTTCAACTTGCGGAT
This sequence comes from Bufo bufo, assembly GCF_905171765.1. Lineage (NCBI taxonomy): Eukaryota > Metazoa > Chordata > Amphibia > Anura > Bufonidae > Bufo > Bufo bufo. Next base: position 694,476,756 of record NC_053390.1, on the reverse strand, counting down.
TCATTTTTGGGAAGTTCGAAATGTACCTGGTTTGTTACGAACTGATACGCTCACCTCTAGTATGAACCTGAAAATTGGAGGAAATATCCCCTGACCAGGTATTTAGCTATAAAGCATGTCTGGCCATGTTCTAAATTGTTCCATTTCCATCGAATGGATTCAGCTGACACGTCTGCCATAAAAGCCGTAGCCATCTTCCATAGAAGGGGGAATTCAAGAATTTATTTTCTTGACGTTTTAGTCTGACATAATCATCCAATAGCTACTGAAGTGGCCACTATGTTTGTATTAATTAAGGTCATTGCGGATTCCCATGTTTTATTCTGTAACCCATCTGCTTTTCAGACCATAGGGTCTGTGATGAGTCTTCTTTTTCACCACCTTGGTGACCTGAACATCAGTTTTGGGGATTTCTTGGCATCATTTTGTCTCATCCGGAATAATAGTCTGTTTTTAAATTCTCATGGAATAGACAGCTTTTTATTTGCGTCTTCCCACTCTCACATTATCATCTTCTTTAAATTTGCGTCTACTGGGAATAACTTGCTCCTGTTTCCTCTAAGACCCCTAAACATTTGTCTTGGATTGTTTTGGTCTGATGGACTTCTTCTACCACTATAATCTTTCTTACTGCAGATAGCAAGGAGTCAAAGTCATCCAGAGAAAACAGATATTTTTTTTATTCCTCTGAAGAAATAGATGGAAACATTTTTTCCTCATCCTCTTCACCCGAGAAATATATTCAAGTACAAATTCCTCTTCTGAATCTGACTCTGTTTGCACTCTGAGTCTTTTTGGTACTGGTGGCAAGGAGGCTGAAGGAAGAAATAGGTTAGATACTAAAGCCTAAACCTTCTCCCTGCTGATTATCATCAAACGTAACTTGCCGGCGAATTGGGGCTGTGGTGGCGCTGTTCCGACGGTGGAACGCATAACCACGCCCCCTTGGAGCCGCTATGGAACACATGAGCCTGAGCCTGCAGCGCATTGATGACGCAGGCGGGCTGTAATTGGGTGCCGGTGGTGGAACGCACGGCCATCTTGGAAATTCTCGGCGTGCGTTCCATCAATGATCTAAGACATACAGTCACTAGGAAAGTAGGTAGGGGAGCCCTGTTTGGATATCTGTAACATTTTAGACTTATTGTTTGGGGTTCCTGTGAACACACTATCATCTGTATAGTGATATATCCTGTTCCTGCTTAGTCTACCTGTATGTTTAGGTCACATGGGGTTATGGGGACAAGGGGATTGGTGGAGGACAATGGGGGGACCGCCCCCACCTGGCGGGTATAAGTAGTCAGTGTGTGAATCTGCAAATTGGAGCATCTTTTTTCAGCCCCCTGGAGTACCCCTGACTGCGGACCACTATATGGAGAGACCTCAGGATCGGATAAGTACAGTAGATATATGATTTTTCATCTTTATTACCCTGTCCCCTCCTGCACTATCGTATTGGTCTACAACAGTGGAACACCGCCTCGGGGTGCTCCAGTAATTTTGGTTCCTTTCTTTTATCTTTTTGAAAAGGTGCCATGTAGCAGCTTCACTGTAGCAGCAATTTATTTTCTCCATACTTCTTGATATAGTCTCCTGATGAACCTTGGAATGAAGGGGAAACACGTTGAGACTTTAAATTAAGTGTAATACTTTATGTTGTTGGTAGAGTGCTATCTATCTTGATAAATTGTCTGTATCATTTTGTCGTCTTTTAGCACGTTCCAACTTGGCTGGTAATTGATTTACACTGCTGTGATTATCATCTTTATTGACTGCTGTGGAATAACCGTTATTTCTGCTCGTTTTTTAGAGACCCTAAACTTATAATACTTCATGTTGCTGGTAGAGTGCTATCTATCTTGATAAATTGTCTGTATCATTTTGTCGTCTTTTAGCACGTTCCAACATGGTTGGTAATTGATTTACACAGCTGTGATTATCATCTTTATTGACTGCTGTGGAATAACCGTTATTTCTGCTAGTTTTTTTCGAATATCGTTGATGCATGACCCAGACATCCATATGGGTCTTTTTGCTACAAGGGCCTTCTAAGGACAGACAGGCTAGGCACGGGGACGGAGTGTTCCCACCATCAGGGTGCATCTCTGGGCTGAGACAAGGTCAGGGACACCATAGGGACACACTAGGGACCCGGATGGTTTGTCTTGTGGGTGTACCATCACGATCAGCCACCCTGTCTGTCACTTTCAACTGGCCTCCAGTGTCTGTTTGTAAGTGCTGTATGTTTAATAGTCCCCATGTGAGGGATTTTGTGTAATTTTTTAAACGTTTATTTTAAAAGCTATATTTTAGGTAGTTGGCTTCTGTGATACACTATCATCAAACCTGACGAAGCTGAGGCGAAACGCGCGTCGGGGTTCTTGCCTGCCCTGTGTTCGGTGTCTCAGCCCTTCATCATGTCTATGGGTATGTTCACGTTCCCAGTGGGTATTTCTGTGTAATAGCTTGTTATTTTGTAGTCTGCTATCCATGACCTGTTGTTTAGGGGCATATTCATTTGAAATTATTTAACGGATGGTATGTGATTATGTGCTCTAGAGTACTACCATTTAGGGCCTTATCAGTACACACTACTCTCTACTGGGCTGTGCAGCGAGGTGAATATCACAGTCACTTGTAGCAGGTATTAACCTGATATTTGCTGCTTGTGAATCACCTCACTGCATATTGCATGGACATGTATGTCATCTATTTGGCGGGCTTTTGAGGCACCGACAGGGGGGACTACTGTATCCAGGTTGTTTTGCTGATTTTTCTCCATAGTAATTCTGTGAAAATGTCTTTAAATAATTTTTGATCAATTGATGATTTAATAAAATATTTATATTTTTATTGGGCATTCTATGGTTGTTTTTCTAGCAACATTTTTAGGTTTACCTGACAAGAAGAAGGACTGTTCTTCCTTAAAAATTTAGAAATTTAGTGGCATATTTATTAAGACAGGCATTTAAGACGCCAGTCCTAATAAGTCCAATAGCTGGCGGTGGATTGCCCAAGTTATGTAGAGGCGCAGGCGACAGGATCCACGCCAGATATACGCCACAAAAGTGGTGTATATCTGGTCATAAATGACCCCCATAGTCTTCACAGATCTGCTTTTTGTATGATTTGTGTAACTTCTTTAAAGGGCTTCTGTCACCCCACTAAACTTTTTTTTTTTTGTTACTTATAATCCCTATATTGCGATTTATGCATACATACTGTAATTTATCATTTTGGTTCAGCAGATTCTGTTAAAAACGTACTTTTAAAATATGCAAATTACCTTGCTACCAGCAAGTAGGGCGGCTACTTGCTGGTAGCAGCCGCATCCTCCTATCCTAAAGACGCCCCCTCCGCATGTTGATTGACAGGGCCAGCAGGCAGGATCTTTCTCTGCTGGCCCTGTTTGCATTCAAAATCTGGCGCCTGCACCGTACCTGTCTTCAGTCTTTAGCTTGGTAAGCTGTGGAATAAAGACTGCTACATTACCCTCCTTGCGGCTGTTGATGAGCTGGTCAGCGGTTCCTGTCTGGGTGGCGGTGTCCACGTGTGCCGTTCCCGCTCGCTGTCTGCTCAGGCCGTTGGTTGCTGCTAGGTGTCGTCACTTCCGGTGACGTCACCTGCGCTCCTAGGATCTCCCGCTCAGTGCTGTTTGCAGCTTGCCACGTGGAGGCTATTGGCGGGAAATAGAAAAACTGATACTGGACCTTCCTTTATCCTAACAGGCCTATAAGACTGCCTTTTTTTCTCTCTTTCTTCCCAGCAGGATTGCATTGAATTTACATCTATTATTTATTTATTATTGATCACTCAACCATCTTCATATTTTTATCTTTTTATCTTTATATTGATACTACCACCATGTACTTTTTATATTGATTATTGATTATAATTCCACATGTGTTTTATATACAGACACTCTACTATGTCCTTTTATATTTGATATTTTTACTATCAGCTATTCTATATTAAATAGTATTACTTTTCCATACACCTCAATTGTTTTGAGTGCCATCCCTTTACTTTTATTTATATAACAATAACTGTAAATCACTAGTCCCACCCTAATCCAGATACCATGTTACCTACCCATGTTGCTGCTGAAAAATGGTGACACGGTTCCCCCACTGCTTCAACCTCAACACGTGTTTCGCCACGTAGGCTTCGTCAGGAGGTACCTTTTATGTGACATTATGACAGAATCGAAAGTTGTGTGTTCTAGTCTGACACGCAGGCGAAAAATCATTTATGGAGGGAGTGTTTACAGAGTGTTTACTGGGGGGCATGTCATCACACAATTCCAGTAGCCATATTGTATTCTATTAGACAATATTCAATATCTAAACAACCATGTGAGTTTGTTTCCCACATGATTTTAATTGATTTTAATTCAGTAGGGGATGTATAAGCATAAGAGCACATGTATGGTTATCCCCTGAGGAAGCTAGATGCAAAACACGCATCTGGGCTGGAACTTTTAGTGGTCTGTATTTTACTTTTTCATTGTATACCCCTGTATATGTTTTGTATTTATTGCACTATGCCCTTTACCTCTGGAGGTTGTGAAAGTATCCTAATCCATTGGAGACTGCTTTTGACAGAATGCCTATATTGAACAGTGTAGACAATGGTTATTTCTTTGTAACCACACCACTTCTTCAGTTTCTTTTCTTTCTTATATGACTGCTGCTGCTGATATATATATATGTTAGATAACATTGTATTTAAGATACTAATAAAGTATTGAGAGACATTAACTATATGCTTGTTGCCCACATGATGTTATAACCAATAAGGCTCTTGCCTTTTGTAAGAATGTAGTAACTGTTTTTACTTTTATATCTGTTTCTACATGTTTCTATCTGCTATCCTACAGTGAGGAGCCTTGTAAACCTCACATTGAAAAAAACAATCCATCTGTATAGTCTAACATCCTTTATACATTATATTGTATACCTTGTGTAGCCAACTGAGTATCTAATACAGTCCCGATGACACACCCCTGGGAACCTTTTCTGTAGACCCTCTAGCATGGTCAGACCCATGGTAGGAATTATACTTACCTGAATGGTTTCATTACTCCCTCTTGGGTGCCGTAGGTTTCGGGTCTCCAAGTCAACTTCCAGTTTAATCACCCATGACAAACAGATGTTGATGAGAGGAGACCCGAGACCTGTGATACCCATGGGGGGTGTGATAGAGCCAGAACCCATCAGTGGGAATCAGGTAAGTATTATTCCTATAGCTGGTCTTGCCAACCTAGAGGGTCTACAGAAAACCATTTTAAAAGGATATGTATATCAGTGATTTGAATATACATTAGTCATTATGTGAGAAAGAATTATTCAAGAATCTAAGTGAGAAAAATGTACAAACTGGTAGGAGTAATCCATTACTCAATCGTGCATAGTATTGTATATTTATTGGTTATCTTCTAATCCCTTCAGAAAATGTTCTTGTTACACACAATAAAATGAATAGAAGCAAAAAATCTATAATGTTGCTTTATTTAGGTGCCAAGCTCCAAGCAAGCAGGCAGGTTTAATTCACACTGCTGACGCTCAGCAAACCTAACACTGTGACATCTGGAATGTCGGAGTATTTGGCATGGTAACTCATACCTCAATAAAAATCATGTGTTGAACTCCCATTGAAGCAGAGATACTTCATTACCTGGAAACAGAAAACCATTAGAATTACAGTGATGATGATTTCTTTAATTAAAACTGGTATGTGCTGAGAGTCCATGGACACTTCATCCTTCATGTTTGGAGAACTTATTTCCAGTCAGTGATTATTAACCCATAGAAGGGACAAAAAACCCAAGGGTGGCTTATTTAGCAATGAACGTAACATTTGTTTTGCTGATGTGACACAATTTAGGAACGTTTATACTCTCTAGCTCTAATTACATTGAATCTAGGATTAAATATGGAGGGCAATTTCTGGACTGCAAATAGCTACACCTTGCCAACTCTGCAATCCCCTTGTATGAAACTAATTGTAAAGCAGATGGTTGTGTAGATATTTGATTGCCCCTATGTTTCTTTTATTGAAGATAAAATACTTGCTAGGTTCAGTAAAACAAAAGTGTGCACAGACTGTAGTCAGATTTTAACGGATAGGAGTATGCAAAACAAACACATTTTATTTTCAGCACATTTGACATTAATCAGAGAATATATTCAGCTATGTGGGTAGGTACAGGGTGACAAGACTCAAAAGACATATTTGCGAAACAAATGAAATGACAATTTTAGTTATTTGCACACTGCATGGGGTATGCTGATATCATTAAAATGTGGTCAGAGGAATATTTGTCAAAGCAAATATTTAATTAAAATTGGCCCCAATCCAAAGAATTTTATTCATATCTGATTTTTGTTATTTGATTTGTAAAGATTTTTTTTTTTAAAGTTTGGGTAATGATTCTTTATACTACTAATACAAAATCCTTAGCAGATAATATCCTGCCAATGTAAAATACACTAAGACAGCACACAAGAAAAGCAAAGAAGAAAGCAGAAAAAGGTAAAGAAGGAAGGAAAGAGAAATAACAGTGGGTGAGGAGCACATTCAAGGTCAAGTGCAGCGAGGATTAGGTATGCCTTGAATTCCTGAGTATCTTGAATATAAACCAAATAGTATTGTGTTTTAAAATAGGTATCATGGGAATTGCATATCCATCAGGTCCAATATGGGTGTGTGTTTTAGATAACCACAGCAAATAGCTGACACAGATAACATATGGTTCTTGAACCGCATAAGCTATAATTTTTGTATTTGCTCTTTTGGATTTTATTGAGGACATCCTATAAAACCAGATTTTTTATTCAATTGGATGCTGGATTCTTTCCTTTTTTGTATGCGTGCATTGTTACAGCAAAGTGGGAGGGATGCTGGTGGAGCCAACATGAGACAAGGTGCTTTCTCAACACCACTGCCAATTCACTCTAGAAATCAGTTGGGGCTCATAGCAGCTAGACGACTTCTTAGCAGTCATAGCCAAAATAATCCAACTTCAATCCAGACAGACTATACTTTAGACCCGAATTCTTATGTGCATTAGAATTTTTAAAGGTTGGTAATGTATATGTTAGTAGGATAGAAATTGAAAAGGAGTAAAATAAGATAAGACTGGGGTATGAAAATGAACATGATGGAAAAAAAAGGTCTCCATGGGCATGTTCCTGAGTTAAAAAACAATTAGGGGACGTACAGTATATTATACATCTGCAAATATAGAATTATGTGCCATCAGATAAGTCAAATTTCATGCAGGACTTGAAGCAATACTATGCTGTAAACATATACTGCAAAAGGGAAACCTATATCATATATAATATAAACACATGTAAAATAAATTAATATGTTAACATAATTGGTATGCATAAGTGAATGAGATGAATAATTACAAATTTAAAAAGATGATGTCTCAAATAAAGAATAAAAGTAAAGAATTGGCATAGCTAATGTTACAGATGGAGCAATAACCAATGCAAACATAAACAGCTGCATCTATCTGGAATTCATCTAACAATTAGCTATTCGGCTTAGAAAACACAGAACATATCTCACATAAAGACAGAACTAATTACTTTATTCTTGAACTTGATTTGGTTCAATTAAACTAATCCAAACTTGTCTAATGTAAAATTTACTATATACATATTTACTACACAGAAAAGCTACCCAGTGGTTTCTGATGGTCACTTGAAATGTCCAGAAACAATTTCAAGTTTTCAATAAAAATAAGACCAGCTGTACTACAGCGTTCACTGTGTGCTAAAAATGACATGATATCCTTTATTCTGCAGCTCAATGTGATTATGGCAATACCAAATTTGTATCGTTTTTTGTTTTTTTGTTTTAATACTTTAAAAAAATATCAGCCATACGCTGATGTAGTTGTTGTTTTGTTTCGCCGATATACAGCTTCCTAAACACAAGATGGACAACATTGTGTACGCAGTCGAGTGCAATGAGAAATGCTCAGAACTGTATATCGGCGAAACAAAACAACAACTACATCAGCGTATGGCTCAGCATAGAAGAGTCAAAACCTCTAGTCAAGATTCAGCCGTGTATTTACATCTAAAAGAAACAGGTCACACCTTTGAAGACAGTCGAGTACCTGTTTTGGATAAGGAGGCCGATTGGTACAAACGAGGTGTGAAGGAGGGCATCTACGTAAAAATGTAGAAGCCAAGCTTGAATAGAGGCGGGGGTTAGACATCTATTGTCTGCCACATACAATGCTGTCTTGACACCTTTTTCTGGGAGGTCATTATCACCTACTGACTCCAATTAGGATAATGGTATCAACACCTTTGACCCCATGCTGGGTAAAATGACCTCTGACCCTATGCTGGGCATAATTACCAGATGTTGATTCAGTTACATATTTATTCCCAGAGAATTCTTGTACAGTCACTCAGAATTGAGAAAGCTCGTTGGAAGAACGAGAGAAATGTTTTCAAGAAATCTACAGTAAGTCAGTTGCCTTGATTAATTCTTTACAGATATACCATGACCTGGATAAATGAGAACCTTCCCAGACTTAAATATACATTGTTTCATTGGATGTAATTGTAGACCAGTGGCACAGACGACTGCACTATGTTCCATAATGAAAAGCTGGAAGTGCAAATTCTTTATTTCATCTAAGGAACATTTAGTTACAATCTCTAAATCTTCCTGGCAATCAAAGTAATGAATGCAAATTCTATTTAAATCTCTTATCTGGACTGTGTCCCACTGGAACAGGCCATTGTCAGATATTTTTAGGCCCCGGCACCCAGACAGAGGAGAGAGGTCCCATAGCAGAGAATCAGGCTTCATGTCATAGCAGAGAATCATGCTTCATGTCACCCAACACTGGAACAGGCCACTGTCAGATATTTTTAGGCCCCGGCACCCAGACAGAGGAGAGAGGTCCCATAGCAGAGAATCAGGCTTCATGTCATAGCAGAGAATCAGGCTTCATGTCACCCAACACTGGAACAGGCCATTGTCAGATATTTTTAGACCCCGGCACCCAGACAGAGGAGACAGGTCCCATAGCAGAGAATCAGGCTTCATGTCATAGCAGAGAATCATGCTTCATGTCACCCAACACTGGAACCGGCCACTGTCAGATATTTTTAGGCCCCGGCACCCAGACAGAGGAGAGGTTCATTCAACTTTGGGTTGCCCTGCAATATAATGGTAAAATGAAAATAAAAAAAGGATTGAATGAGGAAGTGCCCTAATATATGGTTAAGGGGAGGTAGTTAAAAATGGCTAATCTGCACAAGGGATGGACAGGTCCTGTGGGATCCATGCTTGGTTCATTTTTATGAACGTCAGCTTGTCCACATTGGCTGTAGATAGGCGGCTGCGTTTGTCTGTAATGACGCCCCCTGCCGTGCTGAATACACGTTCAGACAAAACGCTGGCCGCCGGGCAGGCCAGCACCTCCAAGGCATAAAAGGCTAGCTCTGGCCACGTGGACAATTTGGAGACCCAGAAGTTGAATGGGGCCAAACCATCAGTCAGTACGTGGAAGAAAGTCAGTACAGAAAGACGCAGCAGTTGGCACCTGTGTTTCGTCATCATCAGAGACGTGCTGAGGTGGTATTCCCATGTCCTCATCAGGAAACATAAGTGGTTGTGCGTTAGTGCATTCTATCTCTTCCACCCCTGGGGAAGGGCTAGGTGGATGCCCTTGGGAAACCCTGCCAGCAGAGTCTTCAAACAGCATAAGAAACTGCTGCATAACTTGAGGCTCAGACAGTTTCCCTGATATGCATGGGGGTGATGTGACAGACTGATGGGCTTGGTTTTCATGCGCCATCTGTGCGCTTTCTGCGGAAGACTGGGTGGGAGATAATGTGAACGTGCTGGATCCACTGTCGGCCACCCAATTGACTAATGCATGTACCTGCTCAGGCCTTACCATCCTTAGAACGGCATTGGGCCCCGCCAAATATCGCTGTAAATTCTGGTGGCTACTGGGACCTGAGGTAGTTGGTACACTAGGACGTGTGGCTGTGGCAGAACGGCCACGTCCTCTCCCAGCACCAGAGGGTCCACTAACACCACCACGACCATGTCCGCGTCCACGTCCGCCCAATGTATTGAATTCAAATTCAGGCCTTTTTTTACAGGCACCTAACACTATCTGGCTATCTATTTAGGTACCGTATTACACTAATACAGGCACAGCAGTAACAACAGATTTAGCTGAATATAAATTGTAGGCCTAGTATTTAGGTGCTGGATGACAGGTATCCCTTTTACGGACAGAATTAGACTTGGAAATGCACTGTAGCGTGTGAAGTTATTGAGGATGACCCTATCCGCACCTTCAATCTAATATACCCTTTTATGGATAGATTTAACCTTGGCCTGATAGAGCAGAAACCACTAATTTAGGGAATTGGTAAGTTGGGAATTGTATTTCAACCCAGAACAAAAACTGTGCTTTGGCGGACACTAAATAGATTGACCAGCCACAGCAGTAACAACAGATTTAGCTGAATATAAATTGTAGGCCTATTATTTAGGTGCTGGATGACAGTTATCCCTTTTCCGGACAGAATTAGACTTGGAAATGCACGGTAGCGTGTGAAGTTATTGAGGATGACACTATCCGCACCTTAAATCTAATATACCCTTTTATGGATCGATTTAAACTTGGCCTGATACAGCAGAAAAAAAATATTTAGGGAATTGCTAAGTTGGGAATTGTATTCAACCCAGAACAAAAACTGTGCTTTGGCGGACACTAAATGAATTGACCAGCCTCAGCAATAAACACATATTTAGCTGAATATAAATTTTAGGCCTATTATTTAGGCGCTGGGTGACAGGTATACGTTTACTAAGTTGGGAATTGCTAAGTTGGGAATTGTATTCAACCCAGAACAAAAACTGTGCTTCGGCAGACAGCAGACAGTATTACAATTGGCTAGCCACAGCTGAAACACCAAATTTAGGGTACTGCTATTTTGGCAATTGTATTTTACCCCTCAATAAAATAGCAAGCACAGCCAAGCCCCTGATGTAGGATATAGCAAAAAAATAACCACACTATTGATGGCTAAATATATTTGGTGGCAGCTTGTGCTGGCGCACCACAAGACACAAAATGGCCGCCGATCACCCAAGAAAAAAGTGACATAAAAACGCTCTGGGCAGCCTAAAAACAGTGAGCAATTAAATAGCAGCAGTTCAATGATCCACAGCTGTAGATCGATCACTGAATTAAGTGTTTTTGCTGAGTTAATCCCTGCCTAATCTCGCCCTAACAGCAGCTGCAACCTCTCCCTACACTGATCAGAGCAGAGTGACGTGCGGCGCTACGTGACTCCAGCTTAAATAGAGGCTGGGTCACATGCTGCACTGGCCAATCACAGCCATGCCAATAGTAGGCATGGCTGTGATGGCCTCTTGGGGCAAGTAGTATGACGCAAGTAGTATGGCGCCAAGAAAGCGCCGAACACCGAACCCGAACCCGGACTTTTACGAAAATGTTCGGGTTCGGGTCCGTGTCACGGACACCCCAAAATTCGGTACGAACCCGAACTATACAGTTCGGGTTCGCTCATCCCTACTAACGACCTATCTTTCCATCTAGCTATCTATCTATCTTCTAATATTTATCTAGCTACCTATCTTTCTATCTAGCGATCTATAACATGGCTAACTATCAAATATATATCTAATTATCTTTCTATCTCTAATATATCTATTTATCTTTCTATCTAAATGTCTATCTTTCCACTATCTGTCTATCTATCTATCCATCTATCCATCTATCTAACAATCTATCTATTTATCTATCTAGCAATCTATCTATCTATTTATCTTTCTATCTATCTTTCTATCAATCTATCTATACATCTAAAATATATGATGGTTGTGCACACCTCATTCGGAAGAATTATATCTAACACTTACGAGCGTATGTTCCTATAGTCTTAGGTAATTTATTAATGTATGGGGTAGAAGTACAATATGTAAGGTAGATATATAATAGATAAATAGTTCTCCAGAAAGTATCAGATTTCAACGACAGGGACCAAAAAATATGATCGGATCCCTATAGTGGATATCCCAGATATTCTTTGTGGAACACTTGATCAGTATCGTTTGGGGTATATGTATCAATCTGTATATGATACAATTCATCCAACAGTTATTACAGGATTACATAAAAACTCTAAAATTACTCCTATATATTATTAATACTTGACATTGACATCCATAAACACAAAATATTGTGCAAAAGATTATGCAAAGAATTATGCAAAAAATTAATTAAAATTAATTAATAGAAATAGCTTTATATGTTTCCAATGTTGCAACAACATAACAGCATGTCGCTTTCCAGATGAGATAATATGTTGCGGTAGTAGCAATATGTAGGACAATATATAGAAAAAAGGCTTATGGCAGACTAGATCAATGTAGTGGTCGATCTAGGTTACTCACGATTAGATGTTTCAGATTAGTGATGAAGTTTATCTGGTAAAGTCACAGGAGGTATTTTTCTCTCTTTACAATGGATGTATGCCTCAGGTTCACAATATGGGCATCGCTTTGTTTGAGACGACCTGCTGATAAACTTCACTCTGTTATGTATAACAGGCTGATCATGTCGGTGTCTGTAGCCGCGGCGTCCCACGTGCTTGCAGAGGTCACGGACAAAGTGCTTGTGTGTGCCGGCGTCTCCTCGTGTTTGGAGGTAGCTGCAGGGTCCAAATGCTAGCCGAGTTTGTGAGATTGCAGTTAATATCAAAGACCATATAAAAAGAGCGCTCTTTAAAAATATATAAAAACAGAAATGGAAATCCAGCTGATGTATGCGGTCTGGCTGGGGGGTCCTCTCTCACCATACGCGTTTCGGAGATCTCAGTCTCCTTCCTCAGTGGTTCGGAGACCCCCGGGTATAATGAACCTTTTATAGTCCTGTTACGTCAGTTCATTGAATCAAGAGGAAAAAAAAAAAAAAGGGTGTGGATTCATTCCTCCACCTGAGTTGATGTGGACCATATATAAATACGATCCATGTGGAATCAATGTGACTTTAGCAAAATCCACTGCGTTTTCTATGCGGTTTTTACTGTATAATTGAGTATATATGAATATTAGTTGTCAAAGATGCTGTCATTTCCAGCACATAACTCATATTCACTAGTAGATATTCGTACATAACTAGAATTAAATGTGAATTAAATATACATAAATACAGTAATTTTCAATATGTCACTCTATGAGAGAGAATTTTTACAAGACAAAAGGAAGGGATGGTGAGACATTAAATATGATGGATGGATGTGTACACTATATATCAAGGGGAGATGGTAGTGCTGGTAAAGACAGCCTGACTACCATTTTGCATCAACAAAGAGCGTAACACATCTATATACTTCATAAGAAACCAAAAATGTCAAGGTCTGCATTCAATCCATTGGGGTGGAGGGTGCCCAGTTCGTAAATTCTCTTTGATTCAAGTCTGGACATCCTTAAGATATGATTACCTCCTCTCCAATGCATGGGGACCTTTTCAAGCGCAGAAAAAATTGAACCTGGTTATGACATGTTTTGTAATGCTTGGATAGAGAATGGTTATCATATCCCTTTTTTATGTTGTTGATATGTTCAACAATACGTTTCCGAAGGGGCCTCTTAGTTCTTCCCACGTATTGCATTTTACACGGACATTGAAACACATATATCACACTGTTGGTGTCACATGTTATGAAATCTTTAATTTTATGTACATGATTGTTGGTGGAAGATGTTATAGAATGGGTAGTCTTCGGAAACTTGGTCAGACGACACCCCACACATCTACTGTACCACATCGATGAAAACCCGAGAGACCCATCCATCCAGTCAAAGTAGATGTCCTTATATTATTGGTGCTTTTCATTTTAACTGTGGGAGCTACCAATAAATTTAAATTCGGGGCTTTGGTGAATATGATATTCGGTGTATTTGGTAACAGTGGTCCTATGACTTTATCCACTTGAACAAAATGCCAGTGTTTTGAATAATCGATTTTATTCTTTTATATTGTGGATTGAATGGTAAAATTAGTCTAATGTTGGTGTCATCAATTACCGTTTGAGATTTACTGTTTTTATCTTCAAAGAAGGATTGACGTTCTAACTGGCGGGTTTTTTCTACTGATTTATCCAATAATAGTGGTGGATATTTCTTCTTCTGAAATTGATCTCTCATTTTATTTAATTTTTTTATTTATTTTTTTCATTTCTATTTCAAAGGTCTCAATGTGGGTACAGTTCCTTTTGATACGTCTAAATTGGCCCTGTGGGATATTTAGTAACCATTGAGGTAAGTGACAACTGTCGAACCGTATATAGTTGTTTTTAGAAACTTCTTTCTGATATGTTTTACAGGAAAGGTTATTATTATCAACTAGAATTTCTATATCCAAGAACACTACAGATGTCTGACTAGTAGTCGCTGAAAAATGTAGGTTATAAGTATTATTATTAATTTCTCTCAAGAAGGTATTGAGAGCAATCATATCATTTTTCCATATAAAGATCACATCATCGATGTATCTACGCCAGAGTACCAGGTCCATCCCTAGTCTAGGTTGGTCTCGTGTTCCCACTGGGACATAAATAGATATGCATAACTGGGGGCGAACCTGGTACCCATGGCAGTCCCACGTGTCTGCAGGAAAAAATTGGACTCATAATAAAAATAATTATGGTTCAATATAAATGATGCACACTCCATTAGATATTCAATCTGCTGGATGGGTAAATGACCTTCCTTTTCTAATTGCCTACCCATCGATTTAACACCCAATTGGTGTTCCATAGCGGTGTATAATGATTGAACATTTAGGGTTCCAATAATCCATTTAGGGTCATAACTCAAATCTTCAAAAATCTGAATCACCTGGGTGGTATCCCTAACGTATGATGGAATTTTTCTAACTGTAGGTTGAAGGATCTTATCAATATATTCAGATACGTTAGCTGTAATAGACCCTATTCCAGAGACGATCGGTCGTCCAGGTGGATTTATGGCGTCCTTATGTAGTTTTGGGAAGCAATAAAAAACTGAAATACGTTGTTGTGTATTTCGGATGTAATTGACCTGGGTCAAGACATGTTCTATTGCCTGGTTAGGCATTTGTAAATAAAGTAGTGAAATAACTTTACCCAGGTTAGGTCCCAAATATAAAATACATCAAATGTCCATATTGCAAGAACCAGGGAGCTCAATACACAATGGGTGATGAAGTAGGAAAAACAGTTATGGTTTGTGATGGCTCACATATACAACTACCAGGTGAGCCATCACAAACCATAACTGTTTTTCCTATTTCATCACTCATTGTGTATTGAGCTCCCTGGTTCTTGCAATATGGACATTTGATGTATTTTATATTTGGGACCTAACCTGGGTAAAGTTATTTCACTACTTTATTTACAAATGCCTAACCAGGCAATAGAACCTGTCTTGACCCAGGTATAAATTAATACTTCACTTTTATTGAGATAGGTATAAAATATAATATTCTACGTGTGTGCAACGTGCACTCTTTAATTGAACTTAGACAAAACAAAAAAAAAAAAAAAAGTGTTAAAAGCACAGTGCACCACTACACTGATGAAAATGTTATCTGGACAATTAGAAAGGAAGGGAGATGTGATCTCTCACCCTAAGTGCCTGTAGGCTTGCACCTACTGATGACACTGTGAGGGCCAATCAATACCGTAGCAACGTCCACGGTATCCCTACCAGCTGAGAGTGGTTGTCATGGCAACCTATAAAGTGGTGGCAGACAGTCAGTGTCAACCCACTATACACATGGCGCATTAAGCGTCTCAAATAATCTCAGACTAAGATTTGTAGCGATTGGGACCGCACCAAGGACTCAATGCCCAGCAGTAAATGCCCAAGGTAGCTTGATGATTGGACTGAACCAAGCACCATCGGCCCGATGACCCTTCCCTTCTAATTGTCCAGATAACATTTTCATCAGTGTAGTGGTGCACTGTGCTTTTAACACTTTTTTTTTTTTTTTTTTGTCTAAGTTCCATTAAAGTGTGCACGTTGCACACACGTAGTATATTATATTTTATACCTATCTCAATAAAAGTGAAGTATTAATTTATACCTGGGTCAAGACAGGTTCTATTGCCTGGTTAGGCATTTGTAAATAAAATATGGACATTTGGAAGCATTTGGAAGAGAAACTGTCTAAGGCAAACTCATTTCAATTAAATATTGAAAATACTAAAGATAGCCAATATTCAAGTCCCTTCTCAGCAGCAGAGATTTTTAAAAGACTAGAGTCTCTCATGCATAAACAGTTGAGACAACGGTGGGAGAATAGATCACTGAGGATATATATACAACAAGGCCAAATACTGAAAGGTTTGCAACTAATTAAATCCCCTGCCCAGGATCTCTCTGATGTTGATTTTGACAAAGAATGGGATACATTCCTCAAGACCCAATCCATCGGTCTGATGGAGTTAATTATCAAAAGGAGATCCCAAATTTTGGAAACATTAACAACACAAATTGAACAGATGAATGAAAAAGTAGAAAAACTCCCCAAAGATGAGGAGTATAATAAATAGCAGGAGAGATTATGTCATAGTTTAGATAAATTCGAACAAGAAATTATCTAAAAAAAAAAAAAAAAAATCAATAACACACTAAAACAGAATCCAAAAGGCAATATGAATAATACCACACATCCCCTAGTAGTTAAAGAAATAGAAGAACCTGCGGAGCCTACTAATAGAAATAAAAATGCAGATTATGATCCCCAAACAACACGGGAAAAAATTACAATACCTACGAATAACCGTTACGAAGCACTATCTGAACAGCATTTTTTAGATTATACCCCTCCCCATTACAGAACACGGACACGACAAATATCTAGACAGTCACCAATCCCACAAACACAAATACGAACCCGACAGACACCACCAAGGCACAATCCCCCATACAATCTGAGACAACGTCATTACAATCCAGATCTTTATCACAACACAGATCAATATCAAAACATCCGAGGAACGAGAAATTCATAAGAAAATTATGTCTTAAAAAATATTACATAAAAAATCAAATTATTCCGATAGACTCTTCTCCTATAAAAGACAATTTCAGACATACAGACCTTAAGACCAAAACGAAGAAATACCCCAGACAGGAAATCAGTACAGAAATGTCAACTTTCCGTCAATCTGTAGATAATGACATCAAGAAAATCAAAGACAAACATCAGTATTGTAATTTATCAAAAGATGAGATAGTTGCCATAAACAACTGCAACGAGACAATAATATCGTGATAAGACCGGCGGATAAAGGGGGAGAGATGGTCGTTTTAGAATATGAGAAATATAATCAAGAATGTTTAAGGCAATTGTCTGATCTAGATACATATAAAAAATTAACAACAGACCCTACACAAGAGTATTATAAATAAACTCACACAATTATGTGAGAAGGGCATGCAACGAGATATCTTATCAGAACTGGAGGGCAATTACATCCGAAATACACAACAACGTATTCCAGTTTTTTATTGCCTCCCGAAACTACATAAGGACGCCATAAATCCACCTGGACGACCGATCGTCTCTGGAACAGGGTCTATTACAGCTAACTTATCTGAACATATTCATAAGATCCTTCAACCTACAGTTAGAAATATTCCATCATACATTAGGGATTCCACCCAGGTGATTCAGATTTTAGAAGATTTGAGTTATAACCCTAATTAGATTATTGGAACCCTAGATGTTCAATCATTATACACCGCTATAGAACACCAATTGGGTGTTAAATCGATGGGTAGGCAATTAGAAAAGAAAGGTCATTTACCCATCCAGCAGATAGAATATCTGATGGAGTGTGCATAATTTATATTGAACCATAATTATTTTTAATATGAGTCAAATTTTTCCTGCAGACACGCGGGACCGCCATGGGTACCAGGTTCGCCCCCAGTTATGCAAATCTATTTATGTCCCAGTGGGAAGACGAGACCATCCAACCTAGACTAGGGACGGACCTGGTACTCTGGCGTAGATACATCGATGATGTGATCTTTATATGGAAAAATGATGTGATTGCTCTCAATACCGTCTTGAGAGAAATTAATAATAATACTTATAATCTACATTTTTCAGCGACTACTAGTCAGGCATTTGTAGTGTTCTTGGATATAGAAATTCTAGTTGATAATAATAACCTTTCCTGTAAAACATATCAGAAAGAAGTTTCTAAAAACAACTATATACGGTTCGACAGCTGTCACTTACCTCAATGGTTGCTAAATATCCCACAGGGCCAATTTAGACGTATCAAAAGGAACTGTACCCACACTGAAACCTTTGAAATAGAAATGAAAAAAAATAAATAAATAAATAAAATGAGAGATCAATTTCAGAAGAAGAAATATCCACCACTATTATTGGATAAATCAGTAGAAAAAACCCGCCAGTTAGAACGTCAATCCTTCTTTGAAGATAAAAACAGTAAATCTCAAACGGATATTGATGACACCAACATTAGACAAATTTTACCATTCAATCCACAATATAAAAGAATAAAATCAATTATTCAAAACACTGGCATTTTGTTCAAGTGGATAAAGTTATAGGACCACTGTTACCAAATACACCGAATATCATATTCACCAAAGCCCCGAATTTAAATTTATTGGTAGCTCCCACAGTTAAAATGAAAAGCACCAATAATATAAGGACATCTACTTTGACTGGATGGATGGGTCTCTCGGGTTTCCATCGATGTGGTAGATGTGTGGGGTGTCGTCTGACCAAGTTTCCGAAGACTACCCATTCTATAACATCTTCCACCAACAATCATGTACATAAAATTAAAGATTTCATAACATTTGATACTAACAGTGTGATATATGTAAATCACCAAAAAAATTAATAAAACTAACTTACATATGTATGAAGATCCAAAAAACTTTATTGTAAGTATATATAAACATATAAACAATACATACATATATAATAAAACAGGAAGCACAAGGCGGGACACACAGATGAGTAGCAGGACCCAAGGAGAGGCCGGGAGATCAGTGCACGAAATAACAGGGAAAAAAGAATGCTAGCTGAAAAAGCATATCTCAAAACCTCATAGCAGCAACGCCCCAAACAAAGTGCAAAGGAGGCAATTGTGGAGATTGAGGTTGGAATAAAAAAGGACAAAGTATAAACATACCCTGACTGGTGCAAAGATCTCTCGGCCGACTCCTGACCCATTGCCGAACATATCAACAACATAAAAAAGGGATATAATAACCATTCTCTATCCAAGCATTACAAAACATGTCATAACCAGGATCCCACAGGTTCAATTTTTTCTGCGCTTGAAAAGGTCCCCATGCATTGGAGAGGAGGTAATCATATCTTAAGGATGTCCAGACTTGAATCAAAGAGAATTTACGAACTGGGCACCCTCCTCCCCAATGGATTGAATGCAGACCTTGAAATTTTTGGTTTCTTATGAAGTATATAGATGTGTTACGCTCTTTGTTGATGCGAAATGGTAGTCAGGCTGTCTTTACCAGCACTACCATCTCCCCTTGATATATAGTGTACACATCCATCCATCATATTTAACGTCCCACCATCCCTTCCTTTTGTCTGGTAAAAATTCTCTCTCATAGAGCGACATATTGAAAATTACTGTATTTATGTATATTTAATTCACATTTAATTCTAGTTATGTACGAATATCTACTAGTGAATATGAGTTATGTGCTGGAAATGAGAGCATCTTTGACAACTAATATTCATATACAGTCAGGTCCATAAATATTGGGACATCGACACAATTATAACATTTTTGGCTCTCTACACCACCACAATGGATTTGAAATAAAAAAAACAAGATGTGCTTTAACTGCAGACTGTCAGCTTTAATTTGAGGGTATTTACATCCAAATCAGGTGAACGGTGTAGGAATTGCAACAGTTTGCATATGTGCCTCCCACTTGTTAAGGAACCAAAAGTAATGGGACAGAATAATAATCATAAATCAGACTTTTACTTTTTAATACTTGGTTGCAAATCCTTTGCAGTCAATTATAGCTTGAAGTCTGGAACGCATAGACATCACCAGACGCTGGGTTTCAACCCTGGTGATGCTCTGCCAGGCCTCTACTACAACTGTCTTCAGTTCCTGCTTGTTCTTGGGGCATTTTCCCTTCAGTTTTGTCTTCAGCAAGTGAAACGCATGCTCAATCGGATTCAGGTCAGGTGATTGGCCATTGCATAAAATTCCACTTCTTTCCCTTAAAAAAACTCTTTGGTTGCTTTTGCAGTATGCTTTGGGTCATTGTCCATCTGCACTGTGAAGCGCCGTCCAATGAGTTTTGAAGCATTTGGCTGAATATGAGCAGATAATATTGCCCGAAACACTTCAGAATTCATCCTGATGCTTTTGTCAGCAGTCACATCATCAATAAATACAAAAGAACCAGTTCCATTGGCAGCCATACATGCCCACACCATGACACTACCACCACATGCTTCACTGATGAGGTGGTATGCTTAGGATCATGAGCAGTTCCTTTCCTTCTCCATACTCTTCTCTTCCCATCACTCTGGTACAAGTTGATCTTGGTCTCATCTATCCATAGGATGTTGTTCCAGAACTGTGAAGGCTTTTTTAGATGTCGTTTGGCAAACTCTAATCTGGCCATCCTGTTTTTTAGGCTCACCAATGGTTTACATCTTGTGGCGAACCATCTGTATTCACTCTGGTGAAGTCTTCTCTTGATTGTTGACTTTGACACACATATACCTACCTCCTGGAGAGTGTTCTTGATCTGGTCAACTGTTGTGAAGTGTGTTTTCTTCACCAGGGTATAGAATTCTTCGGTCATCCACCACAGTTGTTTTCCGTGGTCTTCTGGGTCTTTGGTGTTGCTGAGCTCACTGATGTGTTCCTTCTTTTTAAGAATGTTCCAAACAGTTGTTTTGGCCACGCCTAATGTTTTTGCTATCTCTCTGATGGTTTTGTTGTGTATTTTCAGCCTAATGATGGCTTGCTTCACTGATAGTGACAGCTCTTTGATCTCATCTTGAGAGTTGACATTCCAAATGCAAATAGCACACTCAAAATGAACTCTGGACCTTTTATCTGCTCATTGTAATTGGGATAATGAGGGCATAACACACACCTGGCCATGGAACAGCTGAGAAGCCAATTGTCCCATTACTTTTGATCCCTTAAAAAGTGGGAGGCACATATGCAAACTGTTATAATTCCTACACCGTTCACCTGATTTGGATGTAAATACCCTCAAATTAAAGCTGACAGTCTGCAGTTAAAGCACATCTTGTTCATTTTATTTCAAATCCATTGTGGTGGTGTATAGAGCCAAAAATGTTAGAATTGTGTTGATGTCCCAATATTTATGGACCTGACTGTATACTCAATTATACAGTAAAAACCGCATAGAAAACGCAGTGGATTTTGCTAAAGTCACATTGATTCCACATGGATCGTATTATATATGGTCCACATCAACTCAGGTAGAGGAATGAATCCACACCCTTTTTTTTTTTTTTTCCTCTTGATTCAATGAACTGATGTAACAGGACAATAAAAAGGCTCATTGTACCCGGGGGTCTCCGAACCACTGAGGAAGGAGACTGAGATCCCAGCCAGACGCCATACATCAGCCGGATTTCCATTTCTGTTTTTATATATTTTTAACCACTTCCCGCCACGCTAACGCCGAAAGGCGTCATTTCTGCGGCGCTCCCAGGTCACACTAACGCCAATAGGCGTCATCTCGCGTGAGCCGAGATTTCCTGTGAACGCGCGCACACAGGCGCGCGCGCTCACAGGAACGGAAGGTAAGAGAGTTGATCTCCAGCCTGCCAGCGGCGATCGTTCGCTGGCAGGCTGGAGATGTGTTTTTTTTAACCCCTAACAGGTATATTAGACGCTGTTTTGATAACAGCGTCTAATATACCTGCTACCTGGTCCTCTGGTGGTCCCCTTTGTTTGGATCGACCACCAGAGGACACAGGTAGCTCAGTAAAGTAGCACCAAGCACCACTACACTACACTACACCCCCCCCCCGTCACTTATTAACCCCTTATTAGCCCCTGATCACCCCATATAGACTCCCTGATTACCCCCCTGTCATTGATTACCCCCCTGTCATTGATTACCCCCCTGTAAAGCTCCATTCAGACGTCCGCATGATTTTTACGGATCCACTGATAGATGGATCGGATCCGCAAAACGCATCCGGACGTCTGAATGAAGCCTTACAGGGGCGTGATCAATGACTGTAGTGATCACCCCATATAGACTCCCTGATCACCCCCCTGTCATTGATTACACCCCTGTCATTGATCACCCCCCTGTAAAGCTCCATTCAGACGTCCGCATGATTTTTACGGATGCACTGATAGATGGATCCGATCCGCAAAACGCATCCGGACGTCTGAATGAAGCCTTACAGGGGCATGATCAATGACTGTGGTGATCACCCCATATAGACTCCCTGATCACCCCCCTGTAAAGCTCCATTCAGATGTCCGCATGATTTTTACGGATGCACTGATAGATGGATCCGATCCGCAAAACGCATCCGGACGTCTGAATGAAGCCTTACAGGGGCATGATCAATGACTGTGGTGATCACCCCATATAGACTCCCTGATCACCCCCCTGTAAAGCTCCATTCAGATGTCCGCATGATTTTTACGGATGCACTGATAGATGGATCGGATCCGCAAAACGCATCCGGACGTCTGAATGAAGCCTTACAGGGGCGTGATCAATGACTGTGGTGATCACCCCATATAGACTCCCTGATCACCCCCCTGTCATTGATTACCCCCCTGTCATTGATTACCCCCCTGTAAAGCTCCATTCAGATGTCCGCATGATTTTTACGGATGCACTGATAGATGGATCGGATCCGCAAAACGCATCCGGACGTCTGAATGAAGCCTTACAGGGGCGTGATCAATGACTGTGGTGATCACCCCATATAGACTCCCTGATCACCCCCCTGTCATTGATTACCCCCCTGTCATTGATTACCCCCCTGTAAAGCTCCATTCAGACGTCCGCATGATTTTTACGGATCCACTGATAGATGGATCGGATCCGCAAAACGCATCCGGACGTCTGAATGAAGCCTTACAGGGGCATGATCAATGACTGTGGTGATCACACCATATAGACTCCCTGATCACCCCCCTGTCATTGATTACCCCCCTGTAAAGCTCCATTCAGATGTCCGCATGATTTTTACGGATGCACTGATAGATGGATCGGATCCGCAAAACGCATCCGGACGTCTGAATGAAGCCTTACAGGGGCATGATCAATGACTGTGGTGATCACCCCATATAGACTCCCTGATCACCCCCCTGTCATTGATCACCCCCCCTGTCATTGATCACCCCCCTGTCATTGATCACCCCCCTGTCATTGATCAGGCTCCATTCAGACATTTTTTTGGCCCAAGTTAGCGGAATTATTATTATTTTTTTCTTACAAAGTCTCATATTCCACTAACTTGTGTCAAAAAATAAAATCTCACATGAACTCACCATACCCCTCACGGAAACCAAATGCGTAAAATTTTTTAGACATTTATATTCCAGACTTCTTCTCACGCTTTAGGGCCCCTAGAATGCCAGGGCAGTATAAATACCCCACATGTGACCCCATTTCGGAAAGAAGACACCCCCAGGTATTCCGTGAGGGGCATATTGAGTCCATGAAAGATTGAAATTTTTGTCCCAAGTTAGCGGAACGGGAGACTTTGTGAGAAAAAAATTAAAAATATCAATTTCCGCTAACTTGTGCCAAAAAAAAAAAAATTTCTATGAACTCGCCATGCCCCTCATTGAATACCTTGGGGTGTCTTCTTTCCAAAATGGGGTCACATGTGGGGTATTTATACTGCCCTGGCATTCTAGGGGCCCCAAAGCGTGAGAAGAAGTCTGGTATCCAAATGTCTAAAAATGCCCTCCTAAAAGGAATTTGGGCACCTTTGCGCATCTAGGCTGCAAAAAAGTGTCACACATCTGGTATCGCCGTACTCAGGAGAAGTTGGGGAATGTGTTTTGGGGTGTCATTTTACATATACCCATGCTGGGTGAGAGAAATATCTTGGTCAAATGCCAACTTTGTATAAAAAAATGGGAAAAGTTGTCTTTTGCCAAGATATTTCTCTCACCCAGCATGGGTATATGTAAAATGACACCCCAAAACACATTCCCCAACTTCTCCTGAATACGGCGATACCACATGTGTGACACTTTTTTGCAGCCTAGGTGGGCAAAGGGGCCCACATTCCAAAGAGCACCTTTAGGATTTCACAGGTCATTTACCTACTTACCACACATTAGGGCCCCTGGAAAATGCCAGGGCAGTATAACTACCCAACAAGTGACCCCATTTTGGAAAGAAGACACCCCCAGGTATTCCGTGAGGGGCATGGCGAGTTCCTAGAATTTTTTATTTTTTGTCACAAGTTAGTGGAAAATGATGATTTTTTTTTTTTTTTTTTTCATACAAAGTCTCATATTCCACTAACTTGTGACAAAAAATAAAAACTTCCATGAACTCACTATGCCCATCAGCGAATACCTTGGGGTCTCTTCTTTGCAAAATGGGGTCACTTGTGGGGTAGTTATACTGCCCTGGCATTCTAGGGGCCCAAATGTGTGGTAGGGAGTTTGAAATCAAATTCTGTAAAAAATGACCTGTGAAATCCGAAAGGTGCTCTTTGGAATATGGGCCCCTTTGCCCACCTAGGCTGCAAAAACGTGTCACACATCTGGTATTGCCGTACTCAGGAGAAGGTGGGGAATGTGTTTTGGGGTGTCATTTTACATATACCCATGCTGGGTGAGAGAAATATCTTGGCAAAAGACAACTTTTCCCATTTTTTTATACAAAGTTGGCATTTGACCAAGATATTTATCCCACCCAGCATGGGTATATGTAAAAAGACACCCCAAAACACATTCCTCAACTTCTCCTGAATACAGAGATACCAGATGTGTGACACTTTTTTGCAGCCTAGGTGGGCAAAGGGGCCCATATTCCAAAGAGCACCTTTCGGATTTCACAGGTCATTTTTTACAGAATTTGATTTCAAACTCCTTACCACACATTTCGGCCCCTAGAATGCCAGGGCAGTATAACCACCCCACAAGTGACCCCATTTTGGAAAGAAGAGACCCCAAGGTATTTCGTGATGGGCATAGTGAGTTCATAGAAGTTTTTATTTTTTGTCACAAGTTAGTGGAATATGAGACTTTGTAAGAAAAAAAAAAAAAAAAAAAAAATCATCATTTTCCGCTAACTTGTGACAAAAAATAAAAAGTTCTATGAACTCACTATGCCCATCAGCGAATACCTTAGGGTGTGTACTTTCCGAAATGGGGTCATTTGTGGGGCGTTTGTACTGTCTGGCCATTGTAGAACCTCAGGAAACATGACAGGTGCTCAGAAAGTCAGAGCTGCTTCAAAAAGCGGAAATTCACATTTTTGTACCATAGTTTGTAAACGCTATAACTTTTACCCAAACCATTTTTTTTTTACCCAAACATTTTTTTTTTATCAAAGACATGTAGAACTATAAATTTAGAGCAAAATTTCTATATGGATCTCGTTTTTTTTCCAAAATTTTACAACTGAAAGTGAAAAATGTCATTTTTTTGCAAAAAAATCGTTAAATTTCGATTAATAACAAAAAAAGTAAAAATGTCAGCAGCAATGAAATACCACCAAATGAAAGCTCTATTAGTGAGAAGAAACGGTGAAAGTAGTGTAGTGCCGATTTGTAAAAAAGGGCCTGGTCTTTAGGGGGGTATAAACCTGTGGTCCTTAAGTGGTTAAAGAGCGCTCTTTTTATATGGTCTTTGATATTAACTGCAATCTCACAAACCCGGCTAGCATTTGGACCCTTTAGCTACCTCCAAACACGAGGAGACGCCGACACACACAAGCACTTTGTCCGTGACCTCTGCAAGCACGTGGGACGCCTCGGCTACAGACACCAACATGATCAGCCTGTTATACATAACAGAGTGAAGTTTATCAGCAGGTCGTCTCAAACAAAGGGATGCCCATATTGTGAACCTGAGGCATACATCCATTGTAAAGAGAGAAAAATACCTCCTGTGACTTTACCAGATAAACTTCCTCACTAATCTGAAACATCTAATCGTGAGTAACCTAGATCGACCACTACATTGATCTAGTCTGCCATAAGCCTTTTTGTCATGGTCTTACCTTCTTGCTGTTCTCCTTCGTTTGACATGTGCTGGCGGCCATCTTGGTTTCTGGGTTTCTTGTAGCCTTCCACCCTGCGGCTCCTCCTTCCCACTGGGAGGAGCTGGATGCCTAGCTCATATATATAGGAGGTCTGTGGCTTCAGTTCCTTGCTTGGTCCTCCTGTGTTCACATGCTTCTAAGACTGCTGCTGCTTCTGGTTCCTGATCCTGGCTTCGTCTGACTACCCTGCTGGTTCCTGATCCTGGCTTCGTCTGACTACCCTGCTGGTTCCTGATCCTGGCTTCGTCTGACTACCCTTCTGGTTCCTGATCTCTGGCCTCTCAAAGACTCTGCTTCGGTTTCACCATTCGTTTGGACTTTTGCTTTACAGCTTTATTTTCAATAAAGCCTTCTTATTTTCACTTATCTCTTGTTGTACGTCTGGTTCATGGTTCCGTGACATTAGGACCAAGCCATGAGTTCTGACGGTACAGGGCCATCCTCGCTACCCATGCTGGTTGCCAGACTTGATCAGCAGGATCACCTGTTGGGTCGGTTCGCTGTGGCGTTGCAAACCCTGCTTGAACGCACGGCTCATTTCGCTCCCGTTGCCGATGGGTCGGTTGTCGCTCCTGGGCCCGCTCCTACTGCCGCTCCGGTTGTTGCGCCAGAGTCTACCCCGACACCTGTTGTTGCACCTGCGGTGTTTCGGGGTATGACCGGTTCTGCCCCTCTTCCACAGCGCTTTGGGGGAGAGCCAACTCAGTGCCGAGGTTTCCTTAACCAGGTGGGCATTTATTTCGAGTTGCTGCCACATGCCTTTCCTACTGAGAGATCAAAGGTGGGCTTCTTGATCTCGCTGCTCTCGGACAAGGCCTTGGCCTGGGCCAGCCCTTTATGGGAGAACAACAATCCGTTGGTTGCCGAGTTTTCCGGTTTTGTTGCTTCTCTTCGCAAGGTATTCGATGTGCCGGCTCGTGCTGCCTCTGCTGCGAAGCTCCTTATGTCCATCAGACAGGGTTCACGATCCGTAGCTGAATACGCCATTGAGTTTCGTACCCTGGCAGCAGAGGTGGGCTGGAATAATGAGGCTCTGGTCGCTGCTTTCTCTCATGGTCTCTCGGATGCCTTGAAGGATGAGGTTGCAGCTAAGGACCTACCAGTGGAGCTCGAGTCTCTTATTTCTTTCCTGATTTTGATTGACACCAGACTCAGGGAGAGACCTTCCTTTAAGGAGAGCCTGCGGAGGTCTTCTAACAGATTGGCGCCTACGTTTGCTGTCCCACCCGTGCCTCCCTCTCCTCCCACGCCTCCTGGGGATGACTTGTCTGGGGGTGAACCCATGCAGCTGGGGTTTGCTCGCCTGTCCGAGGGAGAGAGGGTACTCCGGAGACGCGAGGGTCGATGCATGTACTGTGGTCTCGGTGGGCATTTTCGGTTGGCATGTCCGAACCGTCCGGGAAACGCTTGTACCTGAGATCCTGTCGGGGGCAGATCTTGGGTGGAGTCTCCTCGTCCCCGGTTTCCCGTGTTGACAAACCACTGATCACTGTTGTCCTCTCCTGGGTCGGGGGCTCGGTGACGACCCAGGCGTTGGTGGACTCTGGTGCTGGTGGTTTGTTCATTGATAGTGTGTTCGCTGCCGCCAATTCCATTCCTCTGCAGGCTCGAGGTTCCCCACTGGCTCTTGAGGCGATAGACGGCAGACCCCTTCTGTCGTCACACGTGACTCATGAGACCCTTCCAGTGGGGATAGCCATTGGTGCCGTTCACAGAGAGTCGGTCTGTCTCCAGGTTATTTCGTCTCCACACTACTCGGTGGTCTTGGGGTACCCCTGGCTCCAGAAGCATAATCCGACTTTCGATTGGAGATCGGCCGAGATCCTCTCGTGGTCACCGCAGTGTGGGGCTAGTTGCATCCATGGGTCTGTCAAGTTGCTGTGTACTTCCTCGGACTCTCTGTTGCCTCCTGAATACGAGGAGTACCGGGATGTATTTGATAAGGTGCGCGCGGTTGCCCTACCTCCGCACCGCCCATACGATTGTGCCATAGAGTTACAACCTGGTGCCGTTCCTCCTCGTGGCAAAGTCTATCCACTGTCGGTAGCGGAGAATGAGGCCATGGAGGAGTACGTGAGGGAGGCGCTTTCACGCGGACACATTCGCAAATCCTTGTCCCCGGCAGGGGCTGGATTTTTCTTTGTGAAAAAGAAGGGCGGTGAGTTGAGGCCTTGCATCGATTACAGGGGTCTCAATCGCATCACGATCAAGAACGCTTACCCGATACCCTTGATTTCCGAGCTGTTCGATCGCCTTAAAGGGGCCACGGTCTTTACCAAACTCGACCTGAGGGCGGCATATAACCTGGTAAGGATCAAGGCGGGCGATGAGTGGAAGACCGCGTTTAACACCAGGACCGGTCATTATGAATCCTTGGTTATGCCCTTTGGGTTGTGCAATGCGCCCGCAGTCTTTCAGGAATTCATCAACTATGTTTTCCGTGACCTGTTGCAGCAGTGTGTGGTGGTCTATTTGGATGACATCTTGGTATATTCTGAATCGATGGAGGCCCACATTCTGGATGTCAGACGAGTGTTGCAACAGTTACGAGAGAACAAGCTGTTCGGTAAGCTTGAGAAATGCGAATTTCACCGATCCCAGGTAACCTTCTTAGGTTACATCATTTCCGCTGAGGGGTTCTCCATGGATCCTGAGAAGGTTTCGGCTGTCTTACAGTGGCCCCAGCCCAGTGGTCTTCGTTCCCTGCAGCGCTTTTTGGGCTTCGCCAATTATTATCGTAAGTTCATCAGGGACTTTTCCATGCTGGCCAAGCCTCTCACAGATCTGACCAGGAAGGGCAGTAATTCCCAGGTCTGGCCGCTCGAGGCCATCCGAGCTTTTGAGGCCCTAAAGTCCGCTTTTGTGTCGGCTCCGATTCTGTCGCATCCCAACCCTGGGTTGCCCTTTGTCCTCGAGGTGGACGCGTCTGAGACGGGAGTAGGCGCCCTTCTGTCTCAGCGTAGAACACCAGAGGGTCCTCTGCTTCCTTGTGGGTTTTACTCCCGGAAACTGTCTTCCGCGGAGTGCAACTATCAGATTGGTGACAGGGAGTTATTGGCCATCGTGCAGGCCCTTAAAGAATGGAGGCACTTGCTCGAGGGTTCGGTGGTTCCGGTTCTCATCCTGACGGACCATAAGAATCTGACCTACCTTTCTGAGGCCAAGAGATTGACACCACGTCAGGCCAGATGGGCTCTGTTCTTGTCACGTTTTAATTACGTGGTCTCCTACCTACCCGGTTCCAAGAACATCAGGGCGGATGCCCTATCACGGCAGTACTCCGAGCTGTCCAGGGAGGAGTCGATTCCGACTTCGGTCATACCTCCGAATCAGATCCTGGCCGCCATTCGCACCAGCCTGACCTCTCCCCTGGGTGAGCAGATTTTGGCGGCTCAATCTGGTGCTCCCCCTGGGAGACCCAACGGCAGATGTTTTGTGCCTGAGGAGTTGCGCACTCGGTTGTTGCGAACCTACCATAACTCCAAGACCGCGGGGCATCCTGGAAAGAATCAGCTGTCCTGGGCTGTTTCACGTCTGTTCTGGTGGCCTTCCCTACGTTCCGACATCGCCGCATATGTAGCGGCATGCTCCGTTTGTGCCCAGAGTAAGTCCCCTCGGCACCTTCCGTTGGGCCTTCTGCAACCCATAGCCACCGGGGAGCGCCCATGGTCACACCTGGGGATGGATTTCATTGTGGACCTCCCTGCATCCCGAGGCCATACGGTCATTCTCATGATTGTGGATCGGTTTTCCAAAATGTGCCACTGTGTTCCTCTCAAGAAGTTACCCTCTGCACAAGAGTTGGCCACGATTTTTGCCAGGGAGGTCTTCCGGTTGCACGGTTTGCCCAAGGAGATTGTGTCGGATCGGGGGAGTCAGTTTGTGTCCAGGTTCTGGCGCGCCTTTTGCTCCCAGTTGGGGATTCATCTCTCCTTCTCCTCGGCCTACCACCCTCAGTCCAATGGGGCCGCAGAACGATCCAATCAGGCCTTGGAGCAATTCCTTCGTTGCTATGTCTCCGATCACCAAGACAATTGGGTTGACCTTCTGCCTTGGGCTGAGTTTGCCAGGACCACGGCGGTGAACTCTTCCTCTGGGACGTCTCCCTTCATGGCCAATTATGGGTTCCAACCTGCCGTGTTACCGGAGGTATTCTCTCCCCAGGATATTCCGGCTGTGGAGGATCACCTTTCCGTCCTACGTGCTTCTTGGGTACAGATCCAGAAGTCCCTTGAGGCCTCTGCGCAGCGCCAGAGACTCCAGGCTGATCGCAGACGAGCGCCTGCTCCTTCCTACCAGGTCGGAGACCGTGTATGGTTGTCCACCCGCAACCTCAACCTTCGAGTGCCCACTCCCAAGCTGGCGCCTCGCTTTGTTGGTCCCTTCCGAGTGCTTCGCAGGGTAAACCCGGTAGCCTATGCCCTTGCGCTTCCTCCTGGCATGCGGATCTCTAACGTGTTTCATGTCTCCCTGTTGAAGCCACTGGTGTGTAATCGTTTCACTTCCTCGGTTCCTCGGCCTCGTCCGGTCCAAGTGGGCAATCATGAGGAGTATGAGGTGAGCAATATCCTGGACTCACGCCTGGTCCGCGGTCGGGTGCAGTTTTTGGTCCATTGGCGTGGTTATGGTCCAGAGGAGCGTTCCTGGGTTCCCTCCGCAGATGTCCATGCTCCTGCCTTGCTCCGAGCCTTCCACGCACGCTTCCCTCAGAAACCGTTTTTTGCTCCGCGGAGGAGGGGCCCTTGAGGGGGAGGTACTGTCATGGTCTTACCTTCTTGCTGTTCTCCTTCGTTTGACATGTGCTGGCGGCCATCTTGGTTTCTGAGTTTCTTGTAGCCTTCCACCCTGCGGCTCCTCCTTCCCACTGGGAGGAGCTGGATGCCTAGCTCATATATATAGGAGGTCTGTGGCTTCAGTTCCTTGTTTGGTCCTCCTGTGTTCACATGCTTCTAAGACTGCTGCTGCTTCTGGTTCCTGATCCTGGCTTCGTCTGACTACCCTGCTGGTTCCTGATCCTGGCTTCGTCTGACTACCCTGCTGGTTCCTGATCCTGGCTTCGTCTGACTACCCTTCTGGTTCCTGATCTCTGGCCTCTCAAAGACTCTGCTTCGGTTTCACCATTCGTTTGGACTTTTGCTTTACAGCTTTATTTTCAATAAAGCCTTCTTATTTTCACTTATCTCTTGTTGTACGTCTGGTTCATGGTTCCGTGACACTTTTTTCTATATATTGTCCTACATATTGCTACTACCGCAACATATTATTTCATCTGGAAAGCGACATGCTGTTAAGTTGTTGCAACATTGGAAACATATATAGCTATTTCTATTAAGAGTTGCAGTAGTCTTACTGTGGATTAACCATTTACTGGATACATCCCAATTCCTGTATAAACTTGTGAGTAATCTGAATCTAGTACATTATATTAAATAAGCCAACTAAAGGACCGCTTCGTATATTGTTCATTACTGCTACTTACTATTGCAACATATTACTCTACCTGAAAGTGATACATTGTTGCACAACTGGAAATATATTGCAGCCATCTCTACTAATAGATGTTACGGTCCTGCTGTGGATAGACTATTCCGTTGGATATACCCCAATTTATCCTTTTATCCTTGGAGTTTATTACAGTTTTTATTGGATACAACTTCACTGTGGATGTTCTAATACGGATGAATTATTTATTGGATGGACTATAATTTATATATATTTTTTCACTAGTCTTTGTCCCATATTTTATTTTTACACCTATTGTGGTCCGTAATTGCTGCACTATCTGTGGGATGAACTTTAATTAATTTTTTGCATAATTTTTTGCATAATCTTTTGCACATTTTTGCACAATATTTTGTGTTTATGGATGTCAATGTCAAGTATTAATAATATATATAGGAGTAATTTTAGAGTTTTTATGTAATCCTGTAATAACTGTTGGATGAATTGTATCATATACAGATTGATACATATACCCCAAACGGTACTGATCAAGTGTTCCACAAAGAATATCTGGGATATCCACTATAGGGATCCAATCATATTTTTTGGTCCCTGTCGTTGAAATCTGATACTTTCTGGACAACTATTTATCTATATTATATATCTACCTCACATATTGTACTTCTACCTAATAAATTACCTAAGACTATAGGAACATACGCTCGTAAGTGTTGGATATAATTCTTCCTAATGAGGTGTGCACAACCATTATATATTTTATATCTATTTTCTGTCTTATAGACTGGGTGAGTCTATATTGATTGGGGCACCCACTCCATATACAACTACCAGGTGAGCCATCACAAACCATAACTGTTTTTCCTTTCTATATATCTACCTACCTATATATGTTTCTAATTGTCTATCTTTCTACTTTTTTTCTTTCTTTCTGTCTTTCTTTCTTTCTATCCATCCATCTATCCAACAATCTGTCCATCGATCTATCAATCTATCTATTTATCTTTTATCTAGCAGGTTTTTTTAAGTACCCAGCTTTCCAGAAGCTATTAAATCCCATCAAGCTAATAAAAGCCTATGAAGCTATTAATCAAAGCGTATGAATCGCACAAACCTCTTCGAAACTTTAAAAGATCTATCTATCTATCTTCTAATAAGCCAGCAGGCGATCATTTTGTACAAACACTTGCCAAATTTAGAAGTCCACAATGTATAGTCAGCCTAATGCACGAGCAGCCCAATTTTTACAGCGTCTTTTCTTATTCCAATTTTTCATACTTCTCTGAATAAGGTTTAACGTCCCCAAAAGAACCGATAGCTTTTGTTGTGTAAAACTGTTTTTTCTCAATATTTTGGATATACAAAACAATAACATTATCAGACATTACATACAAATATATTTTCATATACATTCAAAGTAAAAGTTACAACGTTAATCAAACCTTCTGTAACAAAGTTATGTAAAACAAACAAAAACATTATCAGGCACTAGATACAATTACATTTTTACATACATTCAAAGTAAAAGTTACAACTAGTGTTGGGCAAGCATGTTCCGCCAAACACCAGATCGGCTCGAGCATCGCTATGCTCGGCACATCGATGAGTTCAGCCGAACACCGCGTGTACTCGAGCACGATGCTCGAGTCAGTGTATTTAAATCTAATTTAGCCTCTATTTCTATGCAGAAGATCGCTGTACAGTGAGGGAATCCCCCAGTGTGAGTCCGCGGCTTAGGAGTTCCTGCTCTGACTTCTACTGTACTGATGATTGCTCTGCGACGGCAAATTCTAGCGCCAGTTATTGTAACGGGCATAATGTCTAGTTATTAATAAATATGTAATTGTAGAGCCAAACAGCTGACATAAATATCCATGTGTCAGTTATTCATTTATATCTTATTTCTAGGAAGAAATAACAGAGGAACAATATAGAATTCTAAGAAAAAAAGGAAACAACCTTGTTATTTCAGGAGGAATATAAGTATTCAGTAAAAAGGGCTCTTCATGAGAGATAACAAGACCTCTTTAACACAAATTAGCGATGTATTTATTGTCAAAAGAAAAAACGGCCTACATTTTTATATGTTTTACATATCTTTGTTACAGAAGGTTTGGTTAAGGCCTCATGCACTCGACAGTATTTTTTTACGATCCGCAAAACGGGGTTCCGTTGTTCCGTGATCCGTTTTTTTTTCCGGGTTTCTTCCTTGATTTTTGGAGGATCACCAGACAAGAAAAGTGAAAAAAAAAATCTAAGTCAAGTTTGCCTTGAAAATGATAGCAAAAAAACGGACACGGATCACTCACGCGGATGATAATCTTGTGTGCCTCCGTGTTTTTTCACTGACCCATTGACTTGAATGGGTCCGCAAACCGTTGTCCGTCAAAAAAATAGGACAGGTCATATTTTTTTGATGGACTGGAAACACGGATCATGGACGCGGATGACAAACGGTGCATTTTCCGAGTTTTTAACGGACCCATTGAAAGTCAATGGGTCCGCAGAAAATCACGGAAAATGGAACAACGCTGTAAATTTTTTACTTTGCCTGCATATAAAAATGCATTTGTACGCAATGTCTGATAATGTTTTGCATAACTTTGTTGCAGACGTCTTGGTTAACGTTGTAACTTTTACTTTTAATGTATGTAAAATGTAATTGTATGTAGTGCCTAATAATATTTTTATGTGATTTACATAACTTTGTTACAGAAGGTTTAGTTAACATTGTAACTTTTACTTTGAATGTATGTAAAAATGTATTTGTATGTAATGTCTGATAATGTTTTTATTTGTTTTGCATATCCAAAATATTGCGAAAAACAGTACTACACCACAAAAGCTATCGGTTCTTATGGGGGCGTTGAACCTAATTCAGAGAAGTACGAAAAATTAGAATAAGAAAAGACGCTGTAAAAATTGGTGCTCCTTATGCATTAGGCTGACTATACATTGTGGACTTTTAAATTTGGCAGGTGTTTGTACAAAATGATAGCCTGCTGGCTTATTAGAAGATAGATAGAAAGATAGATAGATAGATAGATAGATAGATAGATAGATAGATAATAGATAGATAGATAGAGAGATCTTTTAAAGATTTTAAGAGGTTTGTGCGATTCATACGCTTTTATTAATAGCTTCATAGGCTTTTATTAGCTTGATGGGATTTAACAACTTTGGGAAAGCTGGGTACTTCAAAGAAACCTGCTAGATAATAGATACATAGATAGCTTGATAGATAGATAAATTGTTAGATATATTTTTAGATAGATAGATGGATAGATAGATAGATAGATAGATAGATAGATAGATAGATAGATAGATAGAAATAAAGCGGAAAGATAGACAATTAG
The DNA here is from genome assembly GCF_905171765.1 of Bufo bufo. Classification (NCBI taxonomy): domain Eukaryota; kingdom Metazoa; phylum Chordata; class Amphibia; order Anura; family Bufonidae; genus Bufo; species Bufo bufo. Next base: position 694,441,573 of record NC_053390.1, on the reverse strand, counting down.
AAAGATATATAGATCGGTAGACATATAGATATAGTGATAGAAAAATAGAAAAATAGAAAGATAGATAGATAGATAGATAGATAGATAGAAAGATAGACAGTTAGATAGATAGATAGAAAGATAGACAGTTAGATAGAAAGATAAATAGATAGATGTTTGATAGATAGCCATGTTATAGAAAGATAGGTTGTTGATAGATAGATAGATAGATAGATAGATAGAAATATATATAACAAGGATGTGTGATATATAGATGTGTGATAGATAGATTGATAGATAATAGATAGAATATTTATCTAGACAGGGAGATAGGATAGATAGATAGATAGATAGATAGATAGATAGATAGATAGATAGATAGATAGATTGGTAGACTGTTAGATAGATGAATAGATACATGTTTAGATAGATGGATAGATAGAAAGATAGGACATTAGATAGATATACAAAGCTAGATAAATAGATAGATAAATAGATTGGTAGATAGTTAGATAGATAGATAGATAGATAGATAGATAGATAGATAGATAGATAGAAAGATAGATAAATAGATGTGTGATAGATAGATAGATAGATAGATAGATAGATAATAGATAGAATATTTATCTATTGAAAGTTAGATTCGGCTTAGATAGATAATTAATTAGAACAGGACCTTCAGTGAGATCCGCTCTGACATCAGTTTTTTTGGCGGGGCTGGGAGGGTTTGTGGGGGGGGGGTGGGCGGGGTTATGGGTCGTGATAGGGGCTCATCAAAGGTCCTAGATAAAATAGATAGATAAATTGATAGATAAATTGATAGAAAGATAACAGATAGATAGTTATATAAATATATTAGAACATGCCCTTACCTGTCTGATATGTGAACCTCTATTCAAAGGCTATGAAATAGGGCAAATGAGTAGACAGAATCAGCCCTGAAATTAGCTATTGGTAATATTTATAAATGATACATATCTGTGCTAGATGCGTTGATCAAATATTTTGCTTAAATCATGACAGCCTTCGATTTATTAAACACGATCATATATAATTAAAAGCAAATTTCAAAGATCACAGGTCCACTAACAAAGGGACTTCTGCCTTGTGGGACCTTCAATGACATCACGATGGGCAAGGTTATGGGCGGAAATTGGGGCGTTTCGGTGACATCATAAAAGGTCTTTTAGCTTTTAGGAAGATAGAAGGATCAATTAGCCGCTGCCAATATTTATAATAGCTTAGTAAGAGGTTAATATAAGCTTAATAGCATTTTATTTTTAAACATATTAAACTTAATTAAATTACTGACGTGTTGGACTGCCTCGTATACCTTCCAGGACCTTCGGTGACATCATCAAAGGTCTATAGATAGATAGATGAATCAAATAACTTGGCAATATTTATAATAGCTTAATAAAAGTTTAATATAAGCTTAATATCATTTTATTTTTAAACATATTCAACTTAATTGAATTACTGAAGCTTTACCGGATCTAAAATAATAAAAAGGGGATTTGAATGGGCGGTATTTTACATGTGGTTTGGGCGGGATTGTGGGCGGGGTTATGGGTGGAGCGGTCAGGGTTATGGGTGGGAAAGGGTCGTGGTCACCTGTCACTTTGGGTTTGACAAGTTTTACCGAGGCTATACTACTCGCAGGGAATCCCTGTGATGTCCTCACTGACATTGTATGTTTCCCTAGCAATGCAGAAGCCAAACACCCGCACTGCGCTTCATACAAGCTCTGTTTTCAGAGTTTTCTGGGACAGAGCACTTATTATTTCAGTTCCCTCTGGCGGCCATATCCCACTGATGACACATGGAGTCAACACGCATAATAACGAGGTGCAGGCACAAGGTTCCTCTCATCAGCCCATTGGTTTAGGTACTGTGGTCATGAAGGGGTTAACCTTTCAGAAGATGCATTTCATGGAGAGAGAAAAACTATAAAACAAGGAATGTGCTTTATGGTATGTTAATTTTAAATAAAGTGAGCAACAGGGCATTATGAGAAACATACAAATGTTAAATACTACACCAGCTATGCACAATATTTGTTCAAACTTCCCTAGAATCCAGAACCCGCATCCTTCTGGGGATATATTAACAAAAAGTCATTCAATTTACATCTCTACTTTGTCATTGGTGGCCTCATGGAATGTGTTTCAATGGTTTATTAATGCAGACATAGTCAGACCCCGTGGAATTGTACAGCATACATCTCTCTTCAAGAGAGATTTATTTTAATATTCTCTGCTATTTTAGCAGAAGATTTCAATAGCAGTTTTACATTTGTAAGCCTCAAATTTTCTGGCCATTTGCTATGTTACAAGATAGCAACGTGTGATGGAAATAATAATAATAATAATAATAAATGAGTAAACATGTGAGAGATTATAGGAAGTAACCAAACGTGTTGGTACAATACAAATGATTGCTGAATTAGCTATAAAACGTCAATGAGACTGATGTTATGTCATTTGCATTCTGGTTGATGAGACGTTAATAATCAGAAACAAAAAGATTGTATTGTTTATGCATCTGAGTCAAACTTTGCTGAAATTAAGCCTTAATGAGTTGGTAGCAGCGAGTGTGTTATACACAGATCGTCTTTTCCAGATAATAATAATTTTTACATCTCATTTACAAGACGAACATGTATCAAAAAGAAAAATCTATTCTCCAAAGAAAATGCACCTTAATTAGCATTTGTTATATTTTTATCTGTTGACTTGTCAGTGGCAGTTCTTAATTTCCCCCTGATATGGAACATGATTTCATGACAGGCAGGTGCTTCTCTCATTAGGTGTTTTTCACAAGACTTATCATTCATGTCAGGACAGATCAATCAATCTAGGGAGATTTTTAAATAACTCATAGACAACTCAGGTAATTGTTAAGATTTGAGACTTTAGAATTTGTCATTCTTGGCTCTCTGCTCCGAAATAGTTCAGTGTATAATTTCGGCAGTTTAGAGTGGGCACAGGTGGGTAGAGCTGTGGAAATCTCTGTTTCATTTATATAATTCACCTATGAAAATTTTCAGAGGAATTTAGGCTTAAAACATTAGGCTAATTTCTACTGTACTGTTGTCTGGGATTATTATAGCTCCGCCCCCCCCCCCAGAAATAGTCCCACTAAGATTGATGCCTATTCATTTGTCTTTTTGTGTCTGTGCCGTAATTCACTAAAAATCATTGGTGTTTCAGAGTTATTATGATATACTGTATATATATATATATATATATACACATGTATATACAGTATGTCATTGGTTTCAGGAATGCACCATCTGGATAACGTGCTGCAGCTTATATGTATACAGTCACTGGTGGCAGTGGATACTTTGCAGAGGGAAGAAAGCACTTTAGGGTTCATTCACACGTCCGCACTTTGGGTCCGGATCCGTGCAGACAAGAATAGGCATTTCTATTGGGGTTCTGGCCGGTGTTTTGCGGATCCACAAAACACTGCGGACCTGTGAATGGACCCTTATGGGGAGAAGAATACATACCTTTCCATCCTGCTACCAGCTTCACTCCTCCGCTGTCTGTGAAGCTGTCATTAGCTCCTCTTCCGGATGGACTGAAGTTGCCGACGGCTTCACACATAGCACAGGAGTGCAGCTGCTAGGTGTATGGAAAGGTAAGCTCTTCTAAACAGCCTGATTTGCATAAAGATAACAATCCTCATATCTCAAGAATGCTGCAAGCTGTAAAGATACATAAAGTATGGTTTTCATCAGCATGATCAACCCTACCAGGCAATACTCTTCCTAGAAACCATGAGTAGTGCCACCTGGCAGACAATACTCCTGCATATTTTTTGGTCTCCCTAATAATAAAGAGCATCCCAAAGAGTACCCCACAAGGCAAGTCAATTAAGTAAGACAAATCTCTCTCTCGAGATATTCTGATTCTCTTGTCTGTCTAGAAAGAGACCTAGATTGCATTTCTCACTGAGAGAGGTATATGTTTTGTGGGATGCCGTAATTCTCTTGTCTACCTTTCAGTTGAATGTTAATTTGGAGGTCTCTCTGGTTTACCTGAAGTTGATCGTTGCATTGCTAAAGGTGATGTCTGTTTTAGCTATCCTCAGGTGAATAGGAAGGAACTCTCCTATTGAAGGGAGACAGCAGGAGCTAGAATTATACCTACTAACTGCTGCAGCACAGCAGCAATATGAACACTGCATTCTTTTAACAGAAAATGCCTTTTAACCACCTCAGCTCCCAGTGCTTAAACACCCTGAAAGACCAGGCCACTTTTTACACTTCTGACCTACACTACTTTCACCGTTTATTGCTCGGTCATGCAACTTACCACCCAAATGAATTTTACCTCCTTTTCTTCTCACTAATAGAGCTTTCATTTGGTGGTATTTCATTGCTGCTGACATTTTTACTTTTTTTGTTATTAATCGAAATTTAACGATTTTTTTGCAAAAAAATGACATTTTTCACTTTCAGTTGTAAAATTTTGCAAAAAAAACGAGATCCATATAGAAATTTTGCTCTAAATTTATAGTTCTACATGTCTTTGATAAAAAAAAAATGTTTGGGTAAAAAAAAAATGGTTTGGGTGAAAGTTATAGCGTTTACAAACTATGGTACAAAAATGTGAATTTCCGCTTTTTGAAGCAGCTCTGACTTTCTGAGCACCTGTCATGTTTCCTGAGGTTCTACAATGGCCAGACAGTACAAACACCCCACAAATGACCCCATTTCGGAAAGTACACACCCTAAGGTATTCGCTGATGGGCATAGTGAGTTCATAGAACTTTTTATTTTTTGTCACAAGTTAGCGGAAAATGATGATTTTTTTTTTTTTTTCTTACAAAGTCTCATATTCCACTAACTTGTGACAAAAAATAAAAACTTCTATGAACTCACTATGCCCATCACGAAATACCTTGGGGTCTCTTCTTTCCAAAATGGGGTCACTTGTGGGGTAGTTATACTGCCCTGGCATTTTAGGGGCCCAAATGTGTGGTAAGGAGTTTGAAATCAAATTCTGTAAAAAATGACCTGTGAAATCCGAAAGGTGCTCTTTGGAATATGGGCCCCTTTGCCCACCTAGGCTGCAAAAAAGTCTCACACATCTGGTATCTCTGTACTCAGGAGAAGGTGGGGAATGTGTTTTGGGGTGTCTTTTTACATATACCCATGCTGGGTGAGATAAATATCTTGGTCAAATGCCAACTTTGTATAAAAAAATGGGAAAAGTTGTCTTTTGCCAAGATATTTCTCTCACCCAGCATGGGTATATGTAAAATGACACCCCAAAACACATTCCCCACCTTCTCCTGAGTACGGCAATACCAGATGTGTGACACTTTTTTGCAGCCTAGGTGGGCAAAGGGGCCCATATTCCAAAGAGCACCTTTCGGATTTCACAGGTCATTTTTTACAGAATTTGATTTCAAACTCCTTACCACACATTTGGGCCCCTAGAATGCCAGGGCAGTATAACTACCCCACAAGTGACCCCATTTTGGAAAGAAGACACCCCAAGGTATTCGCTGATGGGCATAGTGAGTTCATGGAAGTTTTTATTTTTTGTCACAAGTTAGTGGAATATGAGACTTTGTATGAAAAAAAAAAATAAATAAAAAATCAGCATTTTCCACTAACTTGTGACAAAAAATAAAAAATTCTAGGAACTCGCCATGCCCCTCACGGAATACCTTGGGGTGTCTTCTTTCCAAAATGGGGTCACTTGTGGGGTAGTTATACTGCCCTGGCATTTTCCAGGGGCCCTAATGTGTGGTAAGTAGGTAAATGACCTGTGAAATCCGAAAGGTGCTCTTTGGAATGTGGGCCTCTTTGCCCACCTAGGCTGCAAAAAAGTGTCACACATGTGGTATCGCCGTATTCAGGAGAAGTTGGGGAATGTGTTTTGGGGTGTCATTTTACATATACCCTTGCTGGGTGAGAGAAATATCTTGGCAAAAGACAACTTTTCCCATTTTTTTATACAAAGTTGGCATTTGACCAAGATATTTCTCTCACCCAGCATGGGTATATGTAAAATGACACCCCAAAACACATTCCCCACCTTCTCCTGAGTATGGCGATACCAGATGTGTGACACTTTTTTGCAGCCTAGATGCGCAAAGGGGCCCAAATTCCTTTTAGGAGGGCATTTTTAGACATTTGGATACCAGACTTCTTCTCACGCTTTGGGGCCCCTAGAATGCCAGGGCAGTATAAATACCCCACATGTGACCCCATTTTGGAAAGAAGACACCCCAAGGTATTCAATGAGGGGCATGGCGAGTTCATAGAAATTTTTTGTTTTTTTGGCACAAATTAGCGGAAATTGATATTTTTAATTTTTTTCTCACAAAGTCTCCCGTTCCGCTAACTTGGGACAAAAATTTCAATCTTTCATGGACTCAATATGCCCCTCACGGAATACCTGGGGGTGTCTTCTTTCCGAAATGGGGTCACATGTGGGGTATTTATACTGCCCTGGCATTCTAGGGGCCCTAAAGCGCGAGAAGAAGTCTGGAATATAAATGTCTAAAAAATTTTACGCATTTGGTTTCCGTGAGGGGTATGGGGAGTTCATGTGAGATTTTATTTTTTGACACAAGTTAGTGGAATATGAGACTTTGTAAGAAAAAAAAAAAAAATTCCGCTAACTTGGGCCAAAAAAATGTCTGAATGGAGCCTTACAGAGGGGTGATCAATGACAGGGGGGTGATCAATGACAGGGGGGTGATCAATGACAGGGGGGGTGATTAATGACAGGGGGGTGATCAGGGAGTCTATATGGGGTGATAACCACAGTCATTGATCACGCCCGTGTAAGGCTTCATTCAGACGTCCGTATGCGTTTTGCGGATCCGATCCATCTATCAGTGGATCCGTAAAAATCATGCGGATGTCTGAATGGAGCTTTACAGGGGGGTAATCAATGACAGGGGGGTGATCAGGGAGTCTATATGGGGTGATCACCACAGTCATTGATCACGCCCCTGTAAGGCTTCATTCAGACGTCCGGATGCGTTTTGCGGATCCGATCCATCTATCAGTGCATCCGTAAAAATCATGCGGACATCTGAATGGAGCTTTACAGGGGGGTAATCAATGACAGGGGGGTGATCAGGGAGTCTATATGGGGTGATCACCACAGTCATTGATCACGCCCCTGTAAGGCTTCATTCAGACGTCCGGATGCGTTTTGCGGATCCGATCCATCTATCAGTGGATCCGTAAAAATCATGCGGACGTCTGAATGGAGCTTTACAGGGGGGTAATCAATGACAGGGGGGTAATCAATGACAGGGGGTGATCAGGGAGTCTATATGGGGTGATCACCACAGTCATTGATCATGCCCCTGTAAGGCTTCATTCAGACGTCCGGATGCGTTTTGCGGATCCGATCCATCTATCAGTGCATCCGTAAAAATCATGCGGACATCTGAATGGAGCTTTACAGGGGGGTAATCAATGACAGGGGGGTAATCAATGACAGGGGGGTGATCAGGGAGTCTATTAGTGCATCCGTAAAAATCATGCGGACATCTGAATGGAGCTTTACAGGGGGTTGATCAATGACAGGGGGGTGATCACCACAGTCATTGATCATGCCCCTGTAAGGCTTCATTCAGACGTCCGGATGCGTTTTGCGGATCGGATCCATCTATCAGTGCATCCGTAAAAATCATGCGGACATCTGAATGGAGCTTTACAGGGGGGTAATCAATGACAGGGGGGTGATCACCACAGTCATTGATCATGCCCCTGTAAGGCTTTATTCAGACGTCCGGATGCGTTTTGCGGATCGGATCCATCTATCAGTGCATCCGTAAAAATCATGCGGACATCTGAATGGAGCTTTACAGGGGGGTAATCAATGACAGGGGGGTGATCACCACAGTCATTGATCATGCCCCTGTAAGGCTTCATTCAGACGTCCGGATGCGTTTTGCGGATCGGATCCATCTATCAGTGCATCCGTAAAAATCATGCGGACATCTGAATGGAGCTTTACAGGGGGGTGATCAGGGAGTCTATATGGGGTGATCACCACAGTCATTGATCATGCCCCTGTAAGGCTTCATTCAGACGTCCGGATGCGTTTTGCGGATCCGATCCATCTATCAGTGGATCCGTAAAAATCATGCGGACGTCTGAATGGAGCTTTACAGGGGGATAATCAATAACAGGGGGGTAATCAATGACAGGGGGGTGATCAGGGAGTCTATATGGGGTGATCACCACAGTCATTGATCACGCCCCTGTAAGGCTTCATTCAGACGTCCGGATGCGTTTTGCGGATCCGATCCATCTATCAGTGGATCCGTAAAAATCATGCGGACATCTGAATGGAGCTTTACAGGGGGGTGATCAATGACAGGGGGGTAATCAAGGACAGGGGGGTGATCAGGGAGTCTATATGGGGTGATCAGGGGTGATCAGGGGCTAATAAGGGGTTAATAAGTGACGGGGGGGGGTGTAGTGTAGTGTAGTGGTGCTTGGTGCTACTTTACTGAGCTACCTGTGTCCTCTGGTGGTCGATCCAAACAAAGGGGACCACCAGAGGACCAGGTAGCAGGTATATTAGACGCTGTTATCAAAACAGCGTCTAATATACCTGTTAGGGGTTAAAAAAAACACATCTCCAGCCTGCCAGCGAACGATCGCCGCTGGCAGGCTGGAGATCAACTCTCTTACCGTCCGTTCCTGTGAGCGCGCGCGCCTGTGTGCGCGCGTTCACAGGAAATCTCGGCCATCGCGAGATGACGCGTATATGCGTGACTGTGCGCAGCGCTGCCACCTCCGGAACGCGATCCTGCGTTAGGCGGTCCGGAGGTGGTTAAACATGTGAATGTAGTAGAGCTAGAAAATCAGCTAAGCCATCTCACATATACAACTAGCTCTTTCACGACAAGACTTTTATCAAAGAAAAACAGATGAGAACAGCTTTTCTAGTTGCAAGGCCTTGGGAAAACCTCTGGGTGGGTACTATTTCTATTTTGGAGACCAATTGATATACGTGATGAATATTGTAGACTAGACAATGCTTCTCTTGATTTCTGGGTAAATATATGCCAAATATCATGTCTAACATCTGCTGGTATCATATAAGTTTAGGTAAGCTAATTTGAATGGTCTTTTCCAGAAACCCAGAGGGTCATTGCCTTTCCTACAATACTACACGCATGTACTCAGCATACTAGGGGCATCGCCTTTCCTACAATGCTGCACGCATATACTCTGCATACTAGGGGCATCGTCTTCCTACAATTCTGCATGCATGTACTCGGCATACTAGGGGCATTGCCTGGCCAACAATACTGTGCGCACATACTCTGCATGCTAGGGGCTCTCGATAATGAGAAACAGTACAACAGTAAATGGTAACATTTAATTATTTGTGCGTTATTAGTTTAAGCAGACTGTAATTGTCTATTGTTGTGACTTAGATGAAGATCAGATCACATTTTATGACCAATTTGTGCAAAAATCCATATCATTCCAAAGGGTTCACATACTTTTTCTTGCAACTGTAAGTGCCTACTATGTTGTGCACAGCATGTGCCAGCATGAAAAGTGGACTTTATATTATTATGCTGTGTTTCCTTGTTTTAGAACAACCTTACATGTGGCCCAAATCTTTTGCCTGAACGTCTCAGGGCTCAGGTGTGTAAGAGCACCATGCACATTTTGAGCCCCAATGTGGTGATTTTTTTACACTGCTTGTTACAGCCCTTGTGTGAAATAATAAATAGAACCCATGAGAAGTGGCCATATTTTGTAAACTCCGCCCCTCAAGGTATTGAGGGATGGACTGAGCATTTTGACACAACAGGTATTTTGCAGAAATGAAGGCGCAGCGGACATTGCAAAATGAAAAGTATGAGTTTTTCACAGATACAGCAATTCAGTGCCCAATATACTGACCTCATCTGGTGCCATCTGGGACTCACACCACTCTTCTTAGATTGATAGGCAGGTTCTACTGGGTATGGAAATGCCATAAATGTGGACATAATGCTACAGTATATGGACACATAGCAGGGCTCAGAAAGCAAGACGTGCCATTTGGCTTTTAGAGAGACTATTTTGCTAGAATGGTTTTTGGATGCAACTTCACATTTGCAAAGAACATTTAGTACCCGTACACTGGAAAGAAACACTCCATTTTGGAAACTATACCCCTCAAGTTATTTATCAAGAGGTGGAGTGAACATTTTGACACCATAGATATTTCGCACAAATTGATGGCCATGGGACGGTGTAAATTGAAAATCGCAAGCTTTCTACAGAAATGCATTTCAGTCCACAAAAAGGTAGCCCAGCTTGTGCTATCTGAGACACACCACTCCCTTAAATTGTTAGGATGGTTCTACTGGGTGCAGAAGGCGTGCTCCTGTAAAGACCAGGTAACATCTATGCCTGCGGCCTCAACCTGCGTCCTGCAAGAAGGGAGGGGGTCCTTTCATCTGCTCCCCTTTCCTCTTCCCTGTTTGTTGTGCACCCATCTGTGCACTTCATTCCACCTGAGAGCCACTGCTCTCGGTGGCCTCTGCATTTGCTGCTGATTATATCACCCTCAGCGAACGCATTACACCTCCTGGCCCATTTTATATATATTCCCCTGATGAGAGGATGTTTTTTTTCTTTGCCTCAGAAACGTGCATGTAGGGATCCATTCAGGGCCAACCAGGGACCGCAATTCCAGGGTTAGGTTCCGGACGGGGGCCCAACTAGTGGGATACCCCGTGGTTAGACCTAAGGGTTATTGTAGGGCTTCGAGGGCTGACTAGGGACATTAAGGAACATCTTTCTGTGATCCCCTTTACAGTGTGCTGACCCCGAACCGCCGAAGTGGACCACCCTGATCAGAAACACCGAAACTGAGGTGTCCGGAGTATCCACCATCTGTAGGGGAGGACACCTGGTTTTTCAGTGGTGCCGCCATGCACCTTATGTTGTGGGTGTAATTGTGTATACCGTATCGCACGGCTCCCCTTTGCACCCATACCATTATACACTCACCTAAAGAATTATTAGGAACACCTGTTCTATTTCTCATTAATGCCATTATCTAGTCAACCAATCACATGGCAGTTGCTTCAATGCATTTAGGGGGGTGCTCCTGGTCAAGACAATCTCCTGAACTCCAAACTGAATGTCAGAATGGGAAAGAAAGGTGATTTAAGCAATTTTGAGCGTGACATGGTTGTTGGTGCCAGACGGGCTGGTCTGAGTATTTCACAATCTGCTCAGTTACTGGGATTTTCACGCACAACCATTTCTAGGGTTTACATAGAATGGTGTGAAAAGGGAAAAACATCCAGTATGCGGCAGTCCTGTGGGCAAAAATGCCTTGTGGATGCTAGAGGTCAGAGGAGAATGGGCCGACTGATTCAAGCTGATAGAAGAGCAACGTTGACTGAAATAACCACTCGTTACAACCGAGGTATGCAGCAAAGCATTTGTGAAGCCACAACACGCACAACCTTGAGGCGGATGGGCTACAACAGCAGAAGACCCCACCGGGTACCACTCATCTCCACTACAAATAGGAAAAAGAGGCTACAATTTGCACAAACTCACCAAAATTGGACTGTTGAAGACTGGAAAAATGTTGCCTGGACTGATGAGTCTCGATTTCTGTTGAGACATTCAAATGGTAGAGTCCGAATTTGGCGTAAACAGAATGAGAACATGTATCCATCCTCTGATGGCTACTTCCAGCAGGATAATGCACCATGTCACAAAGCTCGAATCATTTCAAATTGGTTTCTTGAACATGACAATGAGTTCACTGTACTAAAATGGCCCCCACAGTCACCAGATCTCAACCCAATAGAGCATCTTTGGGATGTGGTGGAACGGGAGCTTCTTCGTGCCCTGGATGTGCATCCCTCAAATCTCCATCAACTGCAAGATGCTATCCTATCAATATGGGCCAACATTTCTAAAGAATGCTATCAGCACCTTGTGGAATCAATGCCACGTAGAATTAAGGCAGTTCTGAAGGAAAAGGGGGTCCAACACCGTATTAGTATGGTGTTCCTAATATTTCTTTAGGTGAGTGTATGTTTTCTGTTGTTTTGTTGTGTGTCGTTGTGCATTTTTGTTTATGTTGTGAAATACCTGTCTGCATTATATGTTTGCCATCTATGTACACTGCTCAAAAAAATAAAGGGAACACAAAAATAACACATCCTAGATCTGAATTAATTAAATATTCTTCTGAAATACTTTGTTCTTTACATAGTTGAATGTGCTGACAACAAAATCACACAAAAATAAAAAAATGGAAATCAAATTTTTTAACCCATGGAGGTCTGGATTTGGAGTCACACTCAAAATTAAAGTGGAAAAACACACTATAGGCTGATCCAATGTGATGTAATGTCCTTAAAACAAGTCAAAATGAGGCTCAGTAGTGTGTGTGTGGCCTCCACGTGCCTGTATAACCTCCCTACAACGCCTGTGCATGCTCTTGATGAGGTGGCGGACAGTCTCCTGAGGGATCTCCTCCCAGACCAAAACTAAAGCATCTGCCAACTCCTGGACAGTCTGTGGTGCAACGTGATGTTGGTGGATAGAGCGAGACATGATGTCCCAGATGTGCTCAATTGGATACAGGTCTGGGGAACGGGCGGGCCAGTCCATAGCATCAATGCCTTCGTCTTGCAGGAACTGCTGACAAACTCCAGCCACATGAGGTCTAGCATTGTCTTGCATTAGGAGGAACCCAGGGCCAACCGCACCAGCATATGGTCTCACAAGGGGTCTGAGGATCTCATCTCGGTACCTAATGGCAGTCAGGCTACCTCTGGCGAGCACATGGAGGGCTGTGCGGCCCTCCAAAGAAATGCCACCCCACACCATTACTGACCCAATACCAAACCGGTCATGCTGGAGGATGTTGCAGGCAGCAGAACGTTCTCCACGGCGTCTCCAGACTCTGTCACGTCTGTCACATGTGCTCAGTGTGAACCTGCTTTCATCTGTGAAGAGCACAGGGCGCCAGTGGCGAATATGCCAATCTTGCTGTTCTCTGGCAAATGCCAAACGTCCTGCACGGTGTTGGGCTGTAAGCACAACCCCCACCTGTGGACGTCGGGCCCTCATATCACCCTCATGGAGTCTGTTTCTGACCGTTTGAGCAGACACATGCACATTTGTGGCCTGCTGGAGGTCATTTTACAGGGCTCTGGCAGTGCTCCACCTGTTCCTCCTTGCACAAAGGTGGAGGTAGCGGTCCTGCTGCTGGGTTGTTGCCCTCCTACGGCCTCCTCCAGGTCTCCTGATGTACTGGCCTGTCTCCTGGTAGCGCCTCCATGCTCTGGACACTACGCTGACAGACACAGCAAACCTTCTTGCCACAGCTCGCATTGATGTGCCATCCTGGATAAGCTGCACTACCTGAGCCACTTGTGTGGGTTGTAGCCCCCGTCTCATGCTACCACTAGAGTGAAAGCACCGCCAGCATTCAAAAGTGACCAAAACATCAGCCAGGAAGCATAGGAACTGAGAAGTGTCTGTGGTCACCACCTGCGGAACCACTCCTTTATTGGGGGTGTCTTGCTAATTGCCTATAATTTCCACCTGTTGTCTATCCCATTTGCACAACAGCATGTGAAATTGATTGTCACTCAGTGTTGCTTCCAAAGTGGACAGTTTGATTTCACAGAAGTGTGATTGACTTGGAGTTACATTGTGTTGTTTAAGTGTTCCCTTTATTTTTTTGAGCAGTGGTATAAGATGTTGGCATATACCAATGCAGTCACCTTAATTATTGTGTGGCTTAGGTATTAGCATACATCTGTTCTTGTTATCTTCAGTGTCCCACATTTTTGAACAAGTGTGGACACAGCTGTTACCGTTTTCTCACAGTCCCTTCTAGCTCCAGGGAAGTGGAAAACTGTATTGTGTATTCAGCTTTTTTACGCCCATATGGTGTCGGCATACATCGATTATTGCCGCCCCGTTCTATTTTTTGGGTATCAGTGTACACCAGCACTTGTTACCTCCTGTGTCTGACACTATCTGAATAAGTGGGGACACAGTTGTTACCGTTTTCAATAAACACCCCCCCCCCCTGTTTGCGGGATATTGAAAACGGTTTTGTGTATTCAGCTTATTTCTATTTTGAGGGATATATCCCATCTATTTTATAATAAGAAGTAAAAGTTAAGTATTAAACAATCCAGATCACTAATTTCAGATTTCTATGATTTATGTGAGTGATTATACAGTTGCAAGAAAAAGTATGTGAACCCTTTGGAATTATATGGATTTCTGCACAAATTGGTCATAAAATGTGATCTGATCTTCATCTAAGTCAAAACAATAGACAATAACAGTCTGCTTAAACTAATAGCACACAAAGAATTAAATGTTACCATGTTTTTATTGAACACACCATGTAAACATTCACAATGCAGGTGGAAAAAGTAAGTGAAACCCTAGACTAATGACATCTCCAAGAGCTAATTGGAGTGAGGTGTCAGCCAACTGGAGTCCAATCAATGAGATGAGATTAGAGGTGTTGGTTACAGCTGCCCTTTCCTATAAAAAAACACACACCAATTCTGGGTTTGCTTTTCACAAGAAGCATTGCCTGATGTGAATGATGCCTCACACAAAAGAGCTCTCAGAAGACCTACGATTACGAATTGTTGACTTGCATAAAGCTGGAAAGAGTTATAAAAGTATCTCTAAAAGCCTCGCTGTTCATCAGTCCACGGTAAGACAAATTGTCTATAAATGGAGAAATTTCAGCACTGCTGCTACTCTCCCTAGGAGTGGCCGTCCTGTAAAGATGACTGCACAGTGCAGACTGCTCAATGAGGTGAAGAAGAATCCTAGAGTGTCAGCTAAAGACTTACAAAAGTCTCTGGCATATGCTAACATCCTAGTTAGCGAATCTAAGATACATAAAACACTAAACAAGAATGTATTTCATGGGAGGATACAACAGAAGAAGCCACTGCTGTCCAAAAAAAACATTGCTGCACGTTTACAGTTTGCACAAGAGCACCTGGATGTTCCACAGCATTACTAGCAAAATATTCTGTGGACAGATGAAACCAAAGTTGAGTTGTTTGGAAGAAACACATAACACTATGTGTGGAGAAAAAGAGGTACAGCACACCAACATCAAAACCTCATCCCAACTGTGAAGTATGGTGGTAGGGGCATCATGGTTTGGGGCTGCTTTGCTGCGTCAGGGCCTGGACGGATTGCTATCATCGAAGGAAAAATGAATTCCCAAGTTTATCAAGACATTTTGCAGGAGAACTTAAGGCCCTCTGTCCACCAGCTGAAGCTCAACAGAAGATGGGTGTTGCAACAGGACAACGGCCCAAAGCATAGAAGTAAATCAACAACAGAATGGGTTAAACAGAAGGAAATATGCCTTCTGGAGTGGCCTAGTCAGAGTCCTGACCTCAACCCGATTGAGATGCTGTGGCATGACCTCAAGAAAGCGATTCACACCAGACATCCCAAGAATATTGCTGAACTGAAACAGTTCTGTAAAGAGGAATGGTCAAGAATTACTCCTGACCGTTGTGCACGTCTGATTTGCACCTACAGGAAACGTATGGTTGAAGTTATTGCTGCCGAAGGAGGTTCAACCAGTTATTAAATCCAAGGGTTCACATACTTTTTCCACCTGCACTGTGAATATTTACATGGTGTGTTCAATAAGTACATGGTAACATTTAATTCTTTGTGTGTTATTAGTTTAAGCAGACTGTGATTGTCTATTGTTGTGACTTAGATGAAGATCAGATCCCATTTTATGACCAATTTGTGCAGAAATCCATATCATTCCAAAGGGTTCACATACTTTTTCTTGCAACTGTACATGAACATCTATTCTCTCAGATTTTTTGGGTGCAGAAGGGCCATAAATGTGGACGTAAACTGCTTTTTGGGTACGCCTCAGGGTTCAGAAATGAAAAAAAAATATTTGGCTTTTGTAGCACAGATTTTGATGGACTGGCTTATGGGCGCATGTTGCTTCAAACCGTCTCTAAGGTACCAGTACCACTATTTTCTGACAACTGTATGTTTTTTATTTTTCTCTCAACTGAACTGTGTGAGGGGTTATTTTTAGTGGTATGGGTTGCTATTATCATTGGTATTACTTTGGTGCACATATGACTTTTGGATTGCTTTTTATTTCACTTTTTGGGAAAGAAGATAAAGAAAAGGCGGCATTTCTGTCATAGTTTTTTGGGTTTTGTTATTGTGGTGTACACTGTGCAGGAAAAATGATATATTATCTTTATTCAGCTAGTCATGATGATAACAGAGTTATCAATTTTATATTAAATTTTTTACATTTTGTTACTTTTTTGTACACATATAAAGCAGTTTTTGAAAA
Source organism: Bufo bufo (assembly GCF_905171765.1). Classification (NCBI taxonomy): domain Eukaryota; kingdom Metazoa; phylum Chordata; class Amphibia; order Anura; family Bufonidae; genus Bufo; species Bufo bufo. The sequence goes on along the minus strand of NC_053390.1, from coordinate 694,425,224 downwards.
AAAATAAAAAGTTTTTGTGTCACCATTTTCTGAGAGGCATTTTTTTCTGGCAATGGTGTTGAGTGAGGGCTCAAATTTTGTTGTGGAAAGAGTTGAACATTACTACCATTTTGGCATACATAAGATTTTTTTGGTCTCTTGATATTATATTTTATGGTTGGTGAGGTAACAAAAAAATTACTGTTCTGGCATAATTTTTATTGTTTTTATATGGCATTCATCTGACAAGGTAGATTATGTGATATTTTTATACAGTAGGTTGCTAAAGATGCGGTGATACCAAATATGTATATATATCTCAGTTTTAAACAATAAACTGAATATTGTGATATTTTTACAGAACTGGTTGTTGAGGACATGTCATTTTTTACACCATTAAATGGCTTGATGAGGGGAAGGGGCTTTTTTTACACTCAAAACTCTTTTATTTAATTTTTTATTTTTTTTATAATATTCGAGGTGCTGCTTCAATGCAGTACAATATATGCTATATTGTAATGCATTAAACCTATCAGTTTCACAATGCCAGTTGTCTATGAGACCCAGCCTAGAGCTGAGCCTCATTGGCCTCAGTAGCTGGCAGACCCAGAGGTCCTATAAAGGCTTACGGCGTCCATGGCAACCATCGGCAGCCCACAATTGTATCCAATGGGTTGAGAGTAGGAAGAGTCCTCCCTTTAAGAACTCCTTATGTGCAGTGCTCAGAATCAGAGTATTCAGTGATTCCAGCAAATATAGCAGGGGCCCAGCTGTCAGTAACAGCCAGAACCTGCCTGGATCAAGCAGGGACAGTTTCTATTCCTCCCCAATCTGAGCGCCATAATAGTACTGATGTCTTGAAGGGGAAAGCTTTTGTTATTTCAATATTCTTGAATGGAGATAAATGAAATAGAAAAAAACATTGTACGCATTGTGGAAGCGATGCAGTAATATGCATCTGACCCCAAGACTACGTGCACCCTTAGCAAGGCTACTTACAGCCATGGCCCTTGTGTGCCTCTATGGTAATCATATCTTGACTCTATATCACCTGATGTGCATTTACTGACCTCTTGATTGGCAAAATTATGTGATAGACAGAATTGGGTGCCTCAGTTGATTTCTCAACAGTCTTCATTTACCATCAACATATCATAATCATATGCACAACCCAAATACCTATTACGTCTGATATAGCAGGTAACAGATGTGCGGCGCAGAGGGGAGGGAAGGGGAGTACCCTTTTACTAGGAAGAGGGAGGAGTGGTGACCCCTAACTCATCTAGCACTGGCACCTGGTTGCCCTGACATCCCTAGACGGGCTGCTAACCCGTACACCGATCACGTGCCTTGTCACTTGCTTACCCTGAAATAAGTCCGATGTAGTGAGTAGTGCGTTGGCAGCATTAGTCCTCACCACTGACACCTAAGGTAACAACAGGAGAAAGACAAACAACCCAAACACCACAAACAATCCCAGAAGGGAGACAACAAACAGGAGAGAAAATCAGGAGTGAACCGGAGATCCAACAGCTCCAGTTCCAACACCTCCACAGCAACTCCAACTCCACCAGAGGTCAGAATGGAAGATCTGGAAATAAGGTCTGTATCTGGCAACAAGGGAAGCAGAAAGGTAGAATATATAGTAGCTGGGAGTGGCTGACAGAGAACAGCTGAAAGGAAAAGCTACAGACTCCTAAATGGGACAAAAGGGATCACAAACCTAAGCAGGAAAACCTGGATAGGAATCCATTACCACCACTAGGTCATGGAGCGATCTCTTGAAACCGAGCGAGTATCCACCCGCTGCGACCTTCTGACCCCAGGCACAACAGGGTCAACGACAGGTCGTGACACCCTCGTGACAACACCCCTGATGAAGCCAGTGCGCTGGTGAAACATGTAGGGAGAGTTTGCTCACTGGCATCTTTTTTTAAGCAGGGAACCGCTATTTTACCTGTGGCACAGGATAGTGCTTGCTAACTAACAGACCTACAGAATCTACATCTTGATAGAAGTGTGTGTGTGGGTGCAACTTTAGTGTGATTTCTCCCCCTTCTCTTTCCCCTACTTAGGGGTGTAAGAAAAGAGCAAGGGGATACCCCAGCAGTGGAAGAGATCTCTCCCCACATCTAGGCTCTGATAGGAGTGCGTATGTGTGATATGAACATACCAGTTCTCCCCTCTCTCCTTCCCCTACTTAGAGGTGTAAGAAATGAGTAAGGGGAGACTTCAAGAGTGGAAGAGGTCTCTCTCCACAACTATGTATGACTGTTGACCAAAGCGTGTACTCACAAAATACTCCTCTCCTACTTTGGAAGAATTCAAAAAGTAGACTGCAGCCAGACCACACTAAGGACATATTGTGTAATCTGGATACCTAGAGATTTACCCTAAAATACTGGTGGCTCAACCCCCCCTAAACCAACACTTCGCTCCAATATTATATCAGATGATAACATAACAGCGATAGTTTTAATGGATCACACTTGTAAAAGTGAAGTTTTATTTCAATAAGGGTGACCCTGTACAGAGACTATTTTTGGGATTATCAACCCTCTCATTCAGTTTTTGTCAAAATTCCCATGGGTTTCATTCTCTAGGGACCTCTTTTTGTCAGTCCTTGAGTAGTTTTGTAGCCCATGACCCCAATAGAACCCCAGTAGTTATGCAGCCCGAACCCTATAGTGTCCAGGTGGTCATGCAGCCATAGAGAAAAAAAACTAAAAATAAATTGCTCACCTCATTCCCTTCTACACCCTTGTTGACTGCGATGACACACAGACCTCTTCTGACTGCAGCCTGTGTCCTGGTGTAAGCGGTGCAATGACGCATCACGCTGCCTATGCTGCTAATGGGCTTCAGGACTAGTGGCCTGTGGCTTGTTAGAGTGAATGGTAGGATGGGGAGCCTTTGGATCCTGTGTAAAGCCACACACAGTATTCAACTATATCACCATCTTGACAACTGTGATACAGATGTATGTGACACACTGGCACTGCAGTTGCAATGTTCAGGGCCCTGGGCAAAACATCCCTAGCCCCAGATGTTTTGACCTAGCAATACCCCTGGGGATAGCGATACAGTTGAATCTGCGGAAACTACTTTTGGGACTTGGGGCGGCTCATCCTGGCACAGGCACTTCTGACATTTGCCAGAATTGCCAGATGGACAGTCCAACCCTGACATATAAATACATATATATATACTTATTTCTATCTACTTAATTTATATTACATACACATGTCGTAGTTTTATTCTAGCCCCCTCTCAGCATGTTTGCCGTGCTGCTCCCGGAACTCCGGCCCGTCCGCATTATAGTCAATGGGGCAGGAGCGGTAGTCCGGGGGGGGCACGCGTGCACTAGCGGCACCACGGATCCGACAGGCTGTTCACCCGCCGGAACAGCCTGCCAGAGTTCCTTGCCACTAGTGTGAAACTAGCCTAAGGCCTAGTTCACACTTCAGTTATTTGATCAGTTATTTAGTCAGTTATTGTGAGCCAAAATCAGGTGTGGGTCAAAAACGCGGAACAGGTGCAAATCTTTCCATTATACCTGATCTCTGAGCAGGCTTTACTACGGTTATGGCCCAAAATAACTGATGGAAATAACTGACCAAATAACTGGGCCTAACTTTTGTTTGTAGTCCCGAACTCCTCCAGGATCGACCTTTGACCCCATACCTTTGCCTGTGTGCCAAATGGTTGGTGTTTAAACTTTCTAAGCCTATGATAGTGTACCTGTGAAAAAAAAGTGATTCACCCTTGATACTTCCCATTTTGTCTCTAAAGTCCTTTACCTGTATGAGAACAGTGGGGAGATGGTGCCTGGATTAAGTCCCCTTCTTCTCCAGCTATTCCTTCCTTGATTTATTTATTGCAAATAGTTATTTATGGTAGTTAAGACAACAAAACACATATCATTTACTTGATATTAATGAACACAGGCTCGAAAATTTGGACTTTTTAACTGTGACTTTAGAGGATATGGTCTATTTTCACAATTTATAATCTTTGCACGTTTAAAATTGTAAGCAATAATAATATGGAGAATCATTAGTCAGTTTAATTTAAAAGAAGACCGAATACAGAAGAACAACAATGGAAACAGATCAACGGGCTAAGGTGAGATTCATCAAAAGGTCCTCGAGTACACTGTGATGGAATTACAAACTTCAATTTAATTTTGTTTGATCAATTTCAATTGATTTTGTCACAGATGACTGCTTTGAAAGCAGAATTAGCTCAAATGTGATTCTAAAAATAGGGTTGATTTGATCATAATTAATCATTTACCTCATACTCTGATAAATTGTATGTATAAAGTTACTGCTGCTTAAACTTAGCTGTATTCTAGTTTCCCTATCACCACAAGGTGAATTCTGGGTTTGTGTTTATTGCATGGCTTGTTTTTTTTTTTTGGGTGGCATTGTCACTTTTTATTATTGATGACCTATCCTCAGGACAGGTCATCAATATCAGAACAACGGGGGTGCGAGTCCCAGCACCCCCACCGATCAGCTATTTGAAGAGAAGGCAGCGCTCATATAAGCTCTGCCTTCTCTGCTCTGTTTACCTGATTGCCATAGCAATTGCAGTGGTGAGCAAGTATAATTACAAGTATGGCTTCCCCATTCACTTCTATGGGATATCTCTGTGAATACTACATAAATGTGAATGGGGACGCCATACTTTAAAGAAGTTGTATAGTTGTGTTGTACGTGCATACTATGTTAAAGGGGATTAAGAAGGGATCTAGATCATCTCGACTCCTCAAAAATTTAAATAAATAAAAAATTAAAAGTCACAGGGTGCTGACAAAAAAAACAGCTCATCGTACAAAAAATGAGCTGTCATGCAGCTCTATCAACAGAAAAACCAAAACGTTATGGGTCTCAGAATATGCTCACACAAAGCAATTTTATTTAAAAAAAATTAAATGTTGCTTATTTTTAAAAACAGTATAACAAAACTAAATCTACCAAAAATCGGCATTGCTATAATTGAGTCATGCCATTTTTAAAACATACTTTTGGTTTCTTTTTTATGGTGTTTCCCATTTAGTACAAAATTATGGGGGTCATTTATTAAGACCGGAGTTTTAGGTCTTAATAACCTCTGGTGGTGGATACGCCGAAGTTATGAAGAGGTTAAGGCATTTACATAACTTCGGTGTATCCAGAGCCGGTCTATATGTAAAACAGCTTCTTAGCTGGCTTACATTTATATCATTTTCTAAAATGGTGGCCCACAGCTTGTGCTTTTTTTCCAGGACAGTATATGAAGTGAGCACCGGAGGAGCCGGTGCAGAGGTTAGGAGTGGTAGTGGCTCTGATGAAGTGTTGTGTCACAGTGTTCTCCCTCAGGCTATTGCTTCCTGGGGATCTGTGCAGTGCAAATGTACTATTGAAGAATGAGGCCACAATTAAATGCATAATAGTCTTTTTTACTAATTGCAACGTAGAACAGAAGTTCAAATACATCCAATAGCAGCAGATTTCAATTGCAAACTTCTCTTGTATCAGCAAGCATTATGGAGGCAATTTGGATGTTGGCAATTTAGGACTTAGGTCATACTTATCTAGTGATGTTTCAGGTGATGGATGTCTTAGCTGTAGTCCCTCACCTCACAGCAATGTCTTTAGATGCTGGTTATAGCAGTTCACTCTGCAGTCTAGCGTTTCAAGACTTCACTTGAGGCTTGGAGTAAGTTGGTCTCTCTGGAGAATCCTATTTAGAAGTAGCATCTCAAGCGTGTGCTTCCTCTCCCCTCTTTGGTTACTTAGGACCCCCGCCTTCCTGGCAGGAAGCAGGACTAGCCCACTCCTACCAAGAGAGGAGGAACAGGGTGGTTAGCCCTGTTTCTGTCAACCATTGCCAACCATACTCTGCTGAAACAAAAGGCCAGAAGCATATAAAATAACACATACCATTATCATATAAAATAATATAAAACTATTTACAAAATTGTAGCACTCCCAAGTCTGGGGTGCTACATACAGTATAGACTCAACAAAAACTAACTTCAAAAATTACCCTCATGACAAATTTTCCACAATGTGTGCAAAGTATAATGTATCAAATGCGTTTCATTGTGTGCACCAATATTATTTGAAAGGTGCCAGACATTTTTATGCTGTGGTTTACAGTTTAGAAAATTCACCAATATATTGTCACAAACAAGTCACATTTTGTGAAATATTTATTTTAATTCATAGTGGTTAAATTGTAAAATAGGATATGTTAAATAAACTGATACTCAAAAACATTTTATATACTATATTATTGCTACAAGCTCTATATAAAATGTTCATTTGTAGTAATCCTTCTATCAATAATGGAAAAGCAGATTTTTGTTGTCTATATATGTGTTCTTACTTCTGCATATATTTCTGGATAATCAAAATGAAAGTAGGAAGGATTAGCATTTTATCTTTCCATTTCTAAATAAATCTAAGGATATGTTAACATACAATGAAAATGGCAACAAATTGGACAAAATATGTGTTTATCCCTCTTCCCAAAGCTGAAAGAAAACTAATTATGGAGCATATGTGAATTTGTAATTTTTCCTCTATTTACATATGCCCATAACAGCAAATGGCCATTTATAGCCAAACTCCCTACCAATATAAAGGGGGGGAAATGTCATACTGGCACAAAGATATGTGGCGTATGCCAGCACACAATTCCTGCTATTCACAATGGGATAACTTAATTTTCATAAAAGGCTCAGATAGGAACAAAAACTGCTAGGGGCAGATGCAGCATATGCAATGTCTATATTGCTGAGTTAATGCACAGTACTTGGTGACCTAAGAGAATCAAGAAAATATTGATGGAAATTTTAAAATATTCATACAGTGGCACAAGGACTGATATGAAGACAAATGAATCTAATGAAAATTAAATATGTGCTCTATGTATTTAACATAAGGAAAAGAGAGGAAATGAAAGACAAAATAAAAAAATAACCTAAATTTACGAGCTTGTTAGTACCTGTAATATAATAATCAGAATAAACAAAAAAAAAATTCAAAATGAGTTTCAAAAGTATATAAAAATAAAAATATGTGAAATACTAATCTACACCAACAGAGGGGTGTTGATGGGGTTAGCTGTCGGGCGTATGGTCAGGATGCTGGGGTGCCAACAAGGTGTTTGCAAATTACTGTATGTCCTTAAAACGAGAAACACAGTATGAAGAATCATGACAAAATATCCCTTTTGAATACATTTAGGCTTTGTGCTTGAGCTCTACATTTGGTATATACATCAAGAAAAGCTCACAGCATATACGCTTGAAATGCCCAGAGATGATTGGAATGGGATGATCTGCTATGAAAAAAAGGTTTTCATAAGGGCTCATGCTCATGACCATATTTTATCTTTCGAATCCGATCCACATTTTTTTGTGGATTGGATGAGGACCCATTCACTTCAATGGCGCCACAAAAGATACAGACAGCACACCGTGTGTTGTCCGCATCCATATGTCCATTCTGCGGCCCCACAAAAAAAATAGAACATGTCCTGTACTTGTCCATTTTATGGACAAGATTAGGACAGTTCTACAGCAGGTAGGACGCTCCGTTCCGCAAAAAGCAGAACGTACATCGCCAGTATCCGTGTTTTGCAGATCCTCAATTTGTGGACCGCAAATATACCAATTGTCGTGTACATGAGCCCCTAATCACAACTGACAGAGTAAGGCCTCTTTTTTACAAGTGTATTTGCAATCCATACATGACATGTACAGGAATCCATTGCCAATGTTAATGAATTGGCTATTTACATGGACGTATATGGTCCGTTAGTATTTGAACTCCGCAGCCTATCTAGTTTTGTGCATACTTACTTCCAAATATGCCAATTACAGTCTATAGTAGTGCGCCAAAAATGCAGGGAGGAAGTCCATATGCATGTAAATCCGAATTAATTACTGAAGCTTTATCACACCACACATCTCTGTATACCAAGAGGAATTATAATGATAGGCACATCTATAAGCCAAAAAAGTGTCCTTTTGTCCTCCACTGGTTGATATGTGTCAGCAAACATTTTTTTTTCGACTGTAGAGAAAAGCGCAGCAGACTATACTTTCCTAAACAGTGGGTCACTGTAAAAAAAAACATATACCACATCCTAACTAATAAATGCCCTCTGTGCCTTTGCTGTGTGTGTGTGCCGATGTTAAATGCACATGCGCGGCGTCCAATCAGGATACAGCGCTACAAACAAGTTTGAAATGAAGAGAAAACAGAACAGCAAAGACGCCAAGGAGGGATGCTTACCGGCTTCAGCGTGTTCCATAGGTCCATGAAGATCTGGGACCTGATCACACACATCAAGCTACTTCCTGGAAGGTGGAGATGGGCACCTCCCGCACACAACAGCTGTGCCCTGTAGACAGAAAGCAGAGATAGGAGAAACAGAAGTGAAGAGGTTAGAGATAGAGGCAGAGGTGCAGATGATACAATGACGATCATAGCTAAGGAGAAGAGACAGGAGATATAAAGAGAATCCTGCATAATTAAATCCCTGCGTGAGTGCGCTGTGCCTGTGTGTGTGTTCCCAGTTTTGCACTGGGCATGAGCGGTGGGGCGTCCAATCAGGACACAGTGCTCGACACGGAAACAGCGCTACACACAAGTTTCCCTGCAGGGTGTCAGCAGCCTGACTGCCCATAGATACCTCCGAGACCCTATAGGCAGGCCACAGCTCCCCCGCCACCGTCTGCTCCTGCTACAGCTCCCCCGCCGCCGTCCTCTCCTGCCAGAGCTCCCCGTCGCCGTACGCTCCTGCCACAGCTTCCCCGATGCCGTCCGCCTCCTCTCTCGGCTCACCTGCAGCATAGCACACAAACAGCCAGTGCGCATGCGCTGCCTTTGTGTGAAGGAGAAGGGTGAATGCGCAGTACTAAAGCCTGCCTGCACTGCCTACATGCCATTTAGCCGCCCCACCAAAGAAAAGTTTCTTCCACCAAAATTGCTAAAATATATATACTTTATTAAATTCATATAGGTACTTAAAAAAACATATAGATAAAATAGCAGCAGGTAAGACCCCAAGAGAGGGCAAAGAGGAAACTGCAGAGTCCGTCCGCCTCAGAATGTAATCCAGCAATGATAACACTATCACAATATGCCCACTGAAAACATTACTAGCACCCAGGGTACAGTGGCCACATATGGGTCGCTCACAATACTTATATGACGGCAGGATAGAAAGTTAATTCATGTCAGTACCATCTGTAGCACGCCGATTCTGCAATCGCCTATTCCCAACACCGTTTCGAACCGATGTGGAATGATGTGCATTAGCTACTCTTGAATCAAATGAAAGGCTGGAAGGTCTTCAATACACAATACACAGACATGTAGTAAATGAACTATGTAGAGTGTAGCCTCACAGAACAATCAGTCCATAGATTCGGGGCTCTGTGATGCTCTAATTCAGAGGTCAGCAGTCACAGAGATGACATGATAAATTGAGAGTAAAAGTCCATGTATACAATTATTTTTAATATTCACTAATTTCTGAGAAACCAGAAGAGATCCAGTGCAAAATCTCGCGCATGAGATTTCGTGCAAGATATTCAATCAAGATTGCAGCGGCAGGCTTTTCTCGCTTAAACGGATGAGGTGAGCATGATTTTTTTTTTTAACCCATTTCAGGTAAAATTTATTCGATATCATGAAGCACAAGGAAATTCGGCTTCACAGTGAATCAAATTTAAAGTGAATGAAGGATGAATGGAGGATATTTTCTTTTTCAAAAGATCACCCAACTGTGTCGTTTCAGGTACAATCGATTCACACTTGCAGCTTACAATCAATTTTTGCTACATTTTGGCTGCGCATGTGATAATAAAAACAGTGAGGCAATACACAGTGTGTCTAACAGATATAATGTGAGCAGCCATATGCCAGAACTTTGTAGGGTTTCTCCAGTACTGAGCTGTTGTAATTTTACTGTTTTTGGATGCACTTTTAAGATTGTTTTATATCCTGATATTTCATTGAAATGTGTGAATAACATCATAATAAGTGGAAAAAGTAAAGGTAAAGAAACCTGACTACAGTCAAAATATTAAATTAATATTCAAAAGCAGTGACCTTTTCCAACCTATCTACATAAATAAAATGTAATTTTTACAAATAGGTGAAATGGACAAAAAGCATTAGAAAGCTCAACTAAATGTGCACAGTCAGCAAGCTGACATTTTTCCAATAAGAAGAGTTTGGGTGAGTTAAGAGGACTGACAAGATGATTGATGCTTACTATATCCAAATGTATGGTCTAAACTTTTCAAAGGAAAGAGTCCTTGAAGTTGCATATTTCGGGAATGTATTAGCTGTTAACACAACATTATTGTAACCAAATGTTATAGTCTACTGGAAACTTTTATGGAGTATTAATGACTCAATGGCTAGCAGAAGAAATGGTCAGGTTCATGTCCAGAAGGAAGATGCACTACTGTAGTAGGCTTCCTTGCAATGGTTGCTCTTAGATCTATCTTTAAGGGGTTCTTCAGGATTTGGCAATTGATGGATAGGCCAATATCAAATTGGCAGGTGTTTGGCACTCTGCACCCCCACAAATTTTGTTCAGGAGTAGCCCCTTGCCTCAAATTCACTACCAGGTCAACATAACTAATGACGCTCCCCCTCTTAACCATCATTATGCGTGTCCCGTGCCTTGGCAGGCAATTTTAGACAAATGTGGCCCTGGGCAAAGTGAACAGTGTGAATAGTAGGCCACCAAAAAGCTAAAATATTGTCTAACATTATAGTCACATAGTATATAGTCCATTCAGTTACAGAGAACTGCATAACTGCTCATATAACAACAGTAATATATAAACATATACACTGCGTGCAGAATTATTAGGCAAATGAGTATTTTGACCACATCATCCTCTTTATGCATGTTGTCTTACTCCAAGCTGTATAGGCTCGAAAGCCTACTACCAATTAAGCATATTAGGTGATGTGCATCTCTGTAATGAGAAGGGGTGTGGTCCCTAATGACATCAACACCCTATATTAGGTGTGCATAATATTAGGCACTTCCTTTCCTTTGGCAAAATGGGTCAAAAGAAGGACTTGACAGGCTCAGAAAAGTCAAAAATAGTGAGATATCTTGCAGAGGGATGCAGCACTCTTAAAATTGCAAAGCTTCTGAAGCGTGATCATCGAACAATCAAGCGTTTTCATTCAAAATAGTCAACAGGGTCGCAAGAAGCGGTGGAAAAACCAAGGCACAAAATAACTGCCCATGAACTGAGAAAAGTCAAGCGTGCAGCTGCCAAGATGCCACTTGCCACCAGTTTGGCCATATTTCAGAGCTGCAACATCACGGAGTGCCCAAAAGCACAAGGTGTGCAATACTCAGAGACATGGCCAAGGTAAGAAAGGCTGAAAGACGACCACCACTGAACAAGACACACAAGCTGAAACGTCAAGACTGGGCCAAGAAATATCTCAAGACTGATTTTTCTAAGGTTTTATGGACTGATGAAATGAGAGTGAGTCTTGATGGGCCAGATGGATGGGCCCGTGGCTGGATTGGTAAAGGGCAGAGAGCTCCAGTCCGACTCAGACGCCAGCAAGGTGGAGGTGGAGTACTGGTTTGGGCTGGTATCATCAAAGATGAGCTTGTGGGCCTTTTCGGGTTGAGGATGGAGTCAAGCTCAACTCCCAGTCCTACTGCCAGTTTCTGGAAGACACCTTCTTCAAGCAGTGGTACAGGAAGAAGTCTGCATCCTTCAAGAAAAACATGATTTTCATGCAGGACAATGCTCCATCACACGCGTCCAAGTACTCCACAGCGTGGCTGGCAAGAAAGGGTAAAAAGAAGAAAATCTAATGACATGGCCTCCTTGTTCACCTGATCTGCACCCCATTGAGAACCTGTGGTCCATCATCAAATGTGAGATTTACAAGGAGGGAAAACAGTACACCTCTCTGAACAGTGTCTGGGAGGCTGTGGTTGCTGCTGCACGCAATGTTGATGGTGAACAGATCAAAACACTGACAGAATCCATGGATGGCAGGCTTTTGAGTGTCCTTGCAAAGAAAGGTGGCTATTTGGTCACTGATTTGTTTTTGTTTTGTTTTTGAATGTCAGAAATGTATATTTGTGAATGTTGAGATGTTATATTGGTTTCACTGGTAAAATAAATAATTGAAATGGGTATATGTTAACAATATGGTGGCTCACTTCAGGCAGGGCTATGGAAATCAGGTGCTGCTAACCCAAATTAGAGGGACACCCACCTCTAGTCAGGTGTAACAATTAATTAGTAAGCTGGACACTGTAAAAAGTACCTCCGTTACTACTAGCGTGGCCACGCTACGAACATTACAGCTGTAAGACAGAGTAAAGTGTATCGGAACAGATCAACTCGGACCAAAGAGGCTGTTTCGGTATTCCAGCCGGAACGGCAACAGGCACGGACCAACCAAGTTCGCTCCAATTCCGCGATAGTTCGGGTTAGCCGGCGAGAGACGCTGGAAGCGTGACCGCTGAGACCTACCTGCACGTCGACTGTCGTTTGGATAGAAGGAAGGTAAGAGCTAATCCTTCCCAAAGCACAATTGAGCAGAGTGATGATACCTACGGCTATTAGCCTGGAATTACTTCGGAGATTCAGTCATTTGAATGCCTCTTGAGACTCTGTGGACGTATACGTTCATTGCTTGGGTATATTCCTATCTACTTGTGACACAGGATTGATATATGGGATAAGACTATATCCTGAATACACTTGTTCCAGCAGATTTGTGTCCAATTACCACCACCCTGCGGTCTGATGGGATATTAAGAGGACTATATGCAAAGTGTTGATCCCAACATATCTATTTGGCATTAGTATTTTGATGTTTTATTGATTTTTTATTTATCTTAATTGGTAATATCATACATGTATTAACTGATTTAATAAATTTTTAGAATAAGTCCAAGTGCCGAGTGCTCACCTATATCTACTAATTAATTGAAATGGGTATATATTTGTTTTTTGTTAAGTTGTCTAATAATTATGCACAGTAATAGTCACCTGCAGACACAGATATCCCCCTAAAATAGCTAAAACTAAAAACAAACTAAAAACTACTTCCAAAAATATTCAGCTTTGATATTAATGAGTTTTTTGGGTTTATTGAGAACATGATTGTTGTTCAATAATAAAATTAATCCTCAAAAATACAACTTGCCTAATAATTCTGCACTCCCTGTATTGTTATCAAGTTATGTAGCATTACCATACAGTGATTAAATATTATCTCCATACCATTATTGAACCAAACTCACTATACAGTATAAAGAGCAATATCACCAATAGTACCACTATACAAGGCACAAATAATACTGTGATACCATGACAACTACATAGCAACTGATAAAACCACCATACTATTACTGAATAAAAACACTATAAAAAGACCAGTATTACCACCATACAGTGGCCACATAGTGGTAGAGTTAATTTTACACAGGCGCTCTGCAGACCACAAGAGTGATTACAGTACAATTAGATCCAATGACTTACAGGTGACGTCTCTTATTGAAGTTGTTCATTTTTCTGTCTTTTCCATTTGGTCCAGGCGACCATGATGACTTCTTCCAGCCATGACTTGTCTCTGCAGAGTTTACTATACAGATATCTTTGGTTCCTAATTTTTCTTCCATCCTCTCTATTACCAACTTACACAAGATATCCACCCCACCCCTTAAAAACTGTTCCAAACAGACAGTAATCCTAAAAACACTAGTGCTAAATGGATAGTGCTCCCCAACAATTATAGTGCCAAACAGATATTGTGCCCCAAATGGTAATAATGCACCACACAGTGAAAGTCCCCCACTTTGTTCCCTACAAAGAAGTAGTGCCATCTATTGTACCCCACTGAGTAATAGTACCCACATGCTTGAATGTTTAATTAAAAGAGTAGTGTAATAGTATCCCTTTAGGCCCCACACAGTAATAATAACCATCATATGCCATTAGTTTTGGGGTTTTGTTAGTGCAGCCTGCATTGTAAAAATGACAAGGCACAGGAAAAATTATGTTATCTTTATTCTGCTGGTTATTACGCTTACAGAGATATCAATCTTGAGAGAAAAAAATTCTACATTTTACATTTTTAAGCTTTATGTGAGTCAAGGTTACAAGAAAAACTGCTGTTCTGACACAGTTTTTGTTGATTTTTTTTTTTTTACAGCGTGAAAAAGCGTGATACCCAACAGACACTTTTTTTAAAAGTTCAAACTTATATATTATTATTTTATTTCTATTAAACACTTTTTTTTTTTTATTCCACTAGGAAACTTAAACTTTTTGGGGTCTGTTTAAACTAGGGACTTAGGGGAAGGGAAATTACACTATAGGAGGGGAAGATAGTGCAGATAGAGACCGGGGGCAAGGTAGTGGGACTGTGGGAGGAATGGAAGGAGGGACTAGAACAGTTCAGAAGGAAAGGTGTAGGGTAAAAAATATACATAAACCTCTCAAATGTATGTATACTAATGCCAGAAGCCTGACTAATAAAACTGGGGAGCTGGAATTAGTGATGTGTGAGGAGGACTATGACATAGTGGGAATAACTGAGACATGGCTGGATGATAGCTATGACTGGGCGGTTAATGTACAAGGTTACAGTCTGTTTAGAATGGATCGTCAAAACCGGAGAGGGGGAGGGGTCTGCCTTTATGTAAAGTCCTGTCTAAAGCCCACACTCCGTGAATATATAAGTGAGGGACATGAACATGTGGAGTCACTGTGGGTAGAGATACATGGAGCTAAAAACAACAATAAATTACTAATAGGAGTTTACTATAAACCACCTAATATACCAGAGTCCACAGAAAATCTACTACTAAACGAGATAGACGAGGCGGCAGATCATAATGAGGTGGTTATTATGGGGGACTTCAACTACCCAGATATAGACTGGGAAATGGAAACTTTTATATCTCATAAGGGAAACAGGTTCTTGGCAATAACCAAAGACAATTACCTCTCCCAACTGGTTCAGGTCCCGACTAGAGGGACGGCCATACTGGACTTAGTATTAACCAATAGGCCTGACAGAACAACAGACGTGCAGGTTGGTGGACACCTGGGAAATAGTGACCATAAAGTAATAACCTTCCAATTATCATTCAAAAAAGCGTTTCTACAGGGAGGAACAAAAATACCAAACTTCAAAAAAGCTAAATTTAGCCAACTAAGAGAGGCCATAGGCCTAACTAACTGGGACAAAGTCCTCAAAAATAAAAATACAGCCACAAATGGGATATCTTTAAAAACATCTTAAAATCTCATTGTGAGAGGTACATACCGTATGGGAATAAAAGGTTAAGGAACAAAAAGAAACCAATGTGGATAAATAGAACTGTAAAGAAAGCAATAAATGACAAAAAGAAAGCATATAAATCACTAAAACATGAGGGTAGCACGGAAGCACTGAAAAACTATAAGGAAAAAAATAGAACATGTAAAAAACAAATAAAAGCGGCCAAACTAGAGACCGAGAGATTAATTGCCAAAGAGAGTAAAACTAACCCTAAAATGTTCTTCAATTATATAAATGTTAAAAAGTATAAATCTGAAGGTGTCGGCCCTTTAAAGAGTAATGAGGGGGAAGTCGCAGAGAGCGACGAGGAGAAAGCTAAGCTGTTAAATATTTTTTTCTCCAATGTATTCACTGAGGAAAATAAACTGTCAGATGACATGCAGAATGTAAAAAATAAATTCCCCATTAAAAGTGTCCTATCTGACCCAGGAAGAAGTACATCAGCGACTTAAAAAGATTAAAATAGACAAATCGCCAGGACCGGATGGCATACACCCCCGTATCCTAAGGGAATTAAGTAATGTCATAGCCAGACCCTTATTTCGGATATTTGCAGACTCTATACTGACAGGGAATGTCCCACAGGATTGGCGCATGGCAAATGTGGTGCCAATATTCAAAAAGGGTCCAAAAACAGAGCCTGGAAACTATAAGCCGGTAAGTTTAACATCTGTTGTGGGTAAACTGTTTGAAGGTTTTCTGAGAGATGCTATATTAGAGCATCTTAACGGAGATAAGCAAATAATGCCATATCAGCATGGCTTCGTGAGGGATCGGTCATGCCAAACTAATTTAATCAGTTTCTATGAGGAGGTAAGTTCTAGACTTGACCGCGGCGAATCAATGGATGTCGTATATCTGGACTTCTCCAAAGCATTTGACACTGTACCGCATAAAAGGTTAGTATATAAAATGAGAATGCTCGGACTGGGAGAAAACGTCTGTATGTGGGTAAGTAACTGGCTCAATGATAGAAAACAGAGGGAGGTTATTAACAGTACACACACAGATTGGGTCACTGTCACTAGTGGGGTACCTCAGGGGTCAGTATTGGGCCCTATTCTCTTCAATATATTTATTAATGATCTTGTAGAAGGCTTGCATAGTAAAGTATAAATTTTCGCAGATGACACTAAACTGTGTAAAGTAATTAACACTGAAGAGGACAGTATACTACTACAGAGGGATCTGGATAGATTGGAGGCTTGGGCAGATAAGTGGCAGATGAGGTTTAACACTGAAAAATGTAAAGTTATGCACATGGGAAGGAATAATGTAAGTCACCCGTACATACTAAATGATAAAACACTCGGTAACACTGACATGGAAAAGGATCTAGGAATTTTAATAAACAGCAAACTAAGCTGCAAAAACCAGTGTCAGGCAGCTGCTGCCAAGGCCAATAAGATAATGGGTTGCATCAGAAGGGGCATAGATGCCCATGATAAGACATAGTCCTACCACTTTACAAATCGCTAGTCAGACCACACATGGAGTACTGTGTACAGTTCTGGGCTCCTGTAAACAAGGCAGACATAGCAGAGCTGGAGAAGGTCCAGAGGAGGGCAACTAAAGTAATAACTGGAATGGGGCAACTACAGTACCCTGAAAGATTATCAAAATTAGGGTTATTCACTTTAGAAAAAAGACGACTGAAGGGGGATCTAATTACTATGTATAAATATATCAGGGGTCAGTACAGAGATCTATCCCATCATCTATTTATCCCCAGGACTGTGACCATGACGAGGGGACATCCTCTGCGTCTGGAGGAAAGAAGGTTTGCACACAAACATAGAAGAGGATTCTTTACGGTAAGAGCAGTGAGACTATGGAACTCTCTGCCTGAGGAGGTGGTGATGGTGAGTTCACTAAAAGAGTTCAAGAGGGGCCTGGATGTATTTCTGGAGTGTAATAATATTACAGGCTATAGCTACTAGAGAGGGGTCGTTGATCCAGGGAGTTATTCTGATTGCCTGATTGGAGTCGGGAAGGAATTTTTTATTCCCCTAAAGTGGGGGAAATTGGCTTCTACCTCACAGGGTTTGTTTTTTTTGCCTTCCTCTGGATCAACTTGCAGGATAACAGGCCGAACTGGATGGACAAATGTCTTTTTTCGGCCTTATGTACTATGTTACTATGTTACTATGATCCCTCTTGCAATGCATTACAATACACAGGGTTATATATTTATCAAAACTGGTATGAAGGAAAACTGTCTTAGTTGCCCATAGCAATGAATCAGATTCCTCCTTTCATATTTCAGAACTCCTTTGGAAAAGGAAAAATAAAAATCTATTATGTATTTGAACTGACAACACCAATCAAACTGATTTCTTTATAAAATGCTAATGTATGGTCTGCATACCTGGTGCCCTCCTCATGATCAATCCTGCCTCCATTCCTCTGTTGCCATCATCATAAAATGGCTACCACAATCTCAGACTACGCTATGCATGTGTACAGAAAAAGAGAGAAACACCACTCTGCTGGCCCAGTGTCAATTACATGGGCAGTGCGTATTGCTTCTGGTCCATCTGAGCATCCACCAGCAGGGGGTCTGCATCAAAGTGTGGTCTGAGACTGTGGTCGATATTTTGTGATGAAGGCAATAAGAGAGCAGAATGGTGGGATGGAGAACGGATGAATCATGAGGAAAGAAACAGATTTTTAGTTTGCACTGGAGGTCACTTAAAATTACAATGAATACTTGCCACTTTCTGTCATCTGGGTAGTGAAATACAGAAGTGTTTTTCCAGGGACTATGTTCACCTGCATTACCCTTCCAGGTCTGTAACCACCAGCAAAACTGAATAGGCAAGTTCTGAGCTACAGGTTCCAAAAATCAGTCTGATTGTGTTGACTGTTTTAGCTTTTTTTTTTACATATTTTTTATAATATAATAATTATATATAACTAAACCATTCTACATATTGACATATGGTACAAAATCGGGAACATGATTGACAAAAAAGGAGAAAAATGCAGTAAAAATGTTCTTTTAACAATTATGCTTTTTTAGACTGTTTTCAAAGAACTCATTTATGACACCTAGAGGCTCAGCTCTCTCTGCAACCGTTGAGCCGCCTTCACTTTCATTGACAGGACCCGGCAGTGAAAACATCATAATGCATGGCTCTCTCAATCAAAGTGCAGAGGGTGTGGCAGTTGCAGAGAGAGCTGAGCCTCTAGGTGTAACGGCAACTCCCCTGTTGCTCCTAGAGGCTCATTTGCATATAATAAAACATCATTTTTCTCAGTAATGCGGACACATATGAACATGGGACCAACACAGATGCCTTCAGCTGCCAAGTGCACATGTTACAGGTCAGCCAGTGTCATAGGTACAAATCTGCTGACAGATGGCCTTTAAGGCTCACTCAGAGAAGCAATTTTCAAATAAGTGTACTGTCCAAGTGTAGAATGGACAGCACAAGACTGAACACAGGCATGTTAAAGGGGTATTCCAGGATTTTAAAGGAAACCTGTCACCATTAAATACGCTACAGGCAGCATGCTATATATAGAGCAGGAGGAGCATATTAACATAATGATATGTAATTATATCCTGACAGCCATTACTTTTTTAATTTTTACAACTACAGAGCTGTGTAAGGCCTCATTTTTTGTGGGGCATAGTTTTTACTAATACCATTTTAGGGTACAACAGCTTTTTGATCACTTTTTATTCAACTTATTTTTTGGGGGGGAAGAACATGACAAAAGAAATAGCAAATAGGATATAAATATTGCTATATTTTAATAGTTCAGATATTTTTTAGTGTTGGCAATACCCGTGATGTTTATTTTCTTTTATTTGTTTTTATGTGTAAAATTGGGAAAGGGGGCAGGCTCGAACTAGCCCACAGGGGTACAGGTGAATCCCCCGGTGGGCCTCTGAGCAAGATGAGTCCCTAGCCTCCCACCCCCTTCACAAGTAGCCCATAGCACTGTAGACTTACTGCACTACAGGATAGGCAGTGTACAACACCTCAACCAGCCTAAGTTCATATCAAAAACTGGGTAGAATATTTAAGAAACCTCAATCATCTGGTAGCATCTTGCTGCTGTGTGAGCAGGTAATATTTGGATGTATCCGTATAGGGGGCCTCCAAAATAAATTTTACCGGGGTCCCCCATATTTGGTGGTGGATCTGACAAAGTTATGAAGAAGCGCAGGCATCTACATAACTTTGGCGCATCCAGCACCAGTCGAAATGTAAGACAGCTTCCTAGCTGTCTTACATTTAGACCATTTTCTACACCTAAAACAGGCCTAGAAAATGATGGAGAAGACGGCATGCCGATCCGTCCCCTTTTCCGCCCATTTTTTTAGACCTGACGTGTGTGGGGAAAAGTTGCCCTCACCTCACAGATGCTACCATTATTATTAGTGGTTAAATGCCTGGGATCAAGTAATCTCTGTTCCCTGTCACTGTATTATACAGCCAGCACCCAGCCGGCATTAAGGGGTTAAAGTCAATGAGTCAATTCCTAGGTCTAATTTTCTTCATAGACCATCAGTCCATCCAAAAAGAATTACAGCATGCAATATTTAGGCCAATCTTCATGATAAATTCACCCATTCAAGTCAATGAGTAATTGTGAAATAAAACAGAAAACGGAAACTCTGTTGACCATGGAAATACTGAGTGGACATTCTTCCATTTTTTTATTATATATGTATGCATATTATTAGTATAGTTGATTTCAGTAATTCGATTCAAAAAGTGAAATTCATATATTATATACATTCAGTGATCTATTTCAAGCATTTAGGGGGTCATTTAATAAACAGAAATACGCCTATATTAGGCCTATAGGCCAACCATGGGCACTCCAGCTCTTGTGAAACTACAACTCCCAGTATGCTCTATTCTCTTCTATGGAAGTTCTGGAAACAGCAGAGCAAGTGTGCATGCTGGGAGTTATAGTTTCACAACAGCTGGTGCGCCAAAGGTTGCTGAACCCTGCTATATCACTTTTTGATTTGAAAAAAATAAAAAAACAGCACCATCCAAGTCCATGTGTTGTGTCTGGCTTTGCAGTTAGGCTCCTTGCAATGAATAGGGCTGAGCAGCGATATCAGATGCATCTTCTGGACAGATGTAGAGGGATACTGTATTTATCAAGACTGGCGTATCCATACCTTTCTGCACTGACATGAGATGCTCCTAATTTATTAAGAGGCAGATGATTTTTAATAAATTTGGCACATCTCTGCCCTGCGGAGTTTTATGTCAGCTGCAATGTGGCATAGACTTCAGCTATAACTTAGTAAATCAGGGGGTCTTCACGAAGCCACATCCCTCCTACGAAGCCCTGTCCCTTTCTCGCCACTTTGGAAAAGTGCCAAGAAGCCTAAAACGTTGTAAATTATAGTTCACATAATTTGCGACTTATGTATGCTACAATAGTGGCATAAAACCTTTAGTAAATGTCCCCCATAGTGTTTTGGGAAAAAAAAAAACTGTTTATTTCTAATCCTGTAACTCGTTTCAGTCCAGAAAAGCAGTGTTCTGAATAAATACAATAAAATGCTGAGTAACATGTTTAACGTGACATGTTCACTTTAAGTAGACCCATGACATGTATTGGGGTAACTGTAAAGGAAACTCCATAGCAACCAATCAGATCCCACTTTTCATTTTTCAGAGCTCCTATGGAAAATAAAAGGTGGTCTCTGATTGGTTGCTATTGGCAACTAAGCCAGTTTTACTTTACATCAGATTGATAAATCTCCCTCACTTAACCCCTTAAGGACCTAGGCCAAAAATGCTCGTCCTAATTTGCCAGTACTTGGCGCACCAGGACGAGCATTCTTGTCCTGCGGTCCTTCCCCTGCCTCACATGCACTGTTTTGATCAGCAGCAGTGGCCCGGCTGTTACTGACAGTTGATGCCGGTGATGACGATGCTGGTGGATTAACCCCATATACTGTAAGCTGTGGTCAGCACTGACCGTGGCATACTGGAGGTTCGTCCTTCCTCTCTGGATCTATCAGGTCCCTGTGTTGCAGTGACGGGGACCTGATGGTTGTCATGGCAGCTCCAAGCCTTTCAAAGGCCTTGGTGCCCGGAAACTACGGGGACCTATGAGGCCCAGCCCCCACTGTGTATACACTGATAGTCAATGCAGTATGATACAGAAGCATTGTACTGCATTGAAACGGGGATCAGACCCTGTAATGTTGAAGTCTCATAGTGGGACAAAAAAAGTGAAATGAAAGTGTTTTTTAACAATAAAAAAAATGTAAGTTTTAAAAATACATAGATAAAAACTGTGCCAAAAAAGCCATATTTTGTCAGCTTACATCACAAAAAGTTTAATACCATGATCACCTCATGCTGCAAAAAATGAGCCCACAAAATAAAACAATATGGCTTTCAGAAAATGGAGATAAAAACATGATTGTTTTACTTTAAAAAATGCTTTTATTGTGTAAAACCAAAATAGATATAAACAATTTTACAAATTAGGTATTACTGCATCCGTAACAACCTGCTCTATTAATATCACATGATCTACCCCATCTAGTGAACACCGTAAAAAAAATAAAAAAACTGTGCCAAAATAAAAAAAAAATGTCACTTTACATCATAAAAAGTGTAATACCAAATGATCAAAAGGTGGTATGTACCCCCAAAATAGTACTACTAATCAAACCGTCACTGCATGCCACAAAAAAATGACACCCTATATAAGGGCTCTTTCACACTTGCGTTCTTTTCTGATCAGGATTATCCCAATGCATTCTGAATGGAGAGAAATCCGTTCAGGATGCATCAGGATGTCTACAGTTCCGGACCGGAACGTTTTTTGGCCGGAGAAAATACCGCAGCATGCTGCGCTTTTTGCTCCGGCCAAAAATCCTGAACACTTGCCGCAAGGCCGGATCCGGAATTAATGCCCATTGAAAGGCATTAATCCGGATCCGGCCTTAAGCTAAACGTCGTTTCGGCGCATTCCCGGATCCGACGTTTAGCTTTTTCTGAATGGTTACCATGGCTGCCGGGACGCTAAAGTCCTGGCAGCCATGGTAAAGTGTAGTGGGGAGCGGGGGAGCAGTATACTTACTGTCCGTGCGGCTCCCGGGGCGCTTCAGAGTGACGTCAGGGCGCCCCACGCGCATGGATGACGTGATCACATGGACACGTCATTCATGCGCATGGGGCGCTCTGACGTCATTCTGGAGCGCCCCGGGAGCCGCACGGACTGTAAGTATACTGCTACCCCGCTCCCCACTACTACTATGGCAGCCAGGACTTTAATAGCGTCCTGGCTGCCATAGTAACACTGAACGCATTTTGAAGACGGATCCGTCTTCAAATGCTTTCAGTTCACTTGCGTTTTTCCAGATCAGGCGTGTAATTCCGGCAAATGGAGTACACGCCGGATCCGGACAACGCAAGTGTGAAAGAGCCCTAAGATAATTGTTTTTCTTTAAAAATAGTTTTATTGTGGAAAACCAAAATAAATATAAAAAAAATTGACAAATTAGGTATTGCCACATCTATAACAACCTGCTCTATAAAAATCACATAATCTAACCCCTAAAGCATCTTTCACACAACCGTTTTTCTTTTTCCGTTTACCGGCCATTTTTTGCGTTCCGTATACGGTCTGTTGAGTGGATCTACAGGTTAGATTCACTGCAACCCAGCGGATTGAATGTCGATTTTGACTTGAAACCATATCTGATTGAATAGTCGGTTTCTGCCACAGTGTGAATAGGGATATAAGAGTAAGGAAAAAAAGGAGGTATACGTGGTGTATAGTATTGAGTTAGGCTACTTTCACACTTGCGTTC
Source organism: Bufo bufo (assembly GCF_905171765.1). NCBI lineage: Eukaryota > Metazoa > Chordata > Amphibia > Anura > Bufonidae > Bufo > Bufo bufo. The sequence continues at coordinate 694,402,073 of NC_053390.1, read as the reverse complement.
AGAGCGGATCCGTCTGGGGTCTGCCCAGACGGATCCGCTCATATAATGCAGACTTTGGATCCGGTCAGAACGGATCCGTCTGCATTATATTGTAGAAAAATTTCTAAGTGTAAAAGTAGCTTCAGACGGATCCGTCCAGACTTTACATTGAAAGTCAATGGGGGACGGATCCATTTGAAGATTGAGCCATATTGTGTCATCTTCAAACGGATCCGTCCCCATTGACTTACATTGTAAGACAGGTCGGATCACCTTGCCTCCGCTTGCTGAGCGGAGCGGAGGCTGAACGCTGCCAGACTGATGCATTCTGAGCGGATCCGCGTCCACTCAGAATGCATTGGGCAGTACGATGCGTTCGGGGCCGCTTTGAGCCCCTTCAAACGGAGCTCACAAGCGGAACCCCGACGCTAGTGTGAAAGTACCTTAGTGGTAAAAAAGTATGTGTTAAAATTTAACATCCGGTTGTTTAAATAAAGGGTATTATGGTTTATAATTTATGTATTCAAAATTATTGGAATATCTATGGAGAATTTTATGAGAAGGTTATTAAAATTTCGAATGTATTAACATAAGGAAAAAGGTGTGCTATTCGGCTCCCTCCGTGTATAAAGGAACGCCCAGGGAAGGGTGGACATTCGCCCCCTGACAAAGCTATTCTGGCAGTTTTGAATAACTTGAGGGGTGCAGATTGTAAAATGGGTCATTTTATGGGTGGTTTTCACTATGTACGCCCCACATAGTGACTTCATAACTGAACTGGTCCTTTAAAAAGTTAGTTTTGGAAATTTTGCTTCTAAAATTCTAAGACTTCTAACATCCTAAAAAATAAAAAATCACATTTACACAATGATTGCAAACATAAAGTAAACATATGGGAAGTAATAAGTCTTTTTTGATTTATAAGTATCTGCCTTAAAAGCAGAGAGAATTAAAATTTTAATAACAAAGGTGAATTATATCGACTCAAATTTTCCACATCATGAAGTACAATGTAGAGAGAGAAAACAATCTTAGAATGGCTAGATAAGTTAAAAGCATTCCAAAGTTATTACCACATACAGTAAAGTGACACGTCAGATTAAAAAAAAAAAAAAAAACGCTTTGTACTTATGGTGAAAAATGGCAAAAATGGGTTAATCTTGACTTTATTTTTATCCTTTTTTGTCTTTTACTTTCTAAGAAAAATATTGTGGTCATTAAAGTTAAGCTGTATTGTATGTGTAGTATACTATATATTTTTTAATACAGAGGAAGTCTGGCGCAGATTACATGGGTTATTAAAACATTAAATCCTGTTTGTGTAATTTTGCTTTGTTCATTAAAAATAAAATCATTGTAATAAAATGTAATATTTCAAAGTATCAGCATTTACATAAGTGTTCCTTTATTACAAGCTAAATATTCTGCTAAATTGCTTTGAATACACTATTATATTTACTGAGGAAGGGGCGTTAGACCCTGAAACGCGTCTGGCATTACAGAGTGAGCATGGGATTATTAAAAACAAAGAAAAAGGAAGCCTGGAACCAAAGGATATAACAAAACAATAACAAACACAGGTGCACTCTGCAGTCTCACTAAATCCTCAAACTGATTTTAAAATTGAGAGATTAGTCAACATGTCCTACGGTGTTGAACATGTCTAAGCCCGGACACCACAGACAAGGGTTTCTCAAGTAGCCGGGACCCTACACGTCTCCTACCTGAGCCATATGGGCGATACCAGGAGCCAGTGGGGCAAATTACAGGAGCATAAGGCCGACTCACAAACAACTCACCAGTACCTCCAGCATGTGGCCATGCTTGCAATGGGAGGTGGCGGAGTCTGTGAGTCCCACTCAAGACTTGCTGATATGTCCCAGGGACTCACAGGTGCACCTAAATGTAGCCTGTAGATGGAAAACAGGCACATTTAAATAGGAGTTTATACACCTCCAGGAATCTATATATACAAACTAAGAAGACAGGTTGGCATTAGCAGGAGGTGCTCAAACCACATGCAGTTGTGCATATATATAGGGGAGCAAATCCTGCACTTGTGGCCCGTTGCTAATGGCAATCCCCAGCAAAATGCATACAATGGAGGATGCCGCGGCGAACCCACAAGTACCACAATAGACATCCTACACAAGGTAACAATTGCGGATGTCATAATTAATATAACAATATAACAAAACAATAACAAACACAGGTGCACTCTGCAGTCTCACTAAATCCTCAAACTGATTTTAAAATTGAGAGATTAGTCAACATGTCCTACGGTGTTGAACATGTCCTAAGCCCGGACACCACGACAAGGTTTCTCAAGTAGCCCGGGACCCTACACTCTCCTACCTGATCCATATGGGCGATACCAGAGCCAGTGGGCAAATTACAGGAGCATAAGGCCGACTCACAAACAACTCACCAGTTACCTCCAGCATGTGGCCCATGCTTGCAATGGGAGGAGGAGAGTCTGTGAGTCCCACTCAAGACTTGCTGGATATGTCCCAGGCCTCAACAGGTGCACCTAATGTAGCCTGTAGATGGAAAACAGGGCACATTTAAATAGGAGTATATGCACCTCCAGGAATCTATATATACAAACTAAGAAGACAGGTTGGCATTAGCAGGAGGTGCTCAACCCACATGCAGTTGTGCATATATATAGGGGAGCAAATCCTGCACTTGTGGGCCCGTTGCTAATGCAATCCCCTTCTTAGTTTGTATTATATGGAACCAAAGGATATAAGAAATTAAGCAAGAAAATCTGCTTGAATCCAAGAGCTGGAAGAGCAGTCGCCAAACAGTGACGTCATCAAAGCGTCTACCCGGTCCCCTGGACAACCTGGTCACGTGGGACGCCACGTACGGCCAGCACATCACGTGGGACGCTGTGAGTGCATCGGCTGCCTGGATACAACGCTGCGGATAGCAGTGAAGAGGGGGTAAGACCGGGCTCATTTATGAGGCATTAAGGACATAGGAGCAAGTATAAGCTATACAATTAATTGCACTGTGAAGTGAACATTTTGGATTCAGTGATATCGGCACAGTTGTGTTTCCTGCACGTTACGGAATCTAGTGCAGGCATAATCATTGTGCAGTGTGGTTTCGGCCATACCAACAGCATCTATACCAATAGGACATATCGGGATATTGCCGGCACGCTGCCATATATTTTTATGGGACAGTAAATACGCCCACAGCAATTTCCTCCTCATTACAGTCTTACAATATTGGTATTCATCTGTATATGTGTGCTATAATGTATGTTCTATATATATATTTTTTCGGGGTATGTTTTTAGACTATAAAGTCCAGTATTCTTTACTACCAGTGTGTTTCCCTTCTGAGTGTGCCCCGTCATATTGCTTACACCTCCTCTTGTTCTTTAAGGTCCTGAGGGTGGGACCTGAGGGTGAGCACCTTATCCATACGGTGAGGGGGGGTGCGCGCTGTATTCTTGAAAGTTTTTTTATTATATTTACTACCCTACCCACTTACTGACTTGGCAATTAAAGGGTAGGTTCACAATATTTCTGTATAGGTCTCTGGAAGTTTAAAGGGGTTTTCTCACTTCATCAAATGGCATTCATCATGTAGAGAAAGTTAATTAAAGGGCACTTACTATGTATTGTGATTGTCTATATTGCCTCCTTTTCTGGCTTCATTCATTTTGCCATCACATATACTCTGATAATTTCCCTGAAATTCAGCAGTGGTGGCCATGCTTGAACACTATAGGAAAAAGCACCAGCCTATGTGTATTCTAATGGTCCCAGCAACCAGAGAGGCGGTGCATTTCCCTATAGTGTACAAGCACGACCACTGCTGCATGGATTGTAGGGTCGTCAAACTATGAAAACAAGCAGTGTATAATGTGATAGAAAAGTAAATAAAGTTAGCAAAGGAAGCAATATAGTAATCACAATACATTAGTAAGTGGCTTATATTCGCCTGCGCCGAAGGAAGGAAGCCGGGCACCAGGAGGGCGTCCTTAACTCACTGCGCCTGCACCGAATACTTAACGGGGGCGGCGTAGGCAACGGGATTTACGTGACGATTAGGAGACCTCGACAGTCAATCAACGGGACCTGGGCGTGCCGAAGGGTGAGTAGAACGAGCCTCTAGGTGCTGAAGCAACGCCCCAGTAGCACCTATAGGCTCATTAGTCATATTTTAAAAGTCTTTATTTTAAGAGAACGGCGGCAGGCATGGAGTTATAAAGCATACTGTTATGTACTGCTGACATTAGCACATCGGTAATGTCAGTCAGCTACATAACGTATTTCTCATAACAGAAACCCTTTAACTTTCTCTAAATGATAAATGCTATTTGCTGACATAAAAAACAACCCTTTTAAGTCTCTGCAACTTCCATGCCCCCTGCACTTTGATTAGCAAGGTTATTACATTTACACTGCCCACAGTTGAAGAGAGGACAGAGCCTGCAGGTGTAATGGTCACTACCTTGTAGCTGCTAGAGGTCCATTTCTAATTTGCATATATTAAAACATCATTTTTCTCAGCAATGTAAGCACATATGCCAGTTTCATAGTCACAAATCTGCAATAAATGCCTTTTATAGAGGACTTGTCACTAGTCCTAACATTTGTTTTAGTATATATATTCACTTTAAAATAATGATTCTGCTGCATCTTAGAACCATAATTATGTTGGCTTGAAGAAGCCTGTAACATACTGTTCTTCTGTAACATCCTGTTATCCTGTAACAACCTGTTATCCTGTAACCATACTGTTCTTCTGTAACATACTGTTATCCTGTAACATACTGTTCTTCTGTAACATCCTGTTATCCTGTAACATCCTGTTATCCTGTAACATACTGTTTCTTCTGTAACATCCTGTTATCCTGTAACATACTGTTCTTCTGTAACATACTGTTATCCTGTAACAACCTGTTATTCTGTAACATACTGTTCTTCTGTAACATCCTGTTATCCTGTAACATACTGTTCTTCTGTAACATACTGTTATCCTGTAACAACCTGTTCTTCTGTAACATACTGTTCTTCTGTAACATCCCGTTATCCTGTAACATACTGTTCTTCTGTAACATACTGTTATCCTGTAACAACCTGTTATTCTGTAACATACTGTTCTTCTGTAACATCCTGTTATCCTGTAACATACTGTTCTTGTGTGTAAATTTTATTATTTTTCATAAGTACAAATCAGATGTCAACTATCTAAGCAAATCACGTACATCGTATGCAAAAACAAACAAATCAGAATATCAGTGTAGATCATACAAATCAGCTTTAAATTAGTTGGGAGGGGAAAGGGTAAAATGGAGAGAGAATTAGGATAGGAAGGGGGGAGCAGGATTAGTGATAAAAAAAAAACAGCATCATCATCCAAAGTAAGCATGAATTATACTGTCCTATCTTACTTAAGCGAGTGAGACTATAATATATACTAGTCAGTCACTAATGAACCCTAAAACTACCTAGGTAAAGTTAGTGTCCAGCAGTATAACCCCAAAGAAGAAATAGTGTCCGATTTCAAAGCTGTTAGCCACCTTTCCCAGATCTCTCAAACTTCTCAGGCTTGTGTGCAGTAAGCCATCTTTTCCTTTCAAAATTATAGACTTTGAAAAATTCGGAGAACCAATCATTCAATGTCGGTGGATCTTTTTGGAGCCATCGTCTGGAACAAGTATCTTAGCTACATTTAGGATATAATTACATAGGTCTGACTTCACATCTTGTTGGTGCGTGTTGTATATATTAACAGAACCAAATTAACATACTGTTCTTCTGTAACATACTGTTAACCTGTAACAACCTGTTATTCTGTAACATACTGTTCTTCTGTAACATCCTGTTATCCTGTAACATACTGTTCTTCTGTAACATCCTGTTATTCTGTAACATCCTGTTATTCTGTAACATACTGTTCTTCTGTAACATCCTGTTATCCTGTAGCATACGGTTATCCTGTAAAATACTGTTCTTCTGTAACATCCTGTTATTCTGTAACATACTGTTCTTCTGTAACATACTGTTAACCTGTAACAACCTGTTATTCTGTAACATACTGTTCTTCTGTCACATCCTGTTTATCCTGTAACATACTGTAACCTGTAACATACTGTTATTCTGTAACATACGGTTATTCTGTAACATACTGTTCTTCTGTAATATACTGTTATTCTGTAACATCCTGTTATCCTGTAGCATACTGTTATCCTGTAAAATACTGTTCTTCTGTAACATCCTGTTATTCTGTAACATACTGTTCTTCTGTAGAATACTGTTATCCTGTAACATCCTGTTATCCTGTATAATACTGTTCTTCTGTAATATCCTGTTATCCTGTAACATACTGTTATTCTGTAACATACTGTTATTCTGTAACATCCTTTATTCTGTAACATACTGGTTATCCTGTAACATAATGTTCTTCTGTAACATACTGTTATTTTGCACCATACTGTTCTTCTGTACCATACTGTTATTCTGTACCATACTGTTATCTGTACCATACTGTTATACTGTAACATACTGTTCTTCTGTACCATACTGTTATCCTGTAACATTCTGTTCTTCTGTAGCATACTGTTATCCTGTTACATCCTGTTATCCTGTAACATACTGTTCTTCTGTAACATCCTGTTATCCTGTAACATCCTGTTATCCTGTAACATACTGTTATTCTGTAACATCCTGTTATTCTGTAACATACTGTTCTCTATAACATCCTGTTATTCTGTAACATCTGTTATCCTGTAACATACTGTTCCCTGTAACATCCTGCTATTCTGTACCATACTGGTTATTCTGTAACATCCTGTTATCCTACAAAAAATCACTGCAAAAAAAAGCACCCAAAATGATATGCAACTAACAATACTAGCCAATTCCTTAAGCCGATGTTAAAAGCTGAGAACTTTGCCAATATCTTCCAGTCAGGAAATATCAGAGCCCCTCATGCATCACGTCACGGTGTCTCAGAACGCATGGGGTCCTACCACTCAACTGCCCGTGGTGTGTGAACAGGGTCTGTATCAGTGCTAGAAACCAAATCACAGCCAGACTCTCACATGCCTCCATAGTGGTATCACCATGCGGTGGTGAGGTAGGATAAAGCTGTGAGCCGCACACACAACAGGGACCATGTGACACAGAAGCTACCAGGTGCAAAAGAATGGTACCAACAAAATAAAGTGGCACATTCCATACACATAAAGATAAAAATACTCACTGAAAAAAGTGGCCTAAACGGGTAAAAAATGCTCCAAACCCAGACACTGTAGCGTGTCTATAACCGGGGGAGAAATTCCTCCACATGCAGTCCACAGACAATGGCAATCCCCAGCAAAATATGCGTACAATGGAGGATGCCGGGGCTGAGCGCATGCACCACAAGAACATCTTACACAAAATGATACATTGTGCAGATGAAAAAATATACGAACAAAAATCACAGCAAAAAATGCACTAAAATGATACGCAACTGACAATACTAGCTAATTCCTCAGGCCAATGTTAAAAGCTGAAAACTTTGCCAATATCTTCCAGTGAGGAAACATATCGAGCCCCTCAGGCACCACGTCACGGTGTCCCAGCACGCATGGGTCCTACCACTCAACTGCCCGTGGTGTGTGAACAGGGTCTGAATCAGTGCTAGAAACCAACTCACAGCCAGACTCTCACATGCCTCCATAGTGGTTATCACCAATGCACTGCAAGGTAGGATAAAGCTGTGAGCCACACCCACAACAGACCATGTGACACAATGTATCATTTTGTGTAAGATATTCTTGTTGGTGCATGCAGTCCGCCCTGGCATCCTCCATTATATGCATTTTTTGCTGGGATTGCCGTTGTCTGTGGACCCGCATGTGGAGGAATTGCTCCCCCGGTTATAGACATGCTACAGTGTCTGAGTTTGGAGCATTTTCACCCGTTTAGCCTACTTTTTTTCAGTGAGTTTTTTAACATCCTGTTATTCTGTAACATACTGTTCTTCTGTAACATACTCTTATTCTGTACCATACTGTTATTCTGTAACATACTGTTCTTCTGTAACATACTCTTATTCTGTACCATACTGTTATTCTGTAACATACTCTTATTCTGTACCATACTGGTTATTCTGTAACATACTCTTCTTCTGTAACATACTGTTCTTCTGTAACATACTGTTATTCTGTAACATACTGTTCTTCTGTAACATACTGTTATCCTGTACCATACTGTTATTCTGTAACATACTGTTCTTCTGTAACATACTGTTATTCGATTGTTTCAGCTTATTATTCAGTTTTTATTATTCTTCTCCGCCCCCTTCCCCCCATTTTCTATACAATACTCCTCCTACAGTTTTGCGGTTACAAACGCCAAAACTTTCCACACTTCTTCGACCTATAGTGAGGTAAACTTGCTTGTGGCTTTAATAAGCGATCCCACCCAAGACACCTTTTTTGCCATTGACTTTGACAGGGAAAATTTTCAAATCGCTCCCACTAGCAGTTTTGAAGCTACACTCCCCAAACTCGGACCACATATTGTTGGTGTCAACCCGAATAAAAGGGTAAATTTTGAGGAGACACCCAAAGTGGGCGGAGCTAGGAACGGCCAATGAAAATTTAGCTATTTTCTATACGCTAATCCTCCCGCAGTTTTAGGAGTACAATTACCAAACTTTGCAGACTTGTTCGGCACATACCCGAATAGATTTGTGTTTAGAGATGGCTCACCTCTTAGACAACAATTGGAGTGGGTGCACCTACAAAGAAGATTACACCCAATCTTCAAAAAATAATATATAAATAGAAGAGTAGTAGGGCACACCTACACTTAAATACACATAGGAGATTTTGTGTAATAAAATTTTATTTTTTTCAAACAGATACTGTGTATAATAACACATATGTATTATAACACATAAAACCTAATTAAACAAATATTCGCATGCTATATATTCTTAATATTACTAATAAAGTTATAAAAATCCGTATAAATGCACACTAAAACACACACTCATATAGATAATCCTGGAAAAGAGATCCTAGTAAGAACAGAGAAGGGTAAATCCTTCCTATAGCTGTTTGTCCGTAGTTGCTCAGCTATTTGGCACAGTCCGTGATATTCAGGAACTGCAAGGCAAAGTTCACAGGGTGGCTTCAGTGTAATCAGATAAGGATAAATAGTCTAATCACTCACGTTCCTTTTGTTTGAATTTTTAGTGTCCCAAAGCTCACTGTCTGTATATACACTGGTTCGGCATTAGTTTTCTACTCACGGTTTCGTAGAATTGTGCCGGCTGTGTTGCGGTTAGCGTGGCGTCCCACGTGTGATACGCTTACAGGCAGTGGTATGGCTTCCAGGGTATGGATTCAGGGATCTTAGGTCATCAATTGCAGGAGTGCCGTATTTGCGGATTTATATGTAGAGGTTCCTGCAAGGTGCTCTAATCAAGCAGCAGGTTAGTTTTCACTACGGCAATCAGTCTTAGATTTTTCCTGCCAATTTTGTTTGATACCGATCCCTCTCCTTATGGTCGGTTTGAAGCGCTTCGGTTGTTCCGGTTATGTATTCAGTTTCATGGGATCCTCTTTCACCAAACGCGTTCGGAGTTGGCTACGACTCCTTCCTCAGTGGTTTAATTAGGTTTTATGTGTTATTATACATATGTGTTATTATACACAGTATCTGTTTGAATAAATTAAATTTTATTACACAAAATCTCCTATGTGTATTTAAGTGTAGGTGTGCCCTACTACTCTTCTATTTACATACCCGAATAGGTTGCTTGTGCTTTGTTTACCGATCCCACCCTCCAGGCCCCTGGGGCGGCCCCCCTGAAGACCCCACTTTTGTCATAGACTTTCATTGTAAAATTGTAAACTTTTGCCACTCGTACAACTTTGAAGTTAAACTCACCAAACTTGGGTCACTTAGTCATGGGGCCAACGTGAAAATTTCTGTCATTTTTTCGGGACTCTAAAAATTGGGTGGGGCCACAAACAACCAATCAGATTTTCCCTATTGACTTCAATGAGAAAATGTAAATTGCTGTCATTCTCACAGTATTTAAGCCAGAATACCCAAACTTGCCACCATGGGTCACCGGGTGACTGGGGTTAAAATTTTTAAAAGGTGGGCGAAGTCTACAACGGCCATTCAAATTTTAGCCATTTGTTTAAATGGGAAAATTTAAAACTGCCGCTGCTCTCAGACTGTTAATGGCAGGGTCCACAAACTTGGCACAGTCGGTTACTGGAGGACTGGGATTAAAATTCTGAAAAGTGGGCAGGGCCAAAAACAACCAATCAGATTTCATTGATTGATTTAAATGGGAAAAACTAAAAATGCTGCCATTCTCACATTATTGATGTCATGACCTCAAATATCACAAATGTGGTCATTGGGTGTTTCAACTTCAAAGTTTAAAAAAGTGGGCGGAGCCAAGAACAACAAATCAAATTTCACTCATTGATTTTCAATAGAAAACAATAAAACTGCTGCCATTTTTACACATTAAATGCCATAATTTCCCAAACCTTAAAGTGTTAGTCACTGTGTGACTGTGGTTCACAATTAGGTAAAAAGTGGCAGAGCAACAACAGCCAATCAGATTTCAGCCTTTGACCTTAATGAAAAACAGATAAACTGCTTCTATTATCACAGTTTTAATGCCAAGTGTCCCAAACTTAGCACAATTACTCACTGGGTGACTGCGGTCAAAATCTAGGAAAAGTGAGTGGAGCCTAAAACAGCCAATCATATTTCACCTATTTACTTCAATTTAAAACTTTCAAATACTTCCATTCTCAGTTTTAACCTGTTCTGGACATGTGACGTACCGGTACGTCATGTATAGATACGATTACCGCCACCCAGCGGGCAGTGATGGGAACTGGGTGCCTGCTCAAATCATTGAGCAAGCACCTTGTGACACCCCCGTGTTGGCGATCACAGCAAACCACAGGTCATTCAGACCTGCGGTTTGCTGCGTTTCCGGGTTATTCGGGTCTCTGGGGACCCGATAACCCGGAACAGGATGGTGATCGGTGGTGTGATCAATGAGAGCCGATCCTGAGAGGTAATGTCACCATCACCATTCAGGATCGCAGAATGGTAATTGGTGTGATAATACACCACCAATTACCATCCTGCGATCCTGAATGGTGATGGTGACATCACCTCTCAGGATCGGCTCTCATTGGTCGGCTAGGCGTGCGATTCAAATTACTGCAGCGCTCCTCTCCTCCTCCTTTTGTGTCCGGGAGCCGAGGAGATAGGAGCGCTGCATGTCGATCTCAGGAGCTGCAGGGATCATCAGCCAGCACCCCATCTGTACCCCAGCACCCCCATCTGTACCCAGCACCACCTTCACCCAGGTATTTAGGGAAAGGTTAGGGACAGGTTAGGTTAGGCAGGGATATTCAAGTAAAGTTAGTGAAAAAAAATGCCAGTTTTTGTTGTATCACCCTAAAATTGGGTGTCTGGGGTCCACAGCATAGCATAGGGGTGCTGCAGCTTGTCCGCCTGCCCCCCACCACAACTTATTTTTTTTTTTCTGCGTACGCTGACTGTGGCTGGCACTCTTAGCGTCCGGCCACTGTTAGCGCATCGCACACCCCACCGCTGATCAACTTCTGACGGTCGATCAGCGAGTTTGGATTTTATTTTAATTTTTTTTTCAAATTTTTTGGCCTTTTTTATTTACTTTTTTTTTGTCTGTTAGGTTTAGGGTAAGTTCGCGAACACCCGTGCCCACACACACACACGCACACCAAATAAATTTTATCACGCACGCACACACACATGCACACACACATGCACACACACACACTCCCCTATGGCCCGCCGGATGTTCTCGGTCGAGGAGGCATACGCCCAGCTTGCCTCCGAGTCCGAGAGCCCAAGTGAGGACGAGCCCACTTTCCTTTTGTCATCCGCGTCCTCCTCATCATCTAGCGATGATGATTAGCCCCCAAGGTGGCGGAGACGCCGCCAGGCGGAGCAAGGGGACCCCCATGCTAGGGACCCTGTGGCCCACACTAGTACGAGCAGCTCTGGGGCTCGTATCAGTTTTCCGGCCCACCAGTTAAGTCCACCGGAGCCCCTGCCGGTGAACTTGCATGGTTTACCCCAGAGCGTTTTGAGCCCGTGATTCCTGATTTTGTAGGCCAACAGGATTTCAGATTTCGACAGTGGGCTTCACTGAATACGACTACTTTAGTATTTTTTTTTCAGTGACCACTTTGTAAATCTAATGGTGGTGCAAACAAACCTGTACGCCCAACAGTTTTTTGCTCAACACCCGGGCTCCTTTTTGGCTAGGCCCGGTGGCTGGATTCCGGTCAGTGCAGCCGAGATGAGGACGTTTTGGGAACTCCTGCTGCACATGGGCCTAGTCAAGAAATCTAGTGTCAGGCATTACTCGAGTGGGGACGTCCTCTACCAGACCCCACTTTACATTACGGCCATGACACGCTCCCGGTTTGAGGCCATCTGGAAATGCCTGCATTATTCAGATAATGCAGCATGTCCCCACCAAGGTGATCCTGCCTATGACCGCCTGTACAAAGTCAGGCCGGTCATTGATCACTTTGGGGCCAAATTTGTGCAGGCCTATGTACCTGGAAGGGAAGTCGCGGTTGATGAGTCTCTCATTGCTTTCAAGGGAAGACTCCTTTTCCGCCAGTATGTTCCCGCTAAGCGGGCAAGGTATGGCGTGAAGCTGTACAAACTTTGTGAGAGTAGGTCAGGGAACACTTACAAATTTTGTGGGTATGAGGGGCGAGATTCCCGTATTCAACCCCCAGAATGTCCCCCCACTCTGGGTGTTAGCGGGAAACTTGTGTGGGACCTTATGCACCCGCTACTACACTGCGTGCAGAATTATTAGGCAAATGAGTATTTTGACCACATCATCCTCTTTATGCATGTTGTCTTATTCCAAGCTGTATAGGCTCGAAAGCCTACTACCAATTAAGCATATTAGGTGATGTGCATCTCTGTAATGAGAAGGGGTGTGGTCTAATGACATCAACACCCTATATCAGGTGTGCATAATTATTAGGCAACTTCCTTTCCTTTGGCAAAATGGGTCAAAAGAAGGACTTGACAGGCTCAGAAAAGTCAAAAATAGTGAGATATCTTGCAGAGGGATGCAGCACTCTTAAAATTGCAAAGCTTCTGAAGCGTGATCATCGAACAATCAAGCGTTTCATTCAAAATAGTCAACAGGGTCGCAAGAAGCGTGTGGAAAAACCAAGGCGCAAAATAACTGCCCATGAACTGAGAAAAGTCAAGCGTGCAGCTGCCAAGATGCCACTTGCCACCAGTTTGGCCATATTTCAGAGCTGCAACATCACTGGAGTGCCCAAAAGCACAAGGTGTGCAATACTCAGAGACATGGCCAAGGTAAGAAAGGCTGAAAGACGACCACCACTGAACAAGACACACAAGCTGAAACGTCAAGACTGGGCCAAGAAATATCTCAAGACTGATTTTTCTAAGGTTTTATGGACTGATGAAATGAGAGTGAGTCTTGATGGGCCAGATGGATGGGCCCGTGGCTGGATTGGTAAAGGGCAGAGAGCTCCAGTCCGACTCAGACGCCAGCAAGGTGGAGGTGGAGTACTGGTTTGGGCTGGTATCATCAAAGATGAGCTTGTGGGGCCTTTTCGGGTTGAGGATGGAGTCAAGCTCAACTCCCAGTCCTACTGCCAGTTTCTGGAAGACACCTTCTTCAAGCAGTGGTACAGGAAGAAGTCTGCATCCTTCAAGAAAAACATGATTTTCATGCAGGACAATGCTCCATCACACGCGTCCAAGTACTCCACAGCGTGGCTGGCAAGAAAGGGTATAAAAGAAGAAAATCTAATGACATGGCCTCCTTGTTCACCTGATCTGAACCCCATTGAGAACCTGTGGTCCATCATCAAATGTGAGATTTACAAGGAGGGAAAACAGTACACCTCTCTGAACAGTGTCTGGGAGGCTGTGGTTGCTGCTGCACGCAATGTTGATGGTGAACAGATCAAAACACTGACAGAATCCATGGATGGCAGGCTTTTGAGTGTCCTTGCAAAGAAAGGTGGCTATATTGGTCACTGATTTGTTTTTGTTTTGTTTTTGAATGTCAGAAATGTATATTTGTGAATGTTGAGATGTTATATTGGTTTCACTGGTAAAAATAAATAATTGAAAATGGTATATATTTGTTTTTTGTTAAGTTGCCTAATAATTATGCACAGTAATAGTCACCTGCACACACAGATATCCCCCTAAAATAGCTAAAACTAAAAACAAACTAAAAACTACTTCCAAAAATATTCAGCTTTGATATTAATGAGTTTTTTGGGTTCATTAAGAACATGGTTGTTGTTCAATAATAAAATTAATCCTCAAAAATACAACTTGCCTAATAATTCTGCACTCCCTGTATATAAGGGTTACCACCTGTACGTGGATAACTTTTATACTAGTATCCCTTTGTTCCAGTCCCTCGCCGCCAGATCCACGTCCGCTTGTGGGACCGTGCGGAAAAATCAACGCGGCCTTCCTACCCACCCCCTCGAGGTACCTATCCCCAGGGGTGAGACCCGTGCCCTTAGCAGTGGAAACCTGTTGCTGGTCAAATATAAGGACAAGAGGGATGTCCTTGTACTGTCCACAATTCACAGTAACGGCATCACCCCTGTCCCTGTGCGAGGTACCGCGGCAAAGGTCCTTAAAGCCCGATTGTATCGTTGACTACAATCGGTATGTGGGAGGAGTTGATCTCTCTGATCAAGTCCTCAAGCTATATAATGCCATGCGCAAAACCGGGCATGGTACAAAAAACTTGGTGCAGATTGCCTTGTACAACTCTTTTGCGCTGTCCTAGAGCGCTGGCAACACATGGACATTCCTTCAGTTCTATGAGGCAGTCCTCAAGGACCTGATCTTTTCTGACTGGGAAATAGCAGGCCGGAGTACCTCGGGAACTGGAGGCGCCCGGATAGTCCCTGGCCAACACTTTCCAGGTGTGGTCCCCCATAATGGAAAGAAGGGACGGACCCAAAAAAGGTACAGAGTGTGTCACAGGAGGGGGATACGGAAAGATACTAAAAATCTGTGTGACACGTGCCCCGATCATCCGGGCCTCTGCATTATTGGTTGCTTCAGGAAGTACCACACTTCCATGAAGTACTAAATTTATATTCCCCTTCCCCAATTTAGCCACTGACAATCGGATAAAAAACTTTGGTTCTCAGACTTGAGACACTAAAACTAAAAAAATGTTTTCAAAAATATTATTTTTTAAAACTAAAATAAATAAAAAGAGTAGACATATTAGGTATGACCGCATCCGTAAGAATCTTCTCTATAAAAATACCCCAAAAAAGGTTTTTTTGTCACCTTACATCACAAAAATTGTAATAGCAAGCGATCAAAAAGTCAAATGCCCCCCAAAATAGTGCCAATAAAACTGTCCCACAAAATATGAGCCCCTACCTAAGATAATCAGCTAAAAACAAAAAAAAATTACTAAACATAAATAAAATAAAAAAAGTAGACATATTAGGTATCGCCGCATCTGTAAGAATCTGCTCTATCAAAATACCCCATGACCTAACCCCTCAGATGAACACGGTCAGAAAAATAAATAAAAACAATGCGAAAAAAGGTATTTTTTTGTCACCTTACATCACAAAAATTGTAATAGCAAGCGATCAAAAAGTCATATGCCCCCCAAAATAGTGCCAATAAAACCGTTTTCTCATCCTGCAAAAAAATGAGCCCCTACCTAAGATAATTATTATTATTAGGTATCGTCACGTCCTTAATAATTTGCTCTATAAAAAATACCCCATCACATAACCCCTCAGTTGAACACGTTAAAAAAAAATTGAATAAAAACTGTCAAAACAGCAATTTTGGGGCAAATTTTCCATTTTAATCCATTTTTTTACAGTAACAAAGCAAGGGTTAATAGCCAAACAAAACTTAATATTTATTACCCTGAATCTGCAGTTTACAGAAACACCCGATATGTGATCATAAACTGCTGTATGACCAAATGGCAGGGCGCAGAAGGAAAGGAATGCCGTATGGTTTCTGGAAGGCAGATTTTGATGGCCTTTTCTTTTTGGCACCATGATCCATTTGAAGCCCCCCTGATGCACCCCTAGAGTAGAAACTCCATAAAAGCGACCGCATCTAAGAAACTACACCCCTCAAGGTATTCAAAACTGATTTTACAAACTTTATTAACCCTTTAGGTGTTCCTCAACAGTTTATGCAAATGGAGATGAAATTTCAGAATTTCTATTTTTGGTAACCTTGCCTCATAAAAATGTATTATAGAGCAACCAAAAATCATATGTACCCTAAAAATAGTCCCAACAAAACTGCCAACTTATCCCGTAGTTCCCAAAATGGGGTCACTTTTATGGAGTTTATACACTAGGGGTGCATCAGGGGGACTTCAAATGGGACATGATTTAAATAAACCAGTCCAGCAAAATCTGCCTTCCAAAAACCACACAGCGCACCTTTCCTTCTACGCCCTAGCGTGTGCCCGTACAGTAGTTTACGGCCACATATGGGGTGTTTCTGCAAACTACAGAATCGGGGCAATAAATATAGCATTTTGTTTGGCTGTTAATCCTTGCTTTGTTACTGGAAAAAATGGATTAAAATTGAAAATTTGCCAAGAAATAGAATTTGCCATTTGCCATTAACTCTTGTGGAACACCTAAAGGGTTAATGACATTTGTAAAATCAGTTTTGAATACCTTGAGGGGTCTAGTTCCGTGAATGGGGTCGTTTTTGGGTGGTTTCTATTATGCAAGCCTCACAAAGTGACTTCAGACCTGAACTGGTCCCTAAAAATTGGGGTTTTGAAAATTTCTGAAAAATTTCAAGATTTGCTTCTAAAATTCTAAGCCTTGTAACGTCCCCAAAAACTAAAATGTCATTTCCAAAATGATCCAAATATGAAGTAGACATATGGGAAATGTAAAGTAATAACTATTTTTGGAGGTATTACTATGTATTATAGAAGTAGAGAAATTGAAACTTGGAAATTTGCTAATTTTTCCAAGATTTTGGTAAATTTGGTATTTTTTTTATAAATAAAACTGATTTTTTTTTTACTTCATTTTATCAGTATCATGAAGTACAATATGTGGTGAAAAAACAATTTCAGAATGGACTGGATAAGTCAAAGCGTTTTAAAGTTATCACCATTTAAAATGACATTGGTCAGATTTGCCAAAAATGGCCTGGTCCTTAAGGTGAAATATGGCTGTGTCCTTAAGCAGTTAAATCCAGAGGCTCCAATCCTAGCACAGACCATGACTGGCACCATGGGTCACTGGGTGAGTGTGGTTAGAATTTAGGAAAAGTGGGTGGAGCCTTTAACAGCCAATCACATTTCAGCAATTCATTTTATATGGGAAAATTTTAATTACTGCCACTCTTTGACAGTTAATGGCAGAGTTTTAATTCCAGCGGGTAGAGGTATAGGATTATAATGGGTCAAGAAAATGAAGAAGTACTAATTCCAGCAGTAATATTAACCCTTACAGAGAATTATATTTATTGATAACTTTACATAAATAACGGACAAACATCAATCACTCCGGTAGGAATACCACCATCTGAGGCTAGCCACTGATGGGTGTGGGGGGGGAAATATCCCTAAACTCACAGCCTAATCTGCACCTTAGCCCAGGGAGTCCCCACCATTAGGGGCTGTCCCTGGGCTAAGGTGCAGATTAGGGTTTGAGTTTAGGGATATTTCCCCCCCCCCCCCCCACACACACACACACCCATCAGTGGCTAGCCTTAGATGGTGGTATTCCTACCGGAGTGATTGATGTTTGTCCGTCGTTAATGGCAGGGTCCTCAAATTTGGCACAGTCAGTCATTGGGTGACTTGGGTTCAAATTTTAAAAAGTAGATGGAGCCACAAGCAGACAATCAGATTTCAAGCCAACATCCTGTGGTTTCCTTAGAAACGACACCATCTAGTTGTTTATTTGTTATTCTTCTGACCAAGGCATCTAAGGGGTTATACATACCTGCTGGGATTGGAGTTATCTCAAAACCCAGTACATGCAGCAGGAGCATGGCTGTGTATTATAGCACCACTTCTGCTGCTGATCCCATTAAATGCTTAAACAAAAGACCTGCAGCTACTGAGTCACAGCTTGAAGACGGACAGAGTTTGCAGTGCTTGCATTCTTTTATTTGGTACAGGCAATGGTTGTGGAACCACTTTGCCAACCAACTTGTTTTATTCTGGGCTACACCTAAAGGTGTTATCCTGGCAGTCCCCTGGCATTCATTTTTTTAGCCCCCCAAAAACAGGAGTCTGGCATTTTGCTGCAGGGAAGCCACCAGGTCACTACCTTTGAATAGTCCCGGTGTGGTTTGGATGCTGACCCTGGGAAACAGAGACACTGGTGTGTAACACTAACAGAACAGACAAACTTGTAGTCAATAAGAAGATGAGGTCAGGCTATGGAACAATCCAAAGGACAGGGTAGGCGGCACAGGATCAGTACAGTGAACAGGTACAGGTCAGGAGCCAGGAAACAGGCAAACAAATGGATGATAGCTCTTTTACAGGCTCTAGCAAGCTACAGAAACTTAGTAAGATCTGTGGAGACCAACAGAGAACAATTGCACAGACAAGGAACTGAGGTTAGCAGCACAGCTTTATAAGAGCTACTGATTAGCAATTGGACAGCCATGCAGCAGCTCACGGAGCAGAAGATTAACCTTAGCATTGTTGAAGACAGAGGTACAATGAAATCAATTGACACACAGAAGTGCACACAGGACAGCAACAGTACCCCCACCTGCCCTTGAGCCCTCTCTTCTATGGTCCATATACTTTCATGGGCATCAAAATGCTTCAGAAGCTCCCAGGATCTCTCCTCTGGTCTAAAGCTTTCAGAACTGATATTAGAAACAGTAGGAATTCTAGAATACTGGTAATGACTTGCTCGGCAACTACTACAGCGACCTGTAGTAGGGAACACTTAGGGTGCATTCACACAACCATAATTTTGATGAAACCATGTGCTGTCCGGATCTGTTGTTCCGTTCAGCGGCCCTGCAAAAACATAGAGCATGTCCCATTCTTGTCCGCAATCGTTTCTATATAGCACCAAAATGCCCGAACGCACACATCCGATATCAATGTTTTGCAGATCCGCAGTTTGTGGACCAGAAAACACGGTTATGTGAACGCACCCTTAGTTTTACATTCAATCTGAAAAAAATTATGGCAGAAGTCAGCCACTTGTACTTCTGGATCAACAAATTTTCAAGGTTTTCTTTGACATGTTCAAACTTGGCTTAGGTTACAGGCACAGACAGAGGGTAGACTCAATCATGGGGAGGAGTGGTACCTGGAACACAGGTTAATTGGACGACAGGCATATGCAGAAGGCCGATCTTGCAGATAATTGAGTACAAGTGGATTCCGCACAGACTGCACAGTGGTGACAGGCAGAACCTCAATGAATCATCTACCCAGTCAAAAACTGGACTGTGTAGACAGAACTAAGGCAGAGATCAATGCAGGTAGCAAGAGAGATTGAAACCTCTATGTTATCCAGGAAGCATTACCCACCAGTTTATCCTTAATATGAGCTAACAGGTCCTCCCAGAATACTTCAGAGGACAGGGCTTGGAATAGTATGGCATATTGCCTGACAGACAAATCACACTGGTGATGAGGTTCTTCAAAGACTCTGCAGAAGATGGAAAGGACATAACTCATTCATATTACTAGTCATATGTATGCTTTTCTCCCATAATGGATTTGCCAAGGTGAGAGTCTCGCCAGAAAGGAGCGAGATCACAAGGTCACCATGGCCTGGTCAGAAGAAAACAGAGACTGAAGATCAAAATGCCTTGAGCACTGGTTAATGATGCCATGTCTTAGCTTGGGATCTCCATCATAGGGAGGGGGCAGAGACAGACGTAATGTAACGGTCGCGTACACACACACACAGGGGGGAGGGAAGTGACCACTGCGCTCCACCCTTACCCCTGGCCCTGCCTACTTGCCTCCTAATGACAGGGGACAACTGGACGGCAATCCCTAACTTGGAATAAGTGCAGGGATGACAGACAGACAAACAACAGGACGTGAATGGACCGAGTCAATACCAGGAAAGCTGCAAAGTACAAATGGAGCAAGCAGAGAATTGTCAGGAGAAGTCGGGGTCATAAATACCAGGAGAGCAGAGAAGTACAAGAGGAGTCCTAAGAGAGTAGTCAGGTGGGAGCCGAGGTCACAATACCAGGACGGATGCGCAGTACAGGAGGAGCAGGCAAAAGGATGGTCAGGGAACAGGATCAGGTAAGTATTCAGCAGTCCAACAAATAGTCAGGAACCTAGAAATTAACATGCAACCTGTAGCCAGCAGGCTGCCTGTATTTATAGTGGAGAGTGAGGGTCATGTGACGTGGCCAGCGTCACATGACCGACAGACCAACCAGTCGAGCACCGAGTGATCAGTTCGGCGCTCAAGGCAGACTAGGAGCAGGGAGCCACCCAGCTAGTAAAGCCGCCCTGGGAATGAGGTCAAACACAGATCCTCATTCCCAAAGCTAAGCAACAGTTCTGCGGGCAATGGGGGGCTGAGTGCACCTTCGGAACCCCGTTACAGTACCCCTCCTTTTACGAGGGGCCACCGGACCCAAGACTTCAGGCGATGGCTTTTCAGGGTGTTCTAAATGAAATTTACGAACAAGTCTAGGAGCATGAACCTCCCTGGCAGGTACCCAAGATCTCTCTTCAGGTCCATACCCCTTCCAGTGAATCAGGTACTGCAAGGAATTACGCACCTTCCTGACATCCACATTTTAGACACCACATACTCGACAGCATCATTAACAAGAACCGGCGGAGGCGAGGCTTTTGATGGTACTACCGGTTCAAAATATTTTTTAAGCAGAGATTTATGGAACACATTATGAATGTGGAATGACTCAGGCAGCTCCAACCTAAAAGATACCAGGTTAATCACTTCCGTGATCTTATATGGTCCAATAAAACGAGGAGCAAATTTTTTAGAAGTTACCTTGAGAGATAGATTCTTGGAGGACAACCATACTTCATCCCCAACCTGAAAGTTTACCCCCCTTGAACGTCTCCTATCGGCCTTGAGTTTTTGAGAACATTGAGCCTTTTCTAGGTTCGATTGAACCCGGGCCCAAACTGTGCACAGTTCGGAGGAGAGTTTATCCGCTTCAGGGTTAGAGGAGGAGACGGACGACCCAGAATGAAAACGGGGATGAAAACCATGGTTACAAAAGAAAGGGGAGACCCCAGCAGAAGAATTGACACGGTTATTCAAAGCAAATTCAGCCAACGGAAGGAATTTGACTAGGGATGAGCGAACCCGAACTGTATAGTTCGGGTTCGTACCGAATTTTGGGGTGTCCGTGACACGGACCCGAACCCGAACATTTTCGTAAAAGTCCGGGTTCGGGTTCGGTGTTCGGCGCTTTCTTGGCGCTTTTTGAAAGGCTGCAAAGCAGCCATTCAACAAGCGTCATACTACTTGCCCCAAGAGGCCATCACAGTCTTGCCTACTATTGGCATGGCTGTGATTGGCCAGTGCAGCATGTGACCCAGCCTCTATATAAGCTTGGGTCACGTAGCGCTGCACGTCACTCTGCTGATTCAAGCATAGGGAGAGGTTGCAGCTGCGACGTTAGGGCGAGATTAGGCAGATTAACTCCTCCAAAAGACTTCATTCTGTGATCGATCTGCAGCTGTGGATCATTGAAGTGCTAATATCGACTTGCTCACTTTTTTGAGGCTGCCCAGAGCGTTTTTAGATCACTTTTTTCTGGGGTGATCGGCGGCCATTTTGTGGCTTTTGGTGCGCCAGCACAAGCTATCACCAAGTGTATTTAACCATCAATAGTGTGGTTATTTTGTGCTATATCCTACATCAGCTGCAGGCTGAGCCTGTGTCACCCAAGTGCATTTAACCATCAATAGTGTGGTTATTTTTTGCTATATCCTACATCAGCTGCAGGCTGAGCCTTTGTCACCGAAGTGCATTTAACCATCAACAGTCTGGTTATTTTTTGGTCATATACTACATCAGCTGCAGGCTGAGCCTGTGTCACCGAAGTGCATTTAACCATCAACAGTCTGGTTATTTTTTGGCCATATACTACATCTGGTGCAGGCTGAGCCTGTCACCCAGTGCCTAAAAAATAGACCTGACATTTCTATTCAACCAAATCTGTACTGTTTTAGCTGGTCAAGTTATTTGTAGTAACCGTAAAAGCACACTTTTTGTTCTGGGTTGAAAAACTATTCCCAAATTTGCCATTCTCAAAATAACTAGTTTCTGGTATATGAGGCCTACTTGAAATCTATCCCAAAAAGGATATCTTACATTGAAGGTGCTGATAGTGTCATTCAGAAAAACCTAAGACACACGCTACCGTGCAGATAGAAGTCTGATTCTGTGATTAAACCTATACCTGTCACATAGCGCAAAAAAAAAACAGGCCTGACATTTCTATTCAACCAAATCTGTACTGTTTTAGCTGGTCAAGTTATTTGTAGTGACCGTAAAAGCACACTTTTTGTTCTGGGTTGAAAAACTATTCCCAAATTTGCCATTCTCAAAATAACTAGTTTCTGGTATATGAGGCCTACTTGAAATCTATCCCAAAAAGGATATCTTACATTGAAGGTGCTGATAGTGTCATTCAGAAAAACCTAAGACACACGCTACCGTGCAGATAGAAGTCTGATTCTGTGATTAAACCTATACCTGTCACACAGCGCAAAAAAAAAAACAGGCCTGACATTTCTATTCAACCAAATCTGTACTATTTTAGCTGGTCAAGTTATTTGTAGTGACCGTAAAAGCACACTTTTTGTTCTGGGTTGAAAAACTATTCCCAAATTTGCCATTCTCAAAATTGTGGTGAACGGGAACAATGAGGAAAACATCTAATAAGGGACGCGGACGTGGACATGGTCGTGGTGGTGTTAGTGGACCCTCTGGTGCTGGGAGAGGACGTGGCCGTTCTGCCACAGCCACACGTCCTAGTGAACCAACTACCTCAGGTCCCAGTAGCCAGCAGAATTTACAGCGATATTTGGTGGGGCCCAATGCCGTTCTAAGGATGGTAAGGCCTGAGCAGGTACATGCATTAGTCAATTGGGTGGCCGACAGTGGATCCAGCACGTTCACATTATCTCCCACCCAGTCTTCTGCAGAAAGCGCACAGATGGCGCATGAAAACCAAGCCCATCGGTCTGTCACATCACCCCCATGCATATCAGGGAAACTGTCTGAGCCTCAAGTTATGCAGCAGTCTCTTATGCTGTTTGAAGACTCTGCTGCCAGGGTTTCCCAAGGGCATCCACCTAGCCCTTCCCCAGGGGTGGAAGCGATAGAATGCACTAACGCACAACCACTTATGTTTCCTGTTGATGAGGACATGGGAATACCACCTCAGCACGTCTCTGATGATGACGAAACACAGGTGCCAACTGCTGCGTCTTTCTGCAGTGTGCAGACTGAACAGGAGGTCAGGGATCAAGACTGGGTGGAAGACGATGCAGGGGACGATGAGGTCCTAGACCCCACATGGAATGAAGGTCGTGCCACTGACTTTCACAGTTCGGAGGAAGAGGCAGTGGTGAGACCGAGCCAACAGCGTAGCAAAAGAGGGAGCAGTGGGCAAAATCAGAACACCCGCCGCCAAGAGACTCCGCCTGCTACTGACCGCCGCCATCTGGGACCGAGCACCCCAAAGGCAGCTTCAAGGAGTTCCCTGGCATGGTACTTCTTCAAACAATGTGCTGACGACAAGACCAGAGTGGTTTGCACGCTGTGCCATCAGAGCCTGAAGCGAGGCATTAACGTTCTGAACCTTAGCACAACCTGCATGACCAAGCACCTGCATGCAAAGCATGAACTGCAGTGGAGTAAACACCTTAAAAACAAGGAACTCACTCAGGCTCCCCCTGCTACCTCTTCTGCTGCTGCCGCCTCGGCCTCTTCTGCTGCTGCCGCCGCCTCGGCCTCTTCTGCTGCTGCTGCCGCCGCCTCGGCCTCTTCCTCTGCCTCTGGAGGAACGTTGGCACCTGCCGCCCAGCAAACATGGGATGTACCACCAACACCACCACCTGCGTCACCAAGCATCTCAACCATGTCACACGGCAGCGTTCAGCTCTCCATCTCACAAACATTTGAGAGAAAGCGTAAATTCCCACCTAGCCACCCTCGATCCCTGGCCCTGAATGCCAGCATTTCTAAACTACTGGCCTATGAAATGCTGTCATTTAGGCTGGTGGACACACACAGCTTCAAACAGCTCATGTCACTTGCTGTCCCACAGTATGTTGTTCCCAGCCGCCACTACTTCTCCAAGAGAGCCGTGCCTTCCCTGCACAAACAAGTGTCCGATAAAATCAAGTGTGCACTGCGCAACGCCATCTGTGGCAAGGTCCACCTAACCACAGATACGTGGACCAGTAAGCACGGCCAGGGACGCTATATCTCCCTAACTGCACACTGGGTAAATGTAGTGGCGGCTGGGCCCCAGGCGGAGAGTTGTTTGGCGCACGTCCTTCCGCCGCCAAGGATCGCAGGGCAACATTCTTTGCCTCCTGTCTCCTCCTCCTCCTACTCAGCTTCCTCCTCCTCTTCTTCCACCTGCTCATCCAGTCAGCCACACACCTTCACCACCAACTTCAGCACAGCACGGGGTAAACGTCAGCAGGCCGTTCTGAAACTCATATGTTTGGGGGACAGGCCCCACACCGCACAGGAGTTGTGGGGGGGGTATAGAACAACAGACCGACGAGTGGTTGCTGCCGGTGAGCCTCAAGCCCGGCCTGGTGGTGTGCGATAATGGGCGAAATCTCGTTGCAGCTCTGGGACTAGCCGGTTTGACGCACATCCCTTGCCTGGCGCATGTGCTGAATTTGGTGGTGCAGAAGTTCATTCGCAACTACCCCGACATGTCAGAGCTGCTGCATAAAGTGCGGGCCGTCTGTTCGCGCTTCCGGCGTTCACACCCGGCCGCTGCTCGCCTGTCTGCGCTACAGCGTAACTTCGGCCTTCCCGCTCACCGCCTCATATGCGACGTACCCACCAGGTGGAACTCCACCTTGCATATGCTGGACAGACTGTGCGAGCAGCAGCAGGCCATAGTGGAGTTTCAGCTGCAGCACGCACGGGTCAGTCGCACTGCGGATCAGACACACTTCACCACCAATGACTGGGCCTCCATGCGAGACCTGTGTGCCCTGTTGCGTTGTTTCGAGTACTCCACCAACATGGCCAGTGGCGATGACGCCGTTATCAGCGTTACAATACCACTTCTATGTCTCCTTGAGAAAACACTTAGGGCGATGATGGAAGAGGAGGTGGCCCAGGAGGAAAAGGAGGAAGAGGGGTCATTTTTAGCACTTTCAGGCCAGTCTCTTCGAAGTGACTCAGAGGGAGGTTTTTTGCAACACCAGAGGCCAGGTACAAATGTGGCCAGACAGGGCCCACTACTGGAGGACGAGGAGGACGAGGATGAGGAGGAGGTGAAGGAGGATGAGGATGAAGCATGTTCACAGCGGGGTGGCACCCAAAGCAGCTCGGGCCCATCACTGGTGCGTGGCTGGGGGGAAACACAGGACGATGACGATACGCCTCCCACAGAGGACAGCTTGTCCTTACCTCTGGGCAGCCTGGCACACATGAGCGACTACATGCTGCAGTGCCTGCGCAATGACAGCAGAGTTGCCCACATTTTAACGTGTGCGGACTACTGGGTTGCCACCCTGCTGGATCCCCGGTACAAAGACAATGTGCACACCTTACTTCCTACACTGGAGCGTGATAGGAAGATGCGCGAGTACAAGCGCACGTTGGTAGACGCGCTACTGAGAGCATTCCCAAATGTCACAGGGGAACCAGTGGAAGCCCAAGGCGAAGGCAGAGGAGGAGCAAGAGGTCGCCAACGCAGCTGTGTCACGGCCAGCTCCTCTGAGGGCAAGGTTAGCATGGCAGAGATGTGGAAAAGTTTATTCAACACGCCACAGCTAACTGCACCACCACCTGATACGGAACGTGTTAGCAGGAGGCAACATTTCACTAACATGGTGGAACAGTACCTGTGCACACCCCTCCACGTACTGACTGATGGTTCGGCCCCATTCAACTTCTGGGTCTCCAAATTGTCCACGTGGCCAGAGCTAGCCTTTTATGCCTTGGAGGTGCTGGCCTGCCCGGCGGCCAGCGTTTTGTCTGAACGTGTATTCAGCACGGCAGGGGGCGTCATTACAGACAAACGCAGCCGCCTGTCTAATGCCAATGTGGACAAGCTGACGTTCATAAAAATGAACCAGGCATGGATCCCACAGGACCTGTCCATCCCTTGTGCAGATTAGATATTAACTACCTCCCCTTAACAATATATTATTCTACTCCAGGGCACTTCCTCATTCAATACTATTTTTAATTTCATTTTACCATTATATTGCGGGGCAACCCAAAGTTGAATGAACCTCTCCTATCTCTGAGTGCCGGGGCCTAAATGTGTGACAGTGGCCTGTTCCAGTGGTGGGTGACGTGAAGCCTGATTCTCTGCTATGACATGAAGACTTATTCTGTGCTGACATGAAGCCAGATTCTCTGTTACGCGACCTCTCTCCTCTGCCTGGGTGCCTGGGCCTAAATATGTGACAGTGGCCTGTTCCAGTGGTGGGTGACGTGAAGCCTGATTCTCTGCTATGACATGAAGACAGATTCTGTGCTGACATAAGGCCAGATTCTCTGTTACGGGACCTCTCTCCTCTGCCTGGGTGCCTGGGCCTAAATATGTGACAGTGGCCTGTTCCAGTGGTGGGTGACGTGAAGCCTGATTTTCTGCTATGACATGAAGACAGATTCTGTGCTGACATAAGGCCAGATTCTCTGTTACGGGACCTCTCTCCTCTGCCTGGGTGCTGTGTGACAGTGGCCTGTTCCAGTGGTGGGTGACGTGAAGCCTGATTCTCTGCTATGACATGAAGACAGATTCTGCGCTGACATAAGGCCATATTCTCTGTTACGGGACCTCTCTCCTCTGCCTGGGTGCCTGGGCCTAAATGTGTGACAGTGGCCTGTTCCAGTGGTGGGTGACGTGAAGCCTGATTCTCTGCTATGACATGAAGACAGATTCTGTGCTGACATAAGGCCAAATTCTCTGTTACGGGACCTCTCTCCTCTGCCTGGGTGCCTGGGCCTAAATGTGTGACAGTGGCCTGTTCGAGTGGTGGGTGACGTGAAGCCTGATTCTCTGCTATGACATGAAGACAGATTCTGCGCTGACATAAGGCCAGATTCTCTGTTACGGGACCTCTCTCCTCTGCCTGGGTGCCTGGGCCTAAATGTGTGACAGTGGCCTGTTCCAGTGGTGGGTGACGTGAAGCCTGATTCTCTGCTATGACATGAAGACTGATTCTGCGCTGACATAAGGCCAGATTCTCTGTTACCGGACCTCTCTCCTCTGCCTGGGTGCCTGGGCCTAAATGTGTGACAGTGGCCTGTTCCAGTGGTGGGTGACGTGAAGCCTGATTCTCTGCTATGACATGAAGACAGATTCTGCGCTAAAATAAGGCCAGATTCTCTGTTACGGGACCTCTCTCCTCTGCCTGGGTGCCTGGGCCTAAATGTGTGACAGTGGCCTGTTCCAGTGGTGGGTGACGTGAAACCTGATTCTCTGCTATGACATGAAGACAGATTCTGCGCTAAAATAAGGCCAGATTCTCTGTTACGGGACCTCTCTCCTCTGCCTGGGTGCCTGGGCCTAAATGTGTGACAGTGGCCTGTTCCAGTGGTGGGTGACGTGAAGCCTGATTCTCTGCTATGACATGAAGACAGATTCTGCGCTAAAATAAGGCCAGATTCTCTGTTACGGGACCTCTCTCCTCTGACTGGGTGCCTGGGCCTAAATGTGTGACAGTGGCCTGTTCCAGTGGTGGGTGACGTGAAGCCTGATTCTCTGCTATGACATGAAGACAGATTCTGCGCTAAAATAAGGCCAGATTCTCTGTTACGGGACCTCTCTCCTCTGCCTGGGTGCCTGGGCCTAAATGTGTGACAGTGGCCTGTTCCAGTGGTGGGTGACGTGAAGCCTGATTCTCTGCTATGACATGAAGACAGATTCTGCGCTAAAATAAGGCCAGATTCTCTGTTACGGGACCTCTCTCCTCTGCCTGGGTGCCTGGGCCTAAATGTGTGACAGTGGCCTGTTCCAGTGGTGGGTGACGTGAAGCCTGATTCTCTGCTATGACATGAAGACAGATTCTGCACTGACATAAGGCCAGATTCTCTGTTACGGGACCTCTCTCCTCTGCCTGGGTGCCTGGGCCTAAATGTGTGACAGTGGCCTGTTCCAGTGGTGGGTGACGTGAAGCCTGATTCTCTGCTATGACATGAAGACTGATTCTGCGCTGACATAAGGCCAGATTCTCTGTTACGGGACCTCTCTCCTCTGCCTGGGTGCCTGGGCCTAAATGTGTGACAGTGGCCTGTTCCAGTGGTGGGTGACGTGAAGCCTGATTCTCTGCTATGACATGAAGACAGATTCTGTGCTGACATAAGGCCAGATTCTCTGTTACAGGACCTCTCTCCTCTGCCTGGGTGCCTGGGCCTAAATGTGTGACAGTGGCCTGTTCCAGTGGTGGGTGACGTGAAGCCTGATTCTCTGCTATGACATGAAGACAGATTCTGTGCTGACATAAGGCCAGATTCTCTGTTACGGGACCTCTCTCCTTTGCCTGGGTGCCTGGGCCTAAATGTGTGACAGTGGCCTGTTCCAGTGGTGGGTGACGTGAAGCCTGATTCTCTGCTATGACATGAAGACAGATTCTGTGCTGACATAAGGCCAGATTCTCTGTTACGGGACCTCTCTCCTCTGCCTG
Organism: Bufo bufo; assembly: GCF_905171765.1. Classification (NCBI taxonomy): domain Eukaryota; kingdom Metazoa; phylum Chordata; class Amphibia; order Anura; family Bufonidae; genus Bufo; species Bufo bufo. The sequence continues at coordinate 694,373,153 of NC_053390.1, read as the reverse complement.
GGTGCCTGGGCCTAAATGTTTGACAGTGGCCTGTTCCAGTGGTGGGTGACGTGAAGCCTGATTCTCTGCTATGACATGAAGACAGATTCTGCACTGACATTAGGCCAGATTCTCTGTTACGGGACCTCTCTCCTCTGCCTGGGTGCCTGGGCCTAAATGTGTGACAGTGGCCTGTTCCAGTGGTGGGTGACGTGAAACCTGATTCTCTGCTATGACATGAAGACAGATTCTGCGCTAAAATAAGGCCAGATTCTCTGTTACGGGACCTCTCTCCTCTGCCTGGGTGCCTGGGCCTAAATGTGTGACAGTGGCCTGTTCCAGTGGTGGGTGACGTGAAGCCTGATTCTCTGCTATGACATGAAGACAGATTCTGCGCTAAAATAAGGCCAGATTCTCTGTTACGGGACCTCTCTCCTCTGACTGGGTGCCTGGGCCTAAATGTGTGACAGTGGCCTGTTCCAGTGGTGGGTGACGTGAAGCCTGATTCTCTGCTATGACATGAAGACTGATTCTGCGCTGACATAAGGCCAGATTCTCTGTTACGGGACCTCTCTCCTCTGCCTGGGTGCCTGGGCCTAAATGTGTGACAGTGGCCTGTTCCAGTGGTGTGTGACGTGAAGCCTGATTCTCTGCTATGACATGAAGACAGATTCTGTGCTGACATAAGGCCAGATTCTCTGTTGCGGGACCTCTCTCCTCTGCCTGGGTGCCTGGGCCTAAATGTGTGACAGTGGCCTGTTCCAGTGGTGGGTGACGTGAAGCCTGATTCTCTGCTATGACATGAAGACTGATTCTGCGCTGACATAAGGCCAGATTCTCTGTTACGGGACCTCTCTCCTCTGCCTGGGTGCCTGGGCCTAAATGTGTGACAGTGGCCTGTTCCAGTGGTGTGTGACGTGAAGCCTGATTCTCTGCTATGACATGAAGACAGATTCTGTGCTGACATAAGGCCAGATTCTCTGTTACGGGACCTCTCTCATCTGCCTGGGTGCCTGGGCCTAAATGTGTGACAGTGGCCTGTTCCAGTGGTGTGTGTCGTGAAGCCTGATTCTCTGCTATGACATGATGACTGATTCTGCGCTGACATAAGGCCAGATTCTCTGTTACGGGACCTCTCTCCTCTGCCTGGGTGCCTGGGCCTAAATGTGTGACAGTGGCCTGTTCCAGTGGTGGGTGACATGAAGCCAGATTCTCTGCTATGGCAAGAAGAGACTGATTCTCTGCTGACATGAAGCCAGATTCTTTGCTATGGCATGAAGAGACTGATTCTCTGCTGACGTGAAGCCAGATTCTCTGCTATGGGACCTCTGTCCAATTGATATTGGGTCATTTTTATTTTTTTTATTTTTATTTTAATTCATTTCCCTATCCACATTTGTTTGCAGGGGATTTACCTACATGTTGCTGCCTTTTGCAGCCCTCTAGCTCTTTCCTGGGCTGTTTTACAGCCTTTTTAGTGCCCAAAAGTTCGGGTCCCCATTGACTTCAATGGGGTTCGGGTTCGGGACGAAGTTCGGTTCGGGTTCGGATCCCGAACCCGAACATTTCCAGGAAGTTCGGCCGAACTTCTCGAACCCGAACATCCAGGTGTTTGCTCAACTCTAAATTTGACCCATAATTGCTGGTCATCAGCAACATACAACCTCAAGAATTGTTCCACAGACTGATTAAGGCGTTCAGTCTGCCCATTACTCTCAGGATGGTAGGCGGAAGAAAAAGACAATGAAATTTTACATCTTTGACAGAAGGCCCTCCAGAATTTGGACACAAACTGCACACCCCTGTCAGAAAAAATATTTTCCGGGATGCCATGTAAACGAACAATCTCTCTCACAAAAATAGACGCCAGGGTTTTAGCATTCGGAAGTTTAGACAGGGGAATGAAATGAACCATCTTGCTAAACCTATCGACCACTACCCAAACCACAGTCTTACCCTCCGCCAGCGGTAGGTCAGTTATAAAGTCCATCGAGATATGGGACCAGGGTCTACTGGGAATGGGTAGGGGTCGTAGGTTACCAGCAGGGCGAGTCCTAGGTGTCTTGGACCTGGCACAAACCTCACAGGCTGACACGTAGGACTTGACATCCCTAGTTAGAGTGGGCCACCAATAAGATCTAGAAACCAGATCCTTAGTGCCCTCAACACCCGGATGTCCACAAAAGGCAGAATCGTGACACTCACCCAACAGCTGGAGACGAAATTGTACGGGAACAAACAACTTATCTGTTGGGGTGGATACCGGTGCCAGATGTTGTTCAGACCTAATGCGAGCCGAGATATCCTGGGTAAGAGCTGCTAAGAAGATTTTTGCTGGTAGGATGGATTCAGGTGGTACCTCAGTAGGTTGAAAAGCCTGGAAGCTCCGAGATAATAGGTCCGCCTTCAAATTTTTACTTCCCGGCCTGAACGTGATGGAAAAATCAAAACGAGTAAAAAACAGAGCCCATCTGGCTTTACGGGGATTCAACCTCTTAGCAGACTCGAGAAACATAAGGTTTTTATGGTCAGTGACAACAGTTACACAATGTCTTGCCCCCTCCAGGAAATGCCTCCACTCCTCAAATGCCCATTTAATGGCCAGCAGCTCCCTATTCCCTATGTCGTAGTTTCTCTCCGTGGGAGAGAATTTCCTGGAGAAGAAGGCACATGGTCTCAGATTAGTGAGGCTAGCAGGACCTTGTGAAAGGACTGCTCCTACGCCGTCCTCGGACGCATCCACCTCCACAATAAAAGGTTTCTCCTGATCAGGCTGGATCAGAATGGGAGCGCTACTGAATGCCTTTTTTAATTTTTCAAATGAAGAAATGGCCTCAGTAGACCAATTCTCCAAATCCGCCCCTTTCTTAGTAAGGTCGGTCAACGGTTTAGCAATTACGGAAAAATTCATAATAAATTTACGATAGTAATTGGCGAAACCTAAGAACCGTTGTAAGGCCTTTAAGGATGAAGGTCTTACCCATTCCTTAATTGCTAGTACCTTACCAGGATCCATATTGAAGGTGTGAGGAGTCAGAACATGCCCTAGAAACAGAATCTCCTGTACACCAAAGACACATTTCTCTTGTTTAGCGGATAGCTGATTCTCCCTCAACACCTCTAATACTTGTTTAACATGAGACACATGGGATTCGAAGTCAGGAGAGAATATCAAAATGTCGTCAAGATAGACAATAACAAATTTACCTAAGTACTCCCTAAGAATATCATTCATGAAGTTTTGGAACACAGCTGGGGCATTGTTGAGTCCAAAAGGCATCACTTGATATTCAAAGTGTCCTACCGGAGTATTAAACGCCGTCTTCCATTCGTCTCCCTCCTTGATTCGGATTAGATTGTATGCCCCTTTCAGGTCAATTTTGGAAAACCAGGTTGCCCCCAGAACCTGGTTAAATAAATCCGGAATCAATGGGAGGGAGTATCTATTCTGGACAGTGATTTTATTTAATCTCCGGTAATCGATACATGGCCTAAGACCACCATCTTTTTTCTTAACGAAGAAAAACCCCGCCTCCATAGGAGAGACAGAAGGTCTAATATGCCCTTTACCAAGGCTCTCCTTAATATAATTTTCCATGGCCTTGCGTTCGGGCATAGAAAGATTATAAATTCGTCCTTTAGGAAACTTGGCCCCCTCTACTTGGACCTATGGTACAATCAGAAGGTCTATGGGGGGGTATAACCTCCGGGGTTGGTGATGAGAATACATCAGAATATTCTCTAACAACAGAGGGTAAAGTATCAGACTTTACTGAGACCCCAGCCTGTACCACGGACAAGCACGAGTCACACTTAGGCCCCCATCTCACCAACTCCCCATTGGACCAATCTATAGTGGGGTTATGTAGTCGGAGCCAAGGCAACCCTAGTACCACCTCAGCAGGTAGGTTCTCCAGGACTAGAAGCGAACATCTCTCTGAGTGGCACACACCCACGGTTAGAGAAATCTCCGAGGTACATAAGCTCACCGTACCACCAATAAGAGGAGTAGCATCAATAGCCATGACATGGATAGGAGTTGGTAAGGCAAACATAGGAATACCCAATCTTACAGCATACTCAGAGTCAATAAAGCTAGCCGCTGAGCCAGAATCAATAAAGGCCTTACCCGGCCATTTATCTACTCCCAGAGAAATCGTAATGGGTACCGAAAGCTTACATTTAGAAAATTCAGGGTGTGCCTGGTCTTTAGGTTGCCTTGTCTTAGGAGACTTGACAGAGAGGACCTTCTTAGGACACTGGTTGATCCAATGGTCAGGATCTCCACAGTAAAAGCATTCTCCACGTCTGCGGCGAAGATTCCCTCGGGTCATGCCAACCTGCATGGGTTCCTCGGTGGAGACCTCAGCATTGTCTCTGGGATAGGCCTCTGGCTGGACCACCATCTGGGAAGAGAACTGTTGTTCCTGTCGTCTCTCTCTAACCCGTCAGTCAAGTCGGACAACAAGGGTCATCATCTCCTCTAAGGTCTCTGGAAGTTGATAACTGACCAGAAGATCCTTTAATTTATCAGACAGACCTGACCTGAACTGACTCTTCAGGGCTGGTTCGTTCCATCCTGAGGGGACACACCACCTTCTGAATTGGGTGCAATAATCCTCCGCTGGTAAATTGCCCTGAACCAGTGCCTTTAGAGCCGTCTTGGCTACTTCCTCCGGTCTCCAGAAAAGGGTTCTGGGAGCTTAATCTGGGGCTCAAAATGCGGACTGGAGGCCTGAGGAGTGGAAGAACCTTGCCCTAACTCAAAAGAACTGAGTTTTTCCCCTAACTCCTGCACCCTCTGCGTCAGATTAGAGACATGGTCAGTCAGGGTCACCAGAGGATTCATAATACAGTGGTTATTGGGCCTGTTAATCTGTAACGGTCGCGTACACACACACACAGGGGGGAGGGAAGTGACCACTGCGCTCCACCCTTACCCCTGGCCCTGCCTACTTGCCTCGCGAGTCCTAATGACAGGGGACAACTGGACGGCAATCCCTAACTTGGAATAAGTGCAGGGATGACAGACAGACAAACAACAGGACGTGAACGGACCGAGTCAATACCAGGAAAGCTGCAAAGTACAAATGGAGCAAGCAGAGAATTGTCAGGAGAAGCCGGGTCATAAATACCAGGAGAGCAGAGAAGTACAAGAGGAGTCCTAAGAGAGTAGTCAGGTGGGAGCCGAGGTCACAATACCAGGACGGATGCGCAGTACAGGAGGAGCAGGCAAAAGGATGGTCAGGGAACAGGATCACGTAAGTTTTCAGCAGTCCAATAAATAGCCAGGAACCTAGAAATTAACAGGCAACCTGTAGCCAGCTTGCTGCCTGTATTTATAGTGGGGAGTGAGGGTCATGTGATGTGGCCAGCGTCACATGACCGACAGACCAACCAGTCGAGCACCGAGTGATCAGTTCGGCGCTCAAGGCAGACTAGGAGCAGGGAGCCACCCAGCTAGTAAAGCCGCCCTGGGAATGAGGTCAAACACAGATCCTCATTCCCAAAGTTAAGCAACAGTTCTGCGGGCAATGGGGGACCGCGTGCACCTTCGGAACCCCGTTACACGTAAGCCATATCCTCCAGCAGGCAAAACCTGAGGTGGAGGCAAAGCTGTGACTATGGCAGCAGTCAAAGTGTTGAGGCGAGTAGACATGCTGTGTACAAAATCCAACATTTGCTCATGGCAGTCATGCTCTTGAGCCAGCTGCTAGAATAACTCAGATGGTATGCCATTAGGATCCATGGCCTAAGCAAACTGTTATGAAACTGTGTCAACGAAACAGTTTGACATTGGGTTAGTCCTGAGAGGGTTAACCTGGCTGTCATCTGGTTTTCATCCTTTAACCTCTACTGTATATGGGGAACTAGCCTTCGTTGCAGGAGAGTCACTAAGCCACAACCTTTTGGAAGAGCCCTGATATGGTTGTTTGCTAACCCATGGGGATCAGAGACACCCATTTGTGGCACTGAGGGAACAGGCAAGTTTGTAGTCAATAACAAGCTCAGGTCAGGGTGGGCAGAATTTATGTAAATCTGTGAAACAATACAAAGAAGAGGGTAGATGGCATAGGATAAGTACTGTAAACAAGCACAGAACAGGAAACAGGAATCAGGCATACAAATCGACAATAGCTCCTTTACAGGCTCTAGCAAGCTAGAGAGACTTAGCAAGATTTGTAGAGACCAACAGAGATCAATTGTACAGGCAAGGATGTGAAGTCAGCAGCACAGTTATATAGGAGCAGCTGATTAGCAATTGGACACAGCCATGCAGCAGCTCACAGAACAGAGGAAGATTAACCCTAGCAGTGCTGACGACAAAGGTACAATGACTAAAAGACTTCCTACACAATAGGTCGGCACTAGTGTTGGGCGAGCATGCTCGGCTGAACACTAGTTCGGCTCGAGCATAGCGATGCTTGGCACATCACGGTGTTTGGCCGAATACCGTGTGTGCTCGAGCACGATGCTCGAGTCTCCTCCCTGCATGTTTGTTGGCTGCTACGCAGCCAATAATAGTACAGGTAAGTACTGCCATTGACTGTAATGCCATAGCCATGTTGGCTGCTGGTATTACAGTGATTGGCTGGCCAGAACGCGTCATCGGGTGCTATATAGCACCCGATGACACATGTTCGGCGCATTATTAGTCAGGGAGAGCTGGAGAGCAGAAGGTAGAGATAGTGTAGGGATTGAAATAGCAATATTTTAGTTTTTATACTTGTTATAGACCCAAAAGTCCTTTTAAGGACTATTGTGTGTGGCAGCAATATATATTTTTAGCGCAACCTGCGCTAAATTGCAAAAACTTGTTAGAGACACAAAAGTCCTTTTAAGGACTATTGTGTGTGGCAGCAATATATATTTTTTGTGCAACATGCACTAAATTGCTAAAACTTGTTAGAGACGTAGATGGTGTCTGCTGCGGACAGTTACATTACCTGCGCTACATCTCCTGTATAACGTTTGCGTATCCGAAATATCATTGACATTCAGTCAAATTTTTTTGCTGCTGTTGGCAGCGACATTACCTGCGCTACATCTCCTGTATAACGTTAGCCCATCCTAAATATCAGTGACATTAATTCAGTGTAATTTTTTTTTGCCTCTGGTGACAGCAACATTACTTGCGCTATACCTCCTGTATAATGTTTAGCATCCTAAATAGCAGTGACATTCATTCAGTGTAATTTTTTATTAGACGGTGGTGACAGCAACATTACTTGCGCTATACCTCCTGTATAAGGTTTGTGCAACCTAAATATCAGTGACATTAATTCAGTGTAATTTTTTATTAGGCGGTGGTGGCAGTGACATTACTTGCACTTTACCTCCTGTTTAACATGTGTGCATTCTAAATATCAGTGACATTCATTCAGTGTAGTTTTTTATTAGACGGTGGTGACAGCGACTTTACTTGCACTATACCTCTTGTTTAAAGTGTGCGCATCCTAAATATCAGTGACATTCATTCAGTGTAATTTTTATTAGGCGGTGGTGACAGCGACATTACTTGCGCTATACCTCCTGTATAACGTTTGTGCAGCCAAAATATCAGTGACATTAATTCAGTGTAATTTTTTATTAGGCGGTGGTAACAGCGACATTAGTTGTGCTCTACCTCCTGCTTAACGTGTGCGCATGCTAAATATCAGTGACATTCATTCAGTGAAATGTTTTATTAGGCGGTGGTGACAGTGACATTACTTGCACTATACCTCCTGTTTAATGTGTGTGCATCCTAAAAATATCTGTGACATTCTGTGTACTTTATTTGCGCATACACTTACAAAACCTGCGCTACTGTACGTGTGACATCCTTGCAAGCATATATACCATTTAATATGCGCAAGGCGAGCAGTAAGGGACAGGGAAGTGGCTGTGCTGCTGATGGTGCACGCAGAGGCAGTGGCCCTGAGCACGGTGAAACTGTGCCTGCTGCCAGAGCACAAGAAACATACTCATCCACGATACCTAGCTTCATGTCCCAGTTTGCAGGGCAGCGCAGGACACCACTCTGGAAGTCAGACCAGTGTGACCAGGTGGTCGGTTGGATTGCAGCAGATAATGTTTCCAGTCTTCCACCCTGTCTTCCACAAAGTCCAGTCTCAGTAGCCAAGAGTCTGGTCAACAGAATCCTCCCCCTGATACTCCTTCCACCCACCATGGAGAGTCTTGCCAAACAAGTGATCCCACACTCGAATATTCCAAGGAGCTGTTTTCATCGCCATTCCTTAATTTGGGCCTCTCGCCAAGCTCGCTTGAAGAGGGACATGAGGAGATCTTGTGCCCTGATTCCCAAACTCTAGAGCATCCATAGTCATTAGAAGATGATGGTGGGGAACAGCAATTAGTGTTTCATGAGGTGGATGATGATGATGAGAAACAGTTGCCAATAAGTCAACCGCAATTAGGGTCTCAAAAGGTTCATAATGAGGATGATACACAGTTGTCAATAAGTGAGGTTGTTGTTAGGTCAACAAGTCAGGAGGATGACCAGAGTGAGAAAGTGGAAGAGGAGGTGCTGGACGATGAAGTCACTGACCCAACCTGGGAAGGTAGCAAGCCGAGCGAGGACAGCAGTACAGAGGGGGAGGGATCCGCAGCACCGCAACAGGCTGGAAGAGGCAGTGGAGTGGCAAAAGGGAGAAGGCGGACCACACCAAACAGGCCCGCAACTGTTCACCGGAGCACCCCCTTGCGGCAATCTCTCTTGCCAAGGGGTAGGTGTTCTGCAGTCTGGCACTTTTTTGAGGAAAGTGCGGACAATAAAATAATTGTCATTTGCAACTTGTGCCATACCAAAATGAGCAGGGGCGTGAACACTTGCAACGTCACCACCAGCAGCATGATCCGCCACATGGCATCAAAGCACCCTAATAGGTGGGCCGAATGCCTGGTCCACAACCAGTGTCTGTGGGTCACAACACTGCCTCATCTTCCCCTGTGTTACGTGCTGGCCAATCCCCTGTCCAAGACGCAGGCCCGATTGCCTCCCGCCATGCACCTGGACCTTCGCAAGCACCATCAGCTAGCACATCCACTTCTGTGCCCCAGCGCAGAGTACAGATGTCTATACCCCAAGCCTTTGAACGAAAGCGCAAATACCCAGCCACCCACCCACAGACCATACAACTAAATGCGCACCTTTCCAAATTGCCGGCCATGAAAATGTTGCCATTTAGGCTTGTTGACACTGACGCTTTCCGCAGCCTGATGGCGACGGCGGTCCCGCGGTACTCTGTCCCCAGCCGCCAATATTTTTCACGGTGTGCAGTCCCAGCCTTACACCAGCATGTGTCCCGTCACATCACCCGTGCCCTGACCAACACAGTTATTGAGAAGGTCCACTTAACGAATGACACATGGACAATTGCTTTTGGCCAGGGATGCTACATTTCCCTGACTGCACACTGGGTGAACGTTGTGGAGGCCGGGAGTGAGTCGTACGCTGGGATTGCACAGGTGCTACCAACGCCAAGGATTGCGGGCCCTACTTCCATCAGGGTTTTCCGCCGCCACCTAAGTTAATGGCTGCAACCGGCCCTTCTCCTCCTCCACCTCCTCCTCCACTTCCACCTCTGAATTATCATCTTGCAGCACCAGTCAGACATCAGTTAGTAACTGGAAGCACTGTAGCACTGCAGTGGGTTAGCAGCAACAGGCCGTGCTTAAACTGATCTTCTTAGGTGAGAAACAGCACACCACCGCAGGGCTGTGGCAGGGGATAAGCGACAAGACTGAGCTGTGGCTCTCGCCACTCAACCTACAACCAGGCATGGTTGTGTCTGATAATGGCCATAACTTGGTGGCGGCTTTGGAGCTCGGCAAGCTCACACACCTTCCATGTCTAGCCCTCGTGTTCAACCTAGTTGTTCAGCGGTTTCTCAAAACCTGCCCCAATTTGCCTGAGCTACTGGTGAAGGTGTGCGGTGTGTGCCTACTTCCGCAAGTCATCGACAGCTTCCGCCAGTCTGGCAACGCTGCAGCAGCGCTTGAAATTGACAGCTCACTGACTGTTGTGTGACGGGAACACTTGATGGAACTCCCCGTTCCACATGTTGGCCAGGCTTTGTGAGCAGCAGAGGGCAGTAGTTGAATACCAGCTGCAACATGGCCGTCACCTTTCCATTCAACTTCCACTCTTCACAAGTGACGAGTGGGCATTAATGTCTGACCTCTGTGAAGTTTTACGCAACTTTGAGGAATCAACACAGATGGTGAGCGGCGATAACGCTATTATTAGCGTAACCATCCCACTTCTGTGTCTACTCAAACGCTCGCTGCTCACAATTAAGGCAGACGCTTTGCATGTGGAAGAGGCGGAAATGGGGGAAGACATTACACAGGGTGATAGCCAGACAACCCTCAGTTCGTCTTCTAAGTGCAAATTGGATGATGATGAGGAGGAGCAGGAGACGGTTGGCTTCGCTACAGAGGGTAGTACCCATGGAAGATTTAGTCCATCTATTCAGCGTGAATGGGTAGAAGAGGAGGAAGAGGATGAGGAGATTGAGAGTGTGGCGAAACCAACCTTGCCACTGGGTTTTGGAGAGGCCTGTTTATCAGCCTCTTGCCTCAGGATTATGGCCCATACTAACTTTTAAACCCATGAACCTATTCAAGTGAATTTTGGATAGGTTTGTCTCCAAGTTATACTGTTTAAATTGATGTTAGTTATATGTATGGCCAATGTAAACTCACAAAGTTGTAACAATTTATAATAAGTGTAACTTGTCAGCTTGGGTGGAATATGCTGGGTGTGTTTCTATTGTGCCATTGTCCCATTGTGTGTTTAAATGGTGATGTCTGTCCTGTTATATCCACATGTGTATTGGTGATTTCTCTTTGTCTTGAGAGATAATTGGATTACGCCTCGGGTGTCTCCAGGGCAGAGAGGAGGAAACCATGATGCATTGTGGGGATGTATTGTCTCTGTGTATCCTACAGTGCTGCATATCTGTCCTATGTCACAGTCTTCATTCTGGTCCCCTAGGGGCGTGTACACCAGATGGGCTTGGTTGTTTTATACCTCCCTGTGGGCGGACCTGTAATTGCAACAACTGTAATAAAAAACAGGCTGGGTGTGCCAGGACCTCAGACCACTGCTTGACCCTCAACACGGAGCCTTGTCTCGTTTTTGGGGGGATCCGCTGTATGCTGTTAGAGACTGATTGCCAGGAGTGTAAGCTGATTCCTGTTCGTCTGCTAGCAGCTATTCGTGAGGTTCCAGTTTGGAGTGCTACTTTGTATCCAGTTCGGGAGTTTGGTGTTCTGCAGTAGCTGTGCCTGTCTCTCAGAAAGGGGCACATCGCCTAAACGGATTTTAACCCCTTGTCTGCTGAAACGGTCCATTACAGAGATTCATCCTCCTGATGAGGACAGTGAAGTCTTGTCTGTTGGGACTTTATGTTAGGGTGTCTTTCCCATGACCCTCGCGTTGTACGCATTTTGTCCGACACCGACACGATTACTGGTTGTTCACTCTTCTCGACCCCCGCTACAAATAGAACTTCTGATCTCTCATTCCTGTGGTGGAGAGGACGAGTGAAATGGTGCAGTACCAGAAGGTCCTTGTGGAAAAATTGCTCCAAAAATTTCCAGCTGACAACGCTGGCTGCAGAGTACGTAGTTCCTTGGCCAATCGAGGAGGGGAGAGGAGGGTAACACACAGCAGTTCCAACAGAGGCAGGGCGACACTCACCAAGGCCTGGGACAGTTTTATGACACCATGCTAGCAACCTCACCCTGATGCGTGGCCTAGTGTCACAAGGAGGGAAACATTTTGGAAGATGGTGAAGGAGTACCCTTTCAGCATCCTCAATGATCCCTGTGTGCCTTACAACTATTGGGTGTCCAAGCTGGACACGTGCCACGAAATGGCGCTCTACGCCTTGGAGGTACTGGCTTGCCCTGCCACCAGCGTTTTGTCAGAGCATGTATTTAGTGCTGCTGGGGCATAATAACTGATAAGCGCATCCACCTGTCAACTGAAAATGCTGACCGGTTGACTCTTATAAAAATAAACAAGACCTGGATTGCCCCTGACTTCTCTACTCCCACCAGATGAAAGCGGCTGAACATAAAGGCACTCTAAATGTGGCTTTTATGGTGTATTAAATACACTGTATTTGCATACATCTCTTCCAACATTAAAAAGGGTATATGGTTCAATCTCCTTTTTCTCATCCTCCTCCTCCTCCTTCATCATATCAACATGCTTATTAGGCTGCTCTCGCTCCTAATGTTTTAGAGGGTCAGCTCAGCAGCGGGCCCACACCCATAATGTTTTAGAGGGTCACCAGCAGGCCCTCAACCATCATGTTTTAGAGGGTCAGCTCAGGAGCAGACCCTCACCCCTAAATTTTTAGATGGTCAGGTCAGCAGCAAGCCCTCGCCCACAACATTTTTTAGATGGTCAGCTCAGCAGCAGGCCCTCGCGCAACAATTTTTTTTAGATGGTCAGTGTCATGGCCTTTGCTGTGTGCGCCGTGACACTTGTGGCACGCATGCTGTTGCCGGTGGCAATGTGTTGCTGTTATGGCATGTGGTGGCAGTGTCTCGGCTTTGGCTGTGTGCGCCGTGACACGGTTGCCATGCATGCTGTTGCTGGTGGCAATGTGGTGGCTGGTGTGTGCACTTCCCCTTTAAGTTGTAGCCTTCATCTGTCTGGTGCGGTAAGGGTTAACCCCCTGATTGGGTGTGGTTGCTTTGGGCTATTTAGCTTCTGCCGAAAGCCTGTACCTCAGTGTTCCTCCAGGCTTGGTGTGTGCTGGTGGTTCACTGCTCCTGGCTTTACCATCTGTCCAGTGAGGGCCACCCTTGTGGTCATCAAGGTCTTCCTTCCCCTCCTGGTGTGTTGTTTATGGTGTGGGTTTCAGTTTGGGGTTTGTTGTATATCTTGTTTGTTGTTGCATGTCTGGGATGTTGTTGGTGTCTTGTTGTTCGTACCTGCCGATCCTCTAGCTGTGTGTGGGCTTCCCTTTTTCCCTGCTGCTGGGGCATTTGAGACTCCTGTTCATCCATGTCTGGGAAGAACAGGTCGTCTCTCTCCTGCTCCTATGTGAGGGATTATAAGGGCGACTTAGAGCCATAGGTATCCTGGTATGAGCCGTCCTACCATCCAGGTCCGCTCATACGGTGAGGAGTTAGGGTGAGGATTAGGGATGCAATAGGAGGTGACCTGCTCCCTGATTCCGGCGTCCTGGCCTAGCTGCTTCCCCTTTATTCCTCTACATTGTACGGTGGGGGGTTTTCCCCACTCCCCACCGTGACAGTCAGCTTTACAGTAGGCCCTCACCCACAAATTTTTTTAGATGGTCAGCTCGGCAGCAGGCCCTCACCCCTAATGTCTTAGATGGTCAGCTCAGCAGCAGACCCTCAACCCTAATGTTTTAGATGGTCAGATCAGCAGCAGGCCCTCGCCCCTAATGTTTTAGAGGTTCACCAGCAGGCCCTTGCTCCTGTTTTTGAGGGTCATCAGCAGTCGTGTATGATGCCCTCCTTTATGTGTAATAAAGGATGTATTGGAGTGTCGGTTCCTTGTAATTTCTGGCAGCCGTTTCCCTTAGTGCATGGGCTTTATAAGTGTAGGAGTCCCACTACCTGAACAATTGCACCATAATGTGAATGAGGCCCTCCTTTATGTAATATACAGGTTGTATCAGAGTGCCTCTTCCTTGTAATTTTTGTAAGCACTTGAACTCGGTTTGGTGCGTATTATTGTCAGTCTGTAAAAGTCGTGTAGTACTCGGACAACATCGTTCCCAGCAGCGACCTGGAAGTCCAAGATGCATCCAGACATCCTCCCCATGCTGTTCCCAAACCATTTCAGTGGTGTTTTCATCAATTTCTGACCTTTTACTATGAACCAGACACCCTCCACTCTTCAGAGCAGGGGGTGCCTCCCATTGACTTCCATTGTACTTGGATGCTCGGAACTAGTCGGCACCTACGTACATAGGACAGTGGTAGCCATGAATCACTATTCTAACACTATTGTTATCTCTAAGACAGGGCAGTTTTTCACATACACACTGGCTGCTTTGCTGGTATGCATAGATCTGCATTTGTGTGTGGATAGCCATGTAATCGGCCTAGAGATGAGCGAATCGAAGTTGACAAAGTGGAATTCGATCCGAATTTCAGGATTTTTTCCTAAAATGGCTGCTGCACATGTTAGATCATGGAGCAAGGAACTCTGGGAACAAGTGATCACCCACAATGCCATGCATGCAGCCAATCAGCAGCCAGCTAGCCCTGTGGTGTCACAGCCCTATAAATAGCCTCATTCATCGTGGATTCAGCCATTTTCCAGTGTACCTAGTGCAGGGAGAGACATCAGCAGGCACTAGGGAGTAGGGTTGCCACCTTTTCTTCAAGCCAAACCCGAACAGAAGAGAGGGAGGGCCCTTTCCAGGCCCCACCCATGTCCCACCTCCAGCCACGCCCATGCCCCGCCTCCAACCACGCCCATGTCCCACCTCCACCCCTGATTGCTGTCGCACCGCAATCGTTACGCCCCTGATCCCACGCCTGCGCCGTACTGTTTAGTATTCGACGCAGACGCAGGATTTACGGGACGAAGAGGAGAACTCGGACGTCAATCAACTAAACATGGGCGTGCCACTGCCAAAGGTGAATGGACGGAGCCTCTAGGTGCTGCAGCAACGCCCTCATAGCACCTAGAGGCTCATTAGCATATCATGTCTTTATTTTAAAGGGCTTCTGTCACCCCACTAAAGTGATTTTTTTTTTTGGGGCTAGTTAAATTAGTTATATTGCGATATATGAAAATATAATGGTGTTACTTACTTTGATCCAGCAGTTTATTCAAAAAATGAAGTTTTATAATATGTAAATTCGGTCTCTACCAGCAAGTAGGGCGGCTACTTGCTGGTAGCTGCTGCAGAAATCCGCCCCCTCGTCGTGTTGATTGACAGGGCCAGCCGGCATTTCAAAAATCGCGCGCCTGTGTGGATTCGGCGCAGGCGCTCTGAGATGAGGAGGCTCGTCTCCTCAGAACTCCCTCAGTGCGCCTGCGCCGATGACGTCTTCTATTTCGGTGATGTCATCGGCGCAGGCGCACTGAGGGAGTTCTGAGGAGACGAGCCTCCTCATCTCAGAGCGCCTGCGCCGAATCAACACAGGCGCGCGATTTTTGAAATGCCGACAGGGCCAGCCGGAGGAGGAGATCCCGGCTGGCCCTGTCAATCAACACGACGAGGGGGCGGTTTTCTGCAGCAGCTACCAGCAAGTAGCCGCCCTACTTGCTGGTAGAGACCGAATTTACATATGATAAAACTTCATTTTTTGAATAAACTGCTGGATCAAAGTAAGTAACACCATTATATTTTCATATATCGCAATATAACTAATTTAACTGGCCCCAAAAAAAAACAACACTTTAGTGGGGTGACAGAAGCCCTTTAAGAGAACGGCAGCAGGCAGGGAGTTATAAAACACACTGTTATGCACTGCTGACATCAGCCCATCGCTAATGTCAATCAGCTACATAACATAAATGTTTTTTCTGATTGACAGATTCAGAAACCTGAGGCTGTTTAAACACTGTTACAAACATGCTTCAAATGTTTTATATTTATACCTTTTTAGAAGTAAAGTAAGTGATTACCTAGTGTCACAGTCAGACTCAGTCTTGGTCATGTTGAAAAACTAGCAGGGCACAGCGGGCACAGTCTGGGCTGGGCACTAGTTGGGCAGGCTGCTGGAGCCTGGAGCTGCTGGAAGAATGATTTCAAATCTCCCTCCCTGCCTCTCTCTCTGATGTCACTTCCTGTGGACTTGACTTAGTTCCTTATCAGAGAGAAGGAGGGAGGGACTGGGAGGCAGAGGAGGAGCGAGGAGACTGGAGACTACTAAACAGTGAGTGAGCCGCTGCGGCTGCGCTGCCTGCCTGGCAGCCGCATCACTGTAGTGATTGTAGACTGGAGGAGGAGGGGGACTGGGGGAGGGAGCGCTCCGCTCAGCTGATCATCAGTGACAGTGCAGTGCACTCAGACAGCAGCAGCTTAAATATGCGATCGGACGGACTCCACACTGACTGTCTGCAGTTTCAATGAATAGAATAGAATAATCCTGTGTCCGGGTCTAAGAAAGGCTTGTACCCGGGCACAGGATTGCAAACCCGGACTGTCCGGGTCAATCCCGGACGGGTGGCAACCCTACTAGGGAGAGTGGTAGAAAAGACTTTAAAACTTTTATTTTGCTGTATAGAAGTTCAGGGAAAGGATAGGGGGGAATCATTCCACAGTATTGAAGCAGAACAGGGTTCAGTAGGGGAGTTTACAGCCTGGGTAATAGGAATAATTCTATTACACCTTGCTGCACTGACTGGGGATCCAAATTGCCATTATACAGCTCTGTAATTCCAGCAAATCGTTCTTGTTATTGGGGTGCAAGTGCTGTTTGATACAGCCATTAACAGGGCTTATTTGCCCATGTGCAGTGCAGTTATATGTTCTAAAGCATTTTTGGCTTTAATTAGTGGGAAGAAAAGGGCTTATTAGCCGTTGTGTGGTGAAGTGAGAAAATTGCAGCCCTTTTGACATGTATTAGTGGCAAAAAATATATATATTTGCCGTTCAGAGGTGCAGTTATATGTTCTAAAGCCCTTTTTGGTGTGTATTAGTGGCAAAAAAATACATATTATTTGCCATTCAGCGGTGCAGTTATATATTCTAAAGCCCTTTTTTGTGTGTATTAGTGGCAAAAAATATATATATATTATTTGCCGTTCAGCGGTGCAGTTATATGTTCTAAAGCCTTTTGTGGCATGTATAAGTGGAAAAAAATAAGGGCCTATTTGCCATTCAGCGGTGCATTTATATGTTCTAAAGATCTTTTTGGCGTGTATTAGTGGCAAAAATATATATATTATTTGCCGTTCAGAGGTGCAGTTTTATGTTCTAAAGCCTTTTGTGGCGTGTATAAGTTGAAAAAAAATAGGGGCCTATTTGCCGTTCAGCGGTGCAGTTATGTGTTCTAAATCCCTTTTTGGCGCGTGTTAGTGGAAAAACATATATATTATTTGCCATTCAGCGGTGCAGTTCTATGTTCTAAAGCCCTTTTTGGCGTGTATTAGTGACACAAAAAAAAGTATTTGCTGTTATGTGGTGAAATGAGAAAATGGCAGCCCTTTTTGGCAGGTATTAGTGGCAAAAAATATATATATTTGCCATTCAGCGGTGCAGTTATATGTTGTAAAGCCTTTTGTGGCGTATATAAGTGGAAAAAACGGGGTAATTAGCCGTTGTGTGGTGAAGTGAGAAAATTACTGACTTTTTTGGTGTGTTTTAATTTCCTTTTTACTTATTTATTTGATCTAACAGTATGTCAGACAGAGGAGTTCCAGGCCCTGCACAAGGGAGTGGCAGAGGCCTAAATGTTTCTGGCGCAGGCACAGGTCGCAGCAGAGTAAGAAGGCGTGGCAGCAGGATTCGCAGCGAGAAGCCTGAGCTCCTGCTGTCATCTAGCGGTCATGTCTTGACCAGCAACCCAACAGTTCTTGAATGGTTGATCCACTTCATCCCAAGTGACATCCCCTGTGCCCTCACCTGTCCTCAACCTGCCTCTGTCCTTTTCTGTTCCCTCAGCCAGAGAAGTATTATATGCTGTGGGCTCAGCTCCACTGTACAGCAAGGACGATCTACTAGAGGAAAGTCAGCAGCTACTGGCCAGCCAAGATGAGGAAGAGACATCTGCCACATCCCCCAGTAGGCGGGCAAATAGTGATGAGGAGAGTGGCATGGGAGCTGGTGTTGCGAGCGGTCAGAGACGGTTGAGGAGAACATCAGTGACGTGCAGACAGTACTCGATAATGATGATGTAGCTGATTGCATTTGGGAGCCGGGTGACGAAGGGGCTTCATCATCATCCGGAGAAGAGGGTGGCAGCTTGCCCGTGAGGCAGCAGTGGAGCCAGCAAGTTGCTAGCATGGCCGGGAGTCAGCAGGGTGGCAGCAGTGGGAGGTCGGGAACCAAACGTGCCCGGGTAGACCACCTGCTTCGCAGGAGCCTACCTGCCTGGAAAATAGTGATGCAGGGGTTTATGGAAGCAGCGGCGGTAGCAGTCAGTCAGTGCGGAGTGTTGCGGGTAAAATCACCTACTCGGCAGTGTGGCAGTTTTTTGTTAAGCTGCCAGAGGAGGTGAACATGGCCATTTGTAGAATCTGTGGGCAGACGGTGAAGCGTGGCCAGGGTGCCAATGTTGGCACCACAGCCCTGCGTCAACATATGCAGCATCACCCCATAAAGTGTCCTGAGAGAACCGTGGCTCCAATGTGGTGGTCCAGCCTGCCCTAACAACCGATGCATCACCTACAGTAGCATGCACCCGATTTCAGGCAGTCAAGGCTCCACCACCTCAGTCGAAGGGAGCTGTCTGTCCTTCCTTTCATCTGCTGGTCCTGATGCTCCTCCTTCTACTCCTCGTCAGTTATTCCGTCAGCAGTCGATCACCAAAGGGATTGTTAAGAGACAACAGCATGCGTGCACTAATCCAATGGCACAGAAGCTGAATGTGCTCCTGGCCAAGTTGCTGGTGCTGCAGTATCTCCCTTTCCAAGTGATGGACTCTGCACCTTTCAGAGAACTGATGGCTTGTGCCGAGCCGAGGTGGAGAGTCCCAAGCTGTCATTTCTTTGCCAAAAAGGCAGTACCAGCCCTGCACAAATATGTAGAACAGAAGGTGGGCCAGTTCCTGAGCCTGTCGGTGTCTGCTAAAGTGCACGGCAGTGCCAATGTCTGGAGCTTTAACTACGGTCAGGGGCAATACATGTCCTTTAAGGCCCACTGGGTGAATGTGGTTCCTGCACAGCCACTTCAGCAATTTGGTCAGGTGACGCGGCTTTTACGCTCTCACGCCGTTGGTCCCGTGACAATGTCCTCAGCCTTAACTGCAGCATACCACATGTGCAGGGCACGGAGGTGTCACGCTGTTCTGCACCTCGTTTGCCTGGGCGAACGGAGTCGCACAGGGGAGGAACTGCTCCGTGTCCTTCATCAAGAAATAGAATCCTGTCTTTCTCTGTGACAAAATTGGAACCATGGTGACCGACAACGGGAAGAACATGGTGTCGGCGCTGCGTCAAGGAGGGCTGATCCATGCGCTCTGCATGGCACAGGTGTTCAATCTGGTTGTCAAGCGGTTCCTGAAGTCTTCCACCCAGAAGCAAGACATCCTAAAAATTGCTAAAAAGGAAACTTTGCATGCACTTCAGCCACTCGTACACCGCAAAGCACACCCTCCTTGAGCTGCAGCGGCAGAACGGCATTGCCGAACATAAGCTGATATGCGAATCTCTAAATGGGCTCCATCCCACTATCTTTGCGCCCCATGTAGAGCTTAAAGAGTATGGACACCTTTGAGGGTAATGTTTTTATCATTGTATTTTACTAATTTTGGGCTAAAAAATTTCAGCAGTATTTGTTCTACACCTTTACTTTCAGTGTGTCTGCAGACCAGTTCTTCCCTTATTACATTGAATCCATCAAAAGGTTTCTCTGATGGCTGGATCTGTAGCCCTCATCTCTGAACTCCTAACAGCTCATAACTAATAAGAATTTAGCTATAATGAATGCTTATGAGTTGTTAGGAAAGTAGAGATAAGGGCTACAGATTGAGCAGCCAGAGCAACTGCCTGATGGATTTAGTGTAAAGCAGAAAGAACTAGTCTGCAGATACATTGGAAGTGAAGGCTATAGAACAAAACTCTTTAAAATGCTATAAAGACTAATTGAAAAAACATTATTTGATTTAGCCCAAAATGAGTAAAATGAAATGAAAAAAAAAAAGTTAAAGAGCCTCTGCCAGCATGATCCACCATATTAAACATAACATACTGCCTGGTAGAGTTGATCATGTCTATTTATCAAACAGCTGCTGAAATATTTGTAATACTGTATATATTTCTTGTATTTTGTATAGTAAACCTCTATTCTCAACATGGTAAGGCTATAGTAAGTAGTGCATATGATATGTACATACTCGGACTCTAGCCCTGTAAATCAATGAAAGATGGGAGAGTGCGGAGCACAAGGGTGTTACAAAAGCAGTGCTTAAAGGATTCAGCCCTGCCCCTTGGTGCTCCAACTTGATCATTTGCATATGAATAAAAATGCTGATATATCTGCAGCTGTTTAACATAATCACAAAAGACAGGTATCATTTTAATCAGCATGATAAACCCTATGAGGTAGTGTAATCTTTAATAAATTGCCCCCAAAGGTGTTCATAGCCTATAAGAATAAAGAGCAAGGGTAGGTTATTTTTCAAAAAATGAAAAAAATACTCATTAAAGAATTGTTCTAAGTTCTAAATGCTAGAACCTATCTAATAGCAGACAATGAAGAGAAATAAAGTACATCTGGAAAGTATCAGATTACACCACATTAAAATCTTCAGAACTTGAATGCTATTTTGGTGTCATTTTGATGCAGTTTTTGACAGAGTTTTTGCAGCAAATGGCATATGCTGCATGTAAAGCGAAGGGAAGTATATATGAAAAATACAATTTCTATTTTTTTAATGTTCTCCTAGTTTTTTCTTCAAAAACGGCATAAAAATGACATGTGAAAGAACCCTTAGGGTACGGTCACACAGAGGTTATTTTAGAGGATTTTGGTACATTTTCAGTGCTGTAATCTGCATTCTAAGGAAATGCAAAGTGTGCCATTGATTTGAATTCCATGTCAGAGAAAAGAATTGGTGTAACAGTTCTTGAACAGGTTTAAACAGAGCTAATCCATAAGTGGAAACTATCAAACTGCTGCAGAATTCCAAAGAGAGTATATAGCAAACACGTATCATCTTCTTTCCAGTTTGTGTTTCCGCCATCTGATCATAGGGTACATTCACATGTCAGTGAAAAAAATTCAGCTGATAAAAACAAATAAACTGTTAGTACGCTCCACGTGCTCCTGGTCCTGTTAGTGACACATACGGGGCATTTGTGGCACGCTCATACACAGATGAGCTTGCACTTGCGAATTGAGGTTTTTTGAAGTTTTTTTTTTCCAGCCAAAACAGGAAGTGGATTGAAAAGAAAAAGGCAAGGCAGTGTCTGTCCTTAAAGGTGTTCGCCGATGAAAAATATTCTATAGTTTTCAAACCAGCACATGGAACTGAATACTTTTGTAATTGCATGTCATTACAAAATTAGGGCAGCCACTGATTTATTCAATAAAATGTATCTTTATAGCGCCACCTGCTGTTTTTTTTTTTTTTTCTTATTCCTTTGTCCGGCTCACTGAGAGCTAAACTAGCTGTATTCTTTGTTTAAAGATAACATTTCTTTACTCTCTGTCAGATGTCCTATCACAGCAGTGTATAATCCCCGAAAACACATGCATTTCCTGGTTGGGATCTTATATGACACATGTCCGTATAGTCCCTCCTGAATGTCCTAGGCTGACTGAAAGGCATTATGGCCAAGCTCGCTGGCAAGGGTGCCCCCTGGGGTCACGTAGTCCTCCTTTTTCATCTTTTTTGCCCTGTTGCGCTGTCTTCTGATCTGTGAAATGGTGAATAGTCTATTTTGCGTGACACAAAGTGCAAACATTTCAGATTTGCTAGTATCCAAATTTTTAGGGCGATCTGTAACAAATATTGTTATTTTAGAATTGCTCTGCACATTATTAAATTTATTTGTTTTGTCTATATTATCAGATTATTAAATCATTTGACCAATTCAGTGACCATTGATAAAATATTAGTAGCAAAATGAATACCAGTATTAAAACATAATAGAATTATTACATTTAAAACAAAAGAGTAGCTGGAAAAAGTATAAAAAGAAGAAAAACTGTCAACTTTAACAGCCTTGCTCAAATCATGTCTTTACCCAAACTTTGAAAATTTTACCCAGTGAGACAATAATCAATCATTTCACATTTCATACTCGATAGCATCAATCTACTTTGACAGTTAGAAAAGGGGCCACAATCGCTTTCTGTTGAGCTTGGTGGAAACTTGGCAGGGTGCACTCATGTGTATCTTTCTTGATAGCAATTAACTTTGCAACGACTGTACGCTTAATTATTTTATTAAAGAGCACATTTTACATGAAAACTTAAT
This sequence comes from Bufo bufo, assembly GCF_905171765.1. NCBI lineage: Eukaryota > Metazoa > Chordata > Amphibia > Anura > Bufonidae > Bufo > Bufo bufo. Next base: position 694,351,073 of record NC_053390.1, on the reverse strand, counting down.
GACCTAACTAATTTCACCTGCTGCACGGTAATAAGATACAGCTAGAAACTTACTGCAGTGTTTCCCTTTCATCTGATCTAAAGAGCAAAATTACCTTGCTAGGCTGCACCTGCTGGAATAGAAAAAGTTGATTATTTTCTCCTTATATTTCATCAAATTATGCCATTGTTCTTCGGAGTAAGGCCTTGTAACGGATCACCTGGCACCCCGACTGAGTACCTCCGTTGACGAATGCTCCTAGCGTTTTCCTGAGGTTTCCAAGCACTCTCGCAGACACCACAATCACCGAACCGAAGAAGCATATAAATCCTCTCAAGCATATGAATGCTGTAGACAGTTGAATAGGAAACCATACGAATAGGTTTACACTCCTAGCAGTCAAACTGGAACAGCATACCATAAATCCTCCCCCAAGAATGAGACGACACTTCACTTTGAGGGTTAAAACAGGAACTGACTTTATTTAGACATAGCACACCTACTTTAAGCCCCCCAACAGCCTCATTTACATACAATAGGGCACATAGATGACTATGGTACAAGGAAGGGTGGGGCCAGACAATGACAAGGGCTGATGGGAGATGGAGGAGGGACAGAGCAGCTAGATTACAGGTCTCCCAGTGTCCCTGAGACAACACCTTGCTGGGGAAACAATGGGACAGGAAAAAGGGGGAGAAGAAGAGGCACAGAAAAGCAATGCCTTTAACATAGTAAACATTACAGTTTACAATACATAGCAATACAATTTAACCGAACCCATAATAACATACATAATATTAAAGACAGCCTGAATGCAATCTGCTACACAGTCTTAAAGGGGCATTGTTCCTAAAAGTCATACTATGTCCACGGATGGCCATTAAAGGGCCAGTAGCAGCAATATAAAATACCACATGCCCAAATATTGCATTCAAACGTACAAATTTACTAGGCGCCATAGTCAGCAGGTAGGAGGCGGGTAGCCAGGCCTCTCCAATGCCCAGTGGCGAGGCGGGTTCCGCCACAGGCCTCATGCACACGACCGTTGTTTTGGTGGCTCGGATGCGGACCCATTCACTTCAATGGGGCCGCAAAAGATGCGGACAGCACTAAAAAAAGTGGCTTTGCGGACAAGAATAGGCATTTATATTGCCAGCGCCCGTTCCGTTCCGCAAATTGCGGAAGGCAACACGGGCGGCTTCCGTTTTTTGCGGATCCACGGTTTGCAGACCGCAAAAAACGGCACGGCTGTGTGCATGAGGCCTAAGGCTGTTAAAATTATTTTAGCAAAATTATATTTAGTCTTATATTTGCCTATTTTTAGCTATGTTTGTTACCCAACCCCTATAATGACCTCCCTAATGCCTGGGCCCCTCAGTTATATTTACCCCGCTCCCTAGCACATGCGTCGCTATTGATCCCCACGCGGCCGCCGCTGCATCTCCCCGCCATGCGGATCAAAACATCCGGCGATGGGGGGTAGCAATCGATAGCAGGGCAACAGGCACAAGCCTCCCTAGCATCGTGGGTGACGCTAGGGAGGTTCGTCCCCGTCCTGGCCTGCAATTGGCTTCCCCCACCCCCGTTGCCGTGCAGGAATCAGAAGTGACATGTGTGCCATGGAATGGGGTAACCATAACCTATTTGAGGGGCCCGGGCATTACGGGGGTCATTGGATAACCCCTTTAATGAGATACACATGTGTCCAACATTATAGTTCCTATATCTTTGTCTTGCAGAATTTATGGGAGTACAAAGCAAAAGTCAATTTTGGGGGAAAAAAAAAACTATGGCATCTCAGCTAAAGTTGCTAAGAGGCATGTAGGAGACCCTAAAATGAAAGGGCATCTGTCAGAAGATTTGTACCTATGAAACTGGTGGACCTGTTTCATGTGCGTTTGGCAGTTGAAAGTATCTGTGTTGGTCCCGTGTTTATATGTATGTTTTAATATATGCAAATGAACCTCTAGGAGCAACAGGGGAGTTGCCGTTACACCTAGAGGCTCAGCTCTCTCTGCAACTGTTGCGCCCTCTGCACTTTGATTGGCAGGGCCAGGTATGATGATATTTTCACTGCCTGTTCTGTCAATCAAAGTGCAGAGGACGCGGCAGTTGCAGAGACAGCAGAGTCTCTAAGTGTAATGGCGATGCACCTGTTGCTCCTAGAGGCTCATTTGCATATATGAAAACATCATTTTTCTCATCAATGAGGGCACATACAGTATGAACATAGGACCAACACAGATGCCCTGTAACCACTTCATTACTTAGCCATTTTTCACCTTAAAGGGGTTGTCCGGGCTTTTTTTTTATTGATGACCTATCCTCACGATATCAGATCAGCAGAGGTCCGACACCCGGCACCCCCGCCGATCAGCTGTATGAAGGGAAGCCTTTCTGAGACTGTTTTCTTGCGATACATTGTACTTCATTATAGTGGTAAATTTGAGCCAATATACACTCACCTAAAGAATTATTAGGAACACCATACTAATACGGTGTTGGACCCCCTTTTGCCTTCAGAACTGCCTTAATTCTACGTGGCATTGATTCAACAAGGTGCTGATAGCATTCTTTAGAAATGTTGGCCCATATTGATAGGATAGCATCTTGCAGTTGATGGAGATTTGAGGGATGCACATCCAGGGCACGAAGCTCCCGTTCCACCACATCCCAAAGATGCTCTATTGGGTTGAGATCTGGTGACTGTGGGGGCCATTTTAGTACAGTGAACTCATTGTCATGTTCAAGAAACCAATTTAAAATGATTCGAGCTTTGTGACATGGTGCATTATCCTGCTGGAAGTAGCCATCAGGGGATGGATACATGTTCTCATTCTGTTTACGCCAAATTCGGACTGTACCATTTGAATGTCTCAACAGAAATCGAGACTCATCAGACCAGGCAACATTTTTCCAGTCTTCAACAGTCCAATTTTGGTGAGTTTGTGCAAATTGTAGCCTCTTTTTCCTATTTGTAGTGGAGATGAGTGGTACCCGGTGGGGTCTTCTGCTGTTGTAGCCCATCCACCTCAAGGTTGTGCATGTTGTGGCTTCACAAATGCTTTGCTGCATACCTCGGTTGTAACGAGTGGTTATTTCAGTCAACGTTGCTCTTCTATCAGCTTCAATCAGTCGGCCCATTCTCCTCTGACCTCTAGCATCCACAAGGCATTTTTGCCCACAGGACTGACGCATACTGGATGTTTTTCCCTTTTCACACCATTCTTTGTAAACCCTAGAAATGGTTGTGCGTGAAAATCCCAGTAACTGAGCAGATTGTGAAATACTCAGACCGGCCCGTCTGGCACCAACAACCATGCCACGCTCAAAATTGCTTAAATCACCTTTCTTTCCCATTCTGACATTCAGTTTGGAGTTCAGGAGATTGTCTTGACCAGGAGCACCCCCCTAAATGCATTGAAGCAACTGCCATGTGATTGGTTGACTAGATAATTGCATTAATGAGAAATAGAACAGGTGTTCCTAATAATTCTTTAAGTGAGTGTAAATCACCTTTATTTATTTTTTTTCAAAATCTAAAATTACAGAAAATTTTGAAAAATTAGCAATTTTCTAAATTTTCATTTGTTTGCTTTTAAAGGGCTTCGGTCACCCCACTAAACAGTTTTTTGTCTTTTTTTGGTTAGTTATAATCCCTAAACTGCGATTTTTTCATACATACTGTAATTAATCATTTCGGTTCAGTAGATTATGTTAAAAACGTATTTTTAAAATATGCAAATTACCTTGCTACCAGCAAGTAGGGTGGCTACTTGCTGGTAGCAGCCGCATCCTCCTATCCTAAAGACGCCTCCTCCACATGTTGATTGACAGGGCCAATGGACGGGATCGTCCTCTGGCTGGTCCTGTCTGCTATCAAGATCTCGCGCCTGCGCCGTAATGGTATTCAGTCGGCGCAGGCGCACTGAGAGGAGGACGCTCGCTCGGCCGCTCCATCCTCAATGCGCCTGCGCCGATGACGTCATCAAGTACACCCGGAAGAGATTTATTATTAATAATCGTTGGTGGTATAGTGTTAATAACTGTCATTTTTATAAAATTATTTATTCCCATTTCGTTGGTGGTTTTTGTGGCAGCATGCTTATTACGTACATACTTACCTGATTCGAGGATGGAGCGACCGAGCGAGCGTCCTCCTCTCAGTGCGCCTGCGCCGACTGAATACCGTTACGGCGCAGGCGCGAGATCTTGATAGCAGACAGGATCAGCCAGAGGACGATCCCGTCCGTTGGCCCTGTCAATCAACATGCGGAGGGGGCGTCTTTAGGATAGGAGGATGCGGCTGCTACCAGCAAGTAGCCACCTTACTTGCTGGTAGCAAGGTAATTTGCATATTTTAAAAATACGTTTTTAACATAATCTACTGAACCGAAATGATTAATTACAGTATGTATGAAAAAATCGCAGTATAGGGATCATAACTAACCCAAAAAAAAAAAAAACTGTTTAGTGGGGTGACAGAAGCCCTTTAACCGCCTCCGGACCGCCTAACGCAGGATCACGTTCCGGAGGCGGCAGCCCTGCGCAGAGTCACGCATATATGCGTCCTCTCGTGAGACGCGAGATTTCCTGTGAACGCGCGCACACAGGCGCGCGCGTTCACAGGATCGGAAGGTAAGCGAGTGGATCTCCAGCCTGCCAGCGGCGATCGTTCGCTGGCAGGCTGGAGATGTGATTTTTTTAACCCCTAACAGGTATATTAGACGCTGTTTTGATAACAGCGTCTAATATACCTGCTACCTGGTCCTCTGGTGGTCCCTTTTGTTTGGATCGACCACCAGAGGACACAGGTAGCTCAGTAATAAGTAGCACCAAGCACCACACTACACTACACCCCCCCCGTCACTTATTAACCCCTTATTCACCCCTGATCACCCCTGATCACCCCATATAGACTCCCTGATCACCCCCCTGTCATTGATCACCCCCCTGTAAGGCTGCATTCAGATGTCCGTATGTTTTTACGGATCCACGGATACATGAATCGGATCCGCAAAACACATACGGACATCTGAATTGAGCCTTATAGGGGGGTGATCAATGACAGGGGGGTGATCACCCCATATAGACTCCCTGATCACCCCCCTGTCATTGATCACCCCCCTGTAAGGCTGCATTCAGATGTCCGTATGATTTTTACGGATCCACAGATACATGGATCGGATCCGCAAAACACATACGGACATCTGAATTGAGCCTTATAGGGGGGGTGATCAATGACTGGGGGGTGATCACCCCATATAGACTCCCTGATCACCCCCCTATCATTGATCACCCACCTGTCATTGATCATCCCCCTGTAAGGCTGCATTCAGATGTCCGTATGTTTTTTACGAATCCACGGATACATGGATCAGATCCGCAAAACACATACGGACATCTGAATGGAGCCTTATAGGGGGGTGATCAATGACAGGGGGGTGATCACCCCATATAGACTCCCTGATCACCCCCCTGTCATTGATCACCCCCCTGTCATTGATCACCCCCCTGTAAAGCTGCATTCAGATGTCCGTATGTTTTTTACGGATCCACGGATACATGGATCGGATCCGCAAAACACGCACTGAGAGGAGGACGCTCGCTCGGTCGCTCCATCCTCGAATCAGGTAAGTATGTACGTAATAAGCATGCTGCCACAAAAACCACCAACGAAATGACATCTGAATGGAGCCTTATAGGGGGGTGATCAATGACAGGGGGGTGATCACCCCATATAGACTCCCTGATCACCCCCCTGTCATTGATCACCCCCCTGTCATTGATCACCCCCCTGTAAGGCTGCATTCAGATGTCCGTATGTTTTTTTACGGATCCACGGATACATGGATCGGATCCGCAAAACACATACGGACATCTGAATTGAGCCTTATAGGGGAATGATCAATGACAGGGGGGTGATCACCCCATATAGACTCCCTGATCACCCCCCTGTCATTGATCACCCCCCTGTCATTGATCACCCCCCTGTAAGGCTGCATTCAGATGTCCGTATGATTTTTACGGATCCACGGATACATGGATCGGATCCGCAAAACACATACGGACATCTGAATGGAGCCTTATAGGGGAGTGATCAATGACAGGGGGGTGATCACCCCATATAGACTCCCTGATCACCCCCCTGTCATTGATCACCCCCCTGTCATTGATCACCCCCCTGTAAGGCTGCATTCAGATGTCCGTATGTTTTTTACGGATCCAGGGATACATGGATCGGATCCGCAAAACACATACGGACATCTGAATGGAGCCTTATAGGGGGGTGATCAATGACAGGGGGGTGATCACCCCATATAGACTCCCTGATCACCCCCCTGTCATTGATCACCCCCCTGTAAGGCTCCATTCAGACATTTTATTGGCCCAAGTTAGCGGAAAAAAAAAAAATTTTCTGACAAAGTCTCATATTCCACTAACTTGTGTCAAAAAATACTCACCATACCCCTCACGGAATCCAAATGCGCAAAAATTTTTAGACATTTATATTCCAGACTTCTTCTCACGCTTTAGGGCCCCTAGAATGCCAGGGCAGTATAAATACCCCACATGTGACCCCATTTCGGAAAGAAGACACCCCAAGGTATTCGCTGAGGGGCATATTGAGTCCATGAAAGATTGAAATTTTTGTGCCGAGTTAGCGGAAAGGGAGACTATGTGAGAAAAAAAAATAAAAAATCAATTTCCGCTAACTTGTGCCGAAAAATAAATAATTTCTATGAACTCGCCATGCCCCTCATTGAATACCTTGGGGTGTCTTCTTTCTAAAATGGGGTCACATGTTGGGTATTTATACTGCCCTGGCATTTTAGGGGCCCTAAAGCGTGAGAAGAAGTCTGGGATCCAAATGTCTAAAAATGCCCTCATAAAAGGAATGTGGGCCCCTTTGCCCACCTAGGCTGCAAAAAAGTGTCACACATCTGGTATCCCCGTACTCAGGAGAAGTTGGGCAATGTGTTTTTGGGTGTCATTTTACATATACCCATGATGGGTGAGAGAAATATCTTGGCAAAAGACAACTTTTCCCATTTTTTTATACAAAGTTGGCATTTGACCAAGATATTTCTCTCACCCAGCATGGGTATATGTAAAATGACACCCCAAAACACATTGCCCAACTTCTCCTGAGTACGGAGATGCCACATGTGTGACACTTTTTTGCAGCCTAGGTGGGCAAAGGGGCCCACATTCCAAAGAGCACCTTTCGGATTTCACCGGCCATTTTTTACAGATTTTTATTTCAAACTACTTACCACACATTAGGGCCCCTAGAATGCCAGGGCAGTATAACTACCCCACAAGTGACCCCAATTTGGAAAGAAGACACCCCAAGGTATTCGCTGATGGGCATAGTGAGTTCATAGAAGTTTTTATTTTTTGTCACAAGTTAGTGGAATATGAGACTTTGTAAGAAAAAAAAAAATCATCATTTTCCGCTAACTTGTGACAAAAATTTAAAAGTTCTATGAACTCACTATGCCCATCAGAGAATACCTTAGGGTGTCTACTTTCCGAAATGGGGTCATTTGTGGGGTTTTTCTACTGTCTGGGCATTGTAGAACCTCAGGAAACATGACAGGTGCTCAGAAAGTCAGAGCTGCTTCAAAAAGCGGAAATTCAAATTTTTGTACCATAGTTTGTAAACGCTATAACTTTTACCCAAACCATTTTTTTTTTTACCCAAACTTTTTTTTTTATCAAAGACATGTAGAACAATAAATTTAGAGAAAAATTTATATATGGAAGTCGTTTTTTTTGCTAAATTTTACAACTGAAATTGAAAAATGTCATTTTTTTGCAAAATAATCGTTAAATTTCGATTAATAACAAAAAAAGTAAAAATCTCAGCAGCAATGAAATACCACCAAATGAAAGCTCTATTAGTGAGAAGAGGTAAAATTCATTTGGGTGGTAAGTTGCATGACCGAGCAATAAACGGTGAAAGTAGGGTAGGTCAGAAGTGTAAAAAGTGGCCTGGTCATTAAGGGTGTTTAAGCTATGGGGGCTGAGGTGGTTAAGGCAGTGATACCTCCCAAAAAAGTTATTACTATACATTCCCCATATGTCTACTTTATGTCTGGATTATTTTGTAAATGTAATTTCATTTTTTTAAGATATTAGATTTTTTTTTCACTTTTTTTCACTTTTTTTTAACACTTTTTGTACCCAGACCCACTTGGTTCTTGAAGATCCAGTGGGTCTGATGGCAGTATAGTGTATTCCTGTGTATTTTAATTTACACTAAGCTTAATCAGGCTCAGAGATACCATGGCAAGCTGGATGGGGAGGGAGGAAGCTCCCTTCCTCTGTTAGCTCTTGAACTACGGGGATCAGAACCTTTCAGCCGGCATTACTATGCTCTGTACAGACTAGCCAATCAGAGTGATCACTGGCCTGGGACCGGAGCTGTTAGCTGAGATGCCTGGTTCTGTGTAATGTCTGTAGCTATGATGAACCTGTACGTCATGGTGGCTTAATACAGTGCAGTCCATGACATATAGATACTTCCTGGTGGCTTAGGGGGTTAAGTATTATATAGGCTCTATTTATATCACTTTGGAGGTCCCATCAGCCATTTTCATCAGAGGTATACCTCCTGGATACCTCCAAATCAAGTCTTAGGGTTCATTCACACGTCCACAAGTGTTTTGCGGTCTGCAAATTGCGGATGCGCAAAACACGGACCCCAGTCATGTGCGTTCTGCATTTTGCGGACCGCACATGGCCGGCACTTTAAATAGAAATGCCTTTTCTTGTCCTTGTCTGCGGACAAGAATAGGACATGTTCTATTTTTTGAGGAACGGAAGTGCGGATGCAGAACAGAAGTGCGGATGCGGACAGCACACTGTGTGTTGTCTGCATCTTTTCCGGCCCCATTGAAAATGAATGGGTCTGGATTAGAGTTGAGCGAACACCTGGATGTTCGGGTTCGACGAGTTCGGCCGAACTTTCGAAAAATGTTCGGGTTCGGGATCCGAACTCGACCCGAACTTCATCCCGAACCCGAACCCCATAGAAGTCAATGGGGACCCGAACTTTTGGGCACTAAAAAGGCTGTAAAACACACCCGGAAAGGGCTAGAGGGCTGCAAAAGGCAGCAAAATGTAGTTAAATCCCCTGCAAACAAATGTAGATAGGGAAATGATGAGTTAACATAAAATAAATAAAAATTAAACAATATTAATTGGAGTGAGGTCCCATAGCACAGAATCAGGCTTCAAGTCACCCACCAATGGAGAAGGTCACTTACTATTATTTTGACCACAGCACCCAGACAAAGGAGAGAGGTCCCACAGCAGAGAACCAGGCATCATATCACCCACCACAGGAGTAGGCCACCATTTAGTTACTTTGACCCCTACACCCAGACGGAGGAGAGAGGTTACACAGCAGAGAATCAGGCATTTAGATCACCCACCACAGGAGTAGGCCACCATTGAATCAGACCCCGGCAACCATGTCAGATGGCACAAGCATAAGCTTTATATCAATCAGCACAGGAGAAGGCAACTTTGACAGACTTTGACCCCTACACCCGGACGGAGGAGAGAGGTTTCAAAGCAGAGAATCAGGCATTTAGATCACCCACCACAGGAGTAGGCCCCAATTTAATGGGACCCCGGCAACCATGTCAGATGGCACAACCATCAGCTTCATATCAATCAGCACAGGAGAAGGCGACTTTGAAAGACTTTGACCCCTACACCCAGACGGAGGAGAGAGGTTTCACAGCAGAGAATCAGGCATTTAGATCACCCACCACAGGAGTAGGCCCCCATTGAATCAGACCCTGGCAACCATGTCAGATGGCACAACCATCAGCTTTATATCAATCAGCACAGGAGAAGGCGACTTTGAAAGACTTTGACCCCTACACCCAGATGGAGGAGAGAGGTTTCACAGCAGAGAATCAGGCATCATATCAACCACCACAGGAGAAGCCACCATTTAGTTACTTTGACCCCTGCACCCAGGAAGAGGAGAGAGGCACCACAGCACATATTCTGGCATCATATCAGCCACCACAGGAGAAGCCACCATTGAGTTACTTTGACCCCCGCACCCAGGAAGAGGAGAGAGGCACCACAGCACATATTCTGGCATCATATCAGCCACCACAGGAGAAGCCACCATTGAGTTACTTTGACCCCCGCACCCAGGAAGAGGAGAGAGGCACCACAGCACATATTCTGGCATCATATCAGCCACCACAGGAGAAGCCACCATTTAGTTACTTTGACCCCTTCACCCAAACAGAGGAGAGAGGTTCCACATCAGAGAATCAGGCATCATATCAACCACCACAGGAGTAGGCCACAATTTAGTTTATTTGACCCCTGCACCCAGGAAGAGGAGAGAGGCCCCACAGCACATATTCTGGTATCATATCAGCCACCACAGGAGTAGGCCACAATTTAATGGGACCCCGGCAACCATGTCAGATGGCACAACCATCAGCTTCATATCAATCAGCACAGGAGAAGGCGACTTTGAAAGACTTTGACCCCTACACCCAGACGGAGGAGAGAGGTTTCACAGCAGAGAATCAGGCATTTAGATCACCCACCACAGGAGTAGGCCCCCATTGAATCAGACCCTGGCAACCATGTCAGATGGCACAACCATCAGCTTTATATCAATCAGCACAGGAGAAGCCACCATTGAGTTACTTTGACCCCTGCACCCAGGAAGAGGAGAGAGGCCCCACAGCACATATTCTGGCATCATATCAGCCACCACAGGAGAAGCCACCATTGAGTTACTTTGACCCCCGCACCCAGGAAGAGGAGAGAGGCACCACAGCACATATTCTGGCATCGTATCAGCCACCACAGGAGAAGCCACCATTTAGTTACTTTGACCCCTGCACCCAGGAAGAGGAGAGAGGCACCACAGCACATATTCTGGCATCATATCAGCCACCACAGGAGAAGCCACCATTTAGTTACTTTGACCCCTGCACCCAGGAAGAGGAGAGAGGCACCACAGCACATATTCTGGCATCATATCAGCCACCACAGGAGAAGCCACGATTGAGTTACTTTGACCCCTGCACCCAGGAAGAGGAGAGAGGCCCCACAGCACATATTCTGGCATCATACTAACCACCACAGGAGAAGCCACCATTGAGTTACTTTGACCCCTGCACCCAGGAAGAGGAGAGAGGCCCCACAGCACATATTCTGGCATCATATCAGCCACCACAGGAGAAGCCACCATTTTGTTACTTTGACCCCTGCACCCAGGAAGAGGAGAGAGGCACCACAGCACATATTCTGGCATCATATCAGCCACCACAGGAGAAGCCACCATTTAGTTACTTTGACCCCTGCACCCAGGAAGAGGAGAGAGGCACCACAGCACATATTCTGGCATCATATCAGCCACCACAGGAGAAGCCACCATTTAGTTACTTTGACCCCTGCACCCAGGAAGAGGAGAGAGGCACCACAGCACATATTCTGGCATCATATCAGCCACCACAGGAGAAGCCACGATTGAGTTACTTTGACCCCTGCACCCAGGAAGAGGAGAGAGGCCCCACAGCACATATTCTGGCATCATATCAGCCACCACAGGAGAAGCCACGATTGAGTTACTTTGACCCCTGCACACAGGAAGAGGAGAGAGGCCCCACAGCACATATTCTGGCATCATATCAGCCACCACAGGAGAAGCCACCATTTAGTTACTTTGACCCCTTCACCCAAACAGAGGAGAGAGGTTCCACATCAGAGAATCAGGCATCATATCAACCACCACAGGAGTAGGCCACAATTTAGTTTATTTGACCCCTGCACCCAGGAAGAGGAGAGAGGCCCCACAGCACATATTCTGGCATCATATCACACACCACAGGAGAAGGCCTCTTTCAGTGATTTAGGCCTTTGGACCCAGACAGAGGAGAGAGGTCAGAGATTAGCTTCATATCCCCCAGCACAGCAGAAGACCGCTTTATTTGACTTAGGCCTCAGCACCCAGACAGAAGACAGAGGTAGCATGGCAGAGGTTATGGCTTCATGTCACCCGTTAGTTTAACCGGCCACTTTCATCTGGTTAGGCCCCGGCGCCCAGACAGAGAAGAGTTTCATTCAACTGTGGGTTTCATAAAATTTGTATCAAATAAAGAAGTGGCCCGTAGCACAACAAGACATGTTTTAGGCAGTTAATAAGGACTACTCTGCACAAGGGAGGGACAGGTCCTGTGGGATCCATGCCTGGTTCATCTTTATGAAGGTCAGCTTGTCCACGTTGGCTGTGGACAGGCGGCTGCGCTTGTCAGTAATGACGCCCCCTGCCGTGCTGAATACGCGTTCAGATAAAACGCTGGCCGCCGGGCAGGAAAGCACCTCCAAGGCATAACATGCTAACTCTGGCCACGTGGACAATTTCGAAACCCAGTAGTTGAATGGGGCCGAACCATCCGTCAGGATGTGGAGGGGTGTGCAGACATACTGTTCAACCATGTTAGTGAAATGCTGCCTCCTGCTAACACGTTCCGTATCAGGTGTCGGTGCAGATAGCTGTGGCGTGGAGACAAAACTTTTCCACATTTCTGCCATGCTAACCCTGCCCTCAGATGAGCTGGCCGTGACACAGCTGCGTTGGCGACCTCTTGCCACTCCTCTGCCTTCACCTTCCACCTGTTCCCCTGTGACATGTGGGAATGCTCTCAAGAGCGCCTCTATCAGCGTGCGCTTGTACTCGCGCATCTTACGGTCGCGCTCCAGTTCAGGAATTAAAGTGGGCACATTGTCTTTATACCGGGGATCCAGCAGGGTGGCCACCCAGTAGTCTGCACACGTTAAAACGTGGGCAACTCTGCTGTCGTTGCGCAGGCATTGGAGCATATATTCGCTCATGTGGGCCAGGCTACCCATGGGTAAGGACAAGCTGTCCTCTGTGGGAGGCGTATCGTCATCGTCCACCGTATCCCCCCAGCCACGCACCAGTGATGGGCCTGGGCTGCCACCCCGCTGTGAACTTGCGTCATCCTCGTCCCCCTCCACCTCCTCCTCCTCATCCTCCTCGTCCTCCAGTACAGTGCCTTGGCTGGCGACTTGTGAACCTGTCCTCTGCTGCTTAAACAAACCTCCCTCTGAGCCACTTCGAACAGACTGGCCCGAAAGTGTTAGAAACGAGCCCTCATCCTCCTCCACCTGGGCCACCTCCTCTAACATCATTGCCCTAAGTGTTTTCTCAAGGAGACATAGAAGTGGTATTGTAACGCTGATAACAGTGTCATCGCCACTGGCCATGTTGGTGGAGTACTCGAAACAGCGCAGCAGGGCACACAGGTCTCGCATGGAGGCCCAATCATTGGTGGTGAAGTGGTGCTGTTCGGCAGTACGACTGACGCGAGCGTGCTGCAGCTGAAACTCCACTATGGCCTGCTGCTGCTCGCACAGTCTCTCCAGCATGTGCAAGGTGGAGTTCCACCGGGTGGGCACGTCGCATATGAGGCGGTGAGCGGGAAGGCCGAAGTTCCGCTGTAGCGCAGACAGGCGAGCAGCGGCAGGATGTGAACGGCGGAAGCGCGCACAGACGGCCCGCACTTTATGCAGCAGCTCTGACATGTTGGGGTAGTGGTGAATGAACCTCTGCACCACCAAGTTCAGCACATGCGCCAGGCAAGGGATGTGCGTCAAACCGGCTAGTCCCAGAGCTGCCACGAGATTTCGCCCATTATCGCATACCACCAGGCCTGGCTTGAGGCCCACCGGCAGAAACCACTCGTCGGTCTGTTGTTCAATACCCCGCCACAACTCCTGTGCGGTGTGGGGCCTGTCCCCCAAACATATGAGTTTCAGAATGGCCTGCTGACGTTTACCCCGGGCTGTGCTGAAGTTGGTGGTGAAGGTGTGTGGCTGACCGGATGAGCTGGTGGAAGCAGTGGAGGAGGAAGCCGAGTAGGAGGAGGAGGCTACAGGAGGCAGAGAATGATGCCCTGCGATCCTAGGGGGCGGAAGGACGTGCGCCAAGGAACTGTCCGCCGGGGGCCCAGCCGCCACTACATTCATCCAGTGTGCAGTTAGTGAGATATAGCGTCCCTGGCTGTGCTTACTGGTCCACGTATCTGTGGTTAGGTGGACCTTGCCACAAATGGCGTTGCGCAGTGCACACTTGATTTTATCGGACACTTGCATGTGCAGGGAAGGCACGGCTGTCTTGGAGAAGTAGTGGCGGCTGGGAACCACATACTGCGGGACAGCCATGGCCATCAGCTTTTTGAAGCTGTCTGTGTCCACCAGCCGGAATGACAGCATTTCAAAGGCCAGCAGTTTAGAAATGCTGGCGTTCAGGCCAAGGGCTCGAGGGTGACTCGGGGGGAATTTGCGCTTCCTCTCTAAGGTTTGAGATATTGAGAGCTGAACGCTGCTGTGTGATATAGTGGAGACGCTAGTTGACGGTGGCGGTGGTGGTGGTGTCGGTGGCACATCCTCTGTTTGCTGCTCGGCAGGTGGCAACATTCCTCTCGAGGCGGAAGCCGAGGCAGCATCGGTAGAGGGAGCAGGGGGAGCCTCAGCGAGTGCCTGGTTTTTAAGGTGTGTACCCCACTGCAGTTCATGCTTTGCATGTAGATGCCTGGTCATGCAGGTTGTGCTGAGGTTCAGAACGTTAATGCCTCGCCTCAGGCTCTGATGGCAGAGCGTGCAAGTCACTCGGGTCTTGTCGGTAGGACATTGTTTAAAGAAGTGCCATGCCAGGGAACTCTTTGAAGCTGCCTTTGTGGGGCTGGGTCCCTGTTGGCGATGTCCAGTAGCAGGCGAACTCTGGGGGCGGCGGCTCGTCTGCTTTGGCCCCCTGCTCCCTCTTTGGCTTCGCTGTTGTCTCGGTCTCACCACTACCTCTTCCTCTGAACTGTGAAAGTCATCGCCACGACCTTCAGTCCATGTGGGGTCTAAGACCTCATCGTCCTCTGCATCGTCTTCCACCCAGTCTCCCTCCCTGACCTCCTCCTGTTCAGTCTGCACACTGCAAAAAGACGCGGCAGTGGGCACCTGTGTTTCGTCATCATCAGAGAGTCGGTGACTCTGCTGTGGTCGTATTCCCATGTCCTCTTCATCTGGAGACATAAGTGGTTGTGCGTCAGTGCATGGTATGTCTTCCTCCACTGGGGAAGGGCTAGGTGGACGCCCCTGGGAAACCCTGGAAGCAGAGTCTTCAAACAGAAGAAGAGACTGCTGCATAACTTGTGGCTCAGACCGTTTCCCTGATATGCTTGGGGGTGATGTGACAGACTGATGGGCTTGGTTTTCAGGTGCCACCTGTGCGCTTTCCGCAGAAGACTGGGTGGAAGACCATGTGGTGAACGTGCTGGAAGCACTGTCGGCCACCCAATCGATTAATGCCTGTACCTGCTCAGGCCTTACCATCCTAAGAGCGGCATTGTGCCCCACGAGATATTGCGGTACATTCTGCCGGCTAGTTGAGGGAGTTCGTTCCCTACTGTGTGCGCCTGGGGCCGAACGGCCACGTCCTCTACCAGCAACAGAGGCTCCACGGACACCACCACGACCGCGTCCTCGTCCCTTAATAGTATTTTTCTTCATTGTTGCGATTCAACTCGCACCACAATGAAATATATTATTTTTTATAAGCAAAATCCCCTCACTGGAATACTTTCAGTCTTTTGACTGTATGGATTACAGATGGAATGACTGTTATATGTGAGTACCGCTTTCTTTGACAGATTCTAGTATGGGTACATATATGTTTTCCCAACCCCAGCACATTAGTTTGCTAATTCCAGATGTATGAAACGCAGGCCTAACTGTATCTAGTATATTGAACGCCAGATAAACTAACTTGGCCTTTTTTAAATAAAAAAAATTCCCTCACTGGAATACTTTCAGTCTTTTGACTGTATGGATTACAGATGGAATGACTGTTATATGTGAGTACCGCTTTCTTTGACAGATTCTAGTATGGGTACATATATGTTTTCCCAACCCCAGCAAATTAGTTTGCTAATTCCAGATGTATGAAACGCAGGCCTAACTGTATCTAGTATATTGAACGCCAGATAAACTAACTTGGCCTTTTTTAAATAAAAAAAATTCCCTCACTGGAATACTTTCAGTCTTTTGACTGTATGGATTACAGATGGAATGACTGTTATATGTGAGTACCGCTTTCTTTGACAGATTCTAGTATGGGTACATATATGTTTTCCCAACCCCAGCACATTAGTTTGCTAATTCCAGATGTATGAAACGCAGGCCTAACTGTATCTAGTATATTGAACGCCAGATAAACTAACTTGGCCTTTTTTAAATAAAAAAAATTCCCTCACTGGAATACTTTCAGTCTTTTGACTGTATGGATTACAGATGGAATGACTGTTATATGTGAGTACCGCTTTCTTTGACAGATTCTAGTATGGGTACATATATGTTTTCCCAACCCCAGCACATTAGTTTGCTAATTCCAGATGTATGAAACGCAGGCCTAACTGTATCTAGTATATTGAACGCCAGATAAACTAACTTGGCCTTTTTTAAATAAAAAAAAAATTCCCTCACTGGAATACTTTCAGTCTTTTGACTGTATGGATTACAGATGGAATGACTGTTATATGTGAGTACCGCTTTCTTTGACAGATTCTAGTATGGGTACATATATGTTTTCCCAACCCCAGCACATTAGTTTGCTAATTCCAGATGTATGAAACGCAGGCCTAACTGTATCTAGTATATTGAACGCCAGATAAACTAACTTGGCCTTTTTTAAATTAAAAAAAAATTCCCTCACTGGAATACTTTCAGTCTTTTGACTGTATGGATTACAGATGGAATGACTGTTATATGTGAGTACCGCTTTCTTTGACAGATTCTAGTATGGGTACATATATGTTTTCCCAACCCCAGCAAATTAGTTTGCTAATTCCAGATGTATGAAACGCAGGCCTAACTGTATCTAGTATATTGAACGCCAGATAAACTAACTTGGCCTTTTTTAAATAAAAAAAATTCCCTCACTGGAATACTTTCAGTCTTTTGACTGTATGGATTACAGATGGAATGACTGTTATATGTGAGTACCGCTTTCTTTGACAGATTCTAGTATGGGTACATATATGTTTTCCCAACCCCAGCACATTAGTTTGCTAATTCCAGATGTATGAAACGCAGGCCTAACTGTATCTAGTATATTGAACGCCAGATAAACTAACTTGGCCTTTTTTAAATAAAAAAAATTCCCTCACTGGAATACTTTCAGTCTTTTGACTGTATGGATTACAGATGGAATGACTGTTATATGTGAGTACCGCTTTCTTTGACAGATTCTAGTATGGGTACATATATGTTTTCCCAACCCCAGCAAATTAGTTTGCTAATTCCAGATGTATGAAACGCAGGCCTAACTGTATCTAGTATATTGAACGCCAGATAAACTAACTTGGCCTTTTTTAAATAAAAAAAATTCCCTCACTGGAATACTTTCAGTCTTTTGACTGTATGGATTACAGATGGAATGACTGTTATATGTGAGTACCGCTTTCTTTGACAGATTCTAGTATGGGTACATATATGTTTTCCCAACCCCAGCACATTAGTTTGCTAATTCCAGATGTATGAAACGCAGGCCTAACTGTATCTAGTATATTGAACGCCAGATAAACTAACTTGGCCTTTTTTAAATAAAAAAAATTCCCTCACTGGAATACTTTCAGTCTTTTGACTGTATGGATTACAGATGGAATGACTGTTATATGTGAGTACCGCTTTCTTTGACAGATTCTAGTATGGGTACATATATGTTTTCCCAACCCCAGCACATTAGTTTGCTAATTCCAGATGTATGAAACGCAGGCCTAACTGTATCTAGTATATTGAACGCCAGATAAACTAACTTGGCCTTTTTTAAATAAAAAAAAAATTCCCTCACTGGAATACTTTATGGCTTTTCACTGTATGGATTACAGGTGGACTGGTATTAGTAGGGGTGACACAAGCACACCCAAGTCCCTGATGTAGGATTTCTATGGCACAGACCACTATTACAAGTGATTAATGGACGTTGGGAGAGATTGTGCTGCAGCACTAGTCCCAAGATAGCCGCCGCCTATCAGCCCAGTAACATGTGCCACAAAATGGTCTGCACAACCTTTAAAAAAAATAGCCTTGGACTGTGCTGCTAAATCGCTATTGGTCTGAATCCCAGGTGTAGATGTCTGACTTGTTTGGAGCTTTGGAATGCACACTGTGGCAGCTTCTGCTGCAGCACTACAAGTCGCAAAATGGCGGCCGGCGGTCAGCCCGGGTACATGTGGATGGAAAAATCACTCTGGCCACTCTAAAAATAGCCAATCCCTATCAAAAAAGCAGCTCAGCTGCAGTTGTTCAGATGAATCACAGGTGGAGGAGAGAAATTTGCTTCCAGTTATTCAATTATCCCTGCCTATTCTCGCCCTAGCATCAGCTGCGTCTAACCCTGTTCTATTCACATCGGGAGTGAGCACGTCCCGACGTGCGCACAAGCTTATAAGAGGCTGAGTCACATGCTGCACTTGGCCAATCACAGCCTTGCCAATAGTAGGCATGGCTGCGATGGCATCTTAGGGCAAGTAGTATGATGCATGTTGATTGGCTGCTTTGCAGCCTTTCAAAATGCGCCAAAATACATGCCGAACGACGAACCCGAACCCGAACTTTTACGAAAAAGTTCGGGTTCGGGTCCGTGTCACGAACACCCCAAAATTCGGTACGGACCCGAACTATGCTCGAACTGTTCGCTCAACACTAGTCTGGATCCGTTCCGCAACGTTGGGGAATGGATCCGGATTCATTTTGTGGACGTGTGAATGCACCCTTAAATGTATGCTACAGTATAGCCTTTTAGTGGCATACATTGCGAATCGGCCCTAACGTTTAAAAGTTTACAGCCCAGAATAGCTCTTTTGCATTGGCCTACTGTATAGAAAGCATAGTATATGAACCCAGCTGGGCCTCCATTGGAAACTGCTAGCAATTCATTCATAACTTCTAGCAGCAATAATAAAGTAATGGCACATCTTAAAGTCATAAGATAATCCAAAATTGTTACTACAAGGAGATGCAAGTAGTTGCTAAAAGTGACGTGTCAGGAAAAGACACGGGGCCTCTTTAAATTATTTTGTGCTTGACAATCATAATGAATTGTACGGCAGACTACATTGTAGAAATCTGCTTCCACAACAAAAGTGGCTTTTCTCCTTTGAGAAAGGCCAGTCAGCAGGCTTATAATAGAGGAGAAGAAGCTATCACACGGTGATAAAAATCAATGCAGTAAAAGATTGTGCTTCTGGGGTTTCTGGGAGTTAAATATTAATAACATACTGAAGACAGGCCATCAGTATCAGATTAATTGGTTTCTGTTTCCTGGCACCTCCACCGATCAGCTGTTTGAAGGGGCCACGACGCTTGGACATGTGCTGCGGCCTTTTCCTCAGCTCAGTCATGAAGTGAATGGGTTTCAGTTGTAATACCAAGCGCCACCACTATAAAATGTATGGCGCTGTGTTTGGTATACAGTGAAAAGGTTGCAGCCTCTTCAAACAGCTGATTGACAGGGTTCCGGTAGTCGGAACACAACGGATCTGATATTGCTGACAAGTGCTACTGTAGAGTAAGGGCTCAAAAAAAAACTAAAAACTGTATGAAAACTGAGGCATACGGAGGCACATATGTATACTTATATGTGCCCACCCTAGTAAGGTTTGGACTTGGAGAATTTATAGGAATCAGCCCAAAAATTTTATGGGATGTGGGATACTACAAAAAATATAATTAGACTGTAAGGTGTATTTCTCTTAGAGGACAAATTGATTCATATATAACATAAAGCTAGAGGCTCAACTGCCTCACTAGCCGATCAGCCTCCCACTAATAGGCGACTGAGACATAACCTTTATTGTCACATGATTAAAACCTAATATCTGGGTCCATCAAGTGAATGAAGAACACTTACAATGATGTACTGAATGGATAAATCAGTGATGATATTTGCACACTAATAATAGAGAGGTATACCTCTCTTTTTAACTAGTATGTGCTAATGTAACTAGTGTTGATTAAAGCTGGCCTTGGATTCTAGATCCGAAGTCACCTCCGTCTAAACTTTGTTCGAATGCTGTAAAGCGATATGTCTGCTTACAGCATCCAAATGTATAGGCTCCGGCGAGGTGAAAACCATTCTAAAACTTGAATCCGAAGTCGGCTTCGGTACTGGCTGGTACATCGGTACTGAAGCTGACTTTGGATTCATGTTTTAAAATGGTTTACAAGTTTAAAAATCGAAGTCGGAAGTTATTCACCAAAGTCTCGCGAGACTTCGACGATAACGAATTTTCACCTTGCCGGAGCCCATACATTAGAATGTTGTAAAGAGACGGATCTCCGTACAGCATTCAAAGTTTTGACCAAAGCGACTTCAGGGTTTAAGAGCGCTAGTTTTCCAGAAGCTGGCTTTCCATATTATTGCGCGAGTATCATCTCTGATATTACTTTAATATGAGACACATGAGCAATTTCTATGTGCAGTACATGTGTTCTTGATTCACTTTATGGACCCAATTATTAGGTTTTAATCATGACTCTATATAACTAGGCATATTTACTACTGTGCGACCAGTCGTTCCAGCCATATAAATTGCCACAGACACAAATATAACTACCCATGCAAAGAGAGTTTTTAATGACTTGAAAAAAAGATGATCCAGAGACCAGACTTTCCATCTTCAAGGATGAAGGAGGCCTTCTTTAATATACTGTATTATTGTGTTTTTCGGCTGCCATATGTTCTCTATTTTCTAAGAAGACTAGCATAATATAGACAACACAAATATCTGTTCACAGCACTTATCACTGATTGCAGGTACACCTTTATTAAGAACAGCACACTGCCAAAGAAATTGCATGTGGCTGATGATTATGTTTCAATAAATGGACATACAGAAATAATTTGGAGAAAAGTGTACAAAAGGACACTGCTATCAGATGGGAATGCTAAGTAATAAAGCAACATGACACAAATACATTCAAAATAATAAAGGACAGTTACAATTAATTTAATGAGCACCAGATGGAAAAACCTGATGAAAAATATAACAATTTACTGTACTGGAGAGCGCTAGTGCTGAATGCATTATAGTAAAACACCTTAAAGGGGCCGCCCAGGATTTTAAGAAAACAGATATGCACAGGAAATAATATAAAAAAATTACCCCTGACACTCCAGTCCCATTTCCTAAAAATGCCACACAACCCTTTTGTGGAAAAGCTTGGTCGAGGCAAGGCATTGCTGTGCCTCCCAACCTCCCCGGATCTGGTGGAACAGTGATAGATTTCGGAGGCTGTCTCGCAGTTCTAGGACAGGCATGTTCCAATTTCAACTGTATCTGCTTCTTGAGAATGCAGATACAGTTGAATGCAATGGTGAAGCAGAGAGCCAACAGCTCCCTGCCTCACCAGTTACCAGCAGGCAAAATGCAGTGAGGTCATTGTTCCTACTGAGCTGTGCAGTGCAGAAGAACACACAAATCCAGGAGTGCTCTGTACATTGGGAGAATTGTAAGGGTGGCACTAAATTGTAAGGGTGGCACTAAAGGGACAGCACTACTGTGAGGGAGAAATAAGGGGCAGCACTATTTTAAGGGAGGACTAAGGGGGCATTCTACTGTGGGAGGGCACCAATGGGCATAACTACTGTAATGCTAAGAGAGCATTCTATTTTCCTCATGTTCTCAATTTGTCCCAGACCGCCTTGACAACTTTTTTAAGCCATGTCTCTGCAGGGTTTGGAACACAGACATCTTAAGTTCCTCACTTTTCCATCATCCTCCCCCTCCTGGTGCTCCAACATTGTCATCCTGCTGCCAATCCCCCGTCCTATCCTCAATACTGTGCCCACTGTGCTCCCACTTGCTCACAAACACAATACAGCAAAAATAACAGTGCCATAGAGATAGCCCCCAAAATAGTAATAAGAATGCTTCCAAACTGCCCTGAATAGTAAAAATCCCCCTACAGTACCCCCAATAATGCCAAGAGTGCCTCCATTAGTAGTCATGCCTTTCATATTGTGCCCAATAATAATACACCCACAGTACCCCAGTAGTAATAATGCCACCATGGTGCATCCCAGCAGTAAAAAGGCACCTCTATAGTGCATCCCTATAGAGCCTACAGTAGTTATAAGGCTGATCTATAAGGCACCCCTATAGAGTAGTAATACCCCCCCTTTCCCAAGCACAACTTGTGAAAAGAGCTATACTTAATTGCTCCCCATTAGGCCTCATGCACACGGCCGTTGTTTGGGTCCGCATCCGAGCCGCCATTTTGGACTCATTCACTTCAATGGGGCAGCAAAAGATGCGGACAGCACTCCGTGTGCTGTCCGCATCCGTTGCTCCGTTCCGAGGCCCCGCAAAAAAAATATAGCATGTCCTATTCTTTTCCGTTTTGCGGACAAGAATAGGCATGTCTACAATGGGCCGCCCATTCCGTTCCGCAATTTGTGGAACGCGCGCGGACGCCATCCATGTTTTGCGGATCTGCGATTTGCGGACTGCAAAACACACCACGGTCGTGTGCATGCAGCCTTACTCTGTTTGGGCTATATGTTTCCCAGCCTGTTTTCACATAACTTCCTCGTTCTGTATTTAGACTTTATGGATGGATGGCATCATGTTCATTGCTGCATCCAAAGATTTGCTTCAGTGGTGACACATTCCCAAGCACACATGATCCTTCAAGAGGTGCTGCTTGTAGACACGTCAATGTTTAGGCCAGTCATTGGCTGCAGCCATCACACATGAATACTTCCATGGAGGAAGTTTACTTACGGTGACTAGAAGTCTGGGGCAGACAGCCTGGGAGCCAGAGAGACTGAACAGAGCAACAGCAAGCAGACAAATACAGCCTGTAGGCCCGACTTGGGAAGATTGGAGTGACTTAAAAAAAAAAATCCTGGATTCTTTTTTTTTTATTCAATATTTAATAAAAGAAAAAAAAAATTTCACTGAGCAAATAATGCTCTGAATTTTTTGGTTTAAACAGTCTAATGTAGGTAGGAGAATCTATTTTGCACATATTATTTGAAGCATATTACAGCTGAAAATAATGTCCTGGCCACAGGTACAATGACCTGAGGTAGGAGTATCACAGGTACCTATGAAGCCACAAAGGGTTGAGCCTGGACTTCTGGATAGGATACGATCTTTATGAAACGGAGGTAAAATTGTCATGTATATTAAGCCTTCAGAGTTTTTTGATGACTTATGTTACAGTTACACTAGAAAAGTTTAACCTCAACTGCTATTTTGACATTGTGAACAAGCTATTACTGTGTGTTTACTTACAAATTAAAAAAAAAAGATAAAACAATGTGTAGTAAATAAATAAATTTACTGACAAAAAAAGACACAGAAGAATTTGACCATGAGTAGCATGTTATCAAATAGCCGCAATCCAAGTTATCAGATGCCAAGTGGAAGGGAAATCATGACATATTAAAAAATACAGGATAAAGTCCATCAATATCAGGATAAGTACACCTCATCAATTTTAAAACACACAGGTGGATATTGAAATTTAATGGTTTTGTCTCAAATATCCAAGAATGTATAGGAAGCCTAATATGCCTTTAAAGTGGAAGTCTCCACTTTAAGGCCTCCTGCACACGGCCGTTTTTTTTTTCCCGTTTACGGGCCGTTTTTTGCGTTCCATATACGGTCCGTATACGGAATCATTCATTTCAATGGGTCCGAAAAAAAACGGAATGTACTCCGTATGCATTCCGTTTCCGTATTTCCGTTTTTCCATTCCGTTTTAACATAGAACATGTCCTATTATTGCCCGCAAATGACATTCCGTGGCTCCATTCAAGTCAATGGGTCCGCAAAAAAAACGGAACACATACGGAAATGTCTTCCGTTTCCGTTTCGTTTTTTGCTGAACCATCTATTGAAAATGTTATGCCCAGCCCAATTTTATCTATGTAATTACTGTATACTGTATATGCCATACGGAAAAACGGAACAGAAAAACGGAACAAAAACGGAACCACAACGGAAACAAAAAACGGAACAACGGATCCGTGAAAAACGGACTGCAAAACACTGAAAAAGCCATACGGTCGTGTGCAATAGGCCTAAAGATGGTGCCAACTCTAGAGTGAAGCAAACATCATAGACTCCTGGTTTCTGCTGTTTTACACAGCAGACAACCTGAGACAATGTCTGCAAGTGATGATAATGCTGATCTCAGACATTTAACCCTTCAGATGCCACGGTCAATTGTGACCACAGCATCTGAGAGGCCTTTCCCCAGGGCACGAGCTGGTCCTCCTCACAGACACTGGGGGATCCGTTCGTTTGCTGTCGTAGCCTCAAGCCTTCTAGAAGTTACAATGCCACAATCACAGCAATGTTTCTTTGGAGCCCTGTATGCAACAGGGTGGCATAGGAATGTACTGAATCTCCCATAGAATGCAATGGTAATTCATTGCACTCTTTGGGAGAAGCAATCTCACAATTGCATGTTCTAGTCCCCTTAGGAGACTTAATAAGTGGAAATATAAGCTAAAAAAAAAGTTTTATAAAATATTACAAATAAAAAAAATATATAAAAATTCAAATCCATTTTCCCATAATAAAAATCTAAATAAATAACCAATAAAAAAAATATGTATTTATCCTGTATGCCATTTTTCATTGCCTCACCTCTACAAAAAACTGAATAAAAAGTGATCAAAAAGCTATACACACTCTAAAATGGTATTGTTGAAAACTAAAGATCGCCTTGCAAAAATGTGCTTAGCTCTGTTGACGATCTCACCATCCCCCGTCATTGAACCCCTTCAGATGCCGCATTCATTGATGACATCACCATACCCGACCAGCACGCTGGAGTGCTGACGTCACCCTATGAGAGATTTTGCGCAGTGTTTTCAATCAAGGTGGCCGCAAAAGCCTCTCTGAGCAAATGCATAAAGTGAGTATTTATTTTTATTTTTTTCTGCTGCTATTTCAGGAAAAATAAATTAGATACCACGAACATAGTAACATAGTAACATAGTACATAAGGCCGAAAAAAGACATTTGTCCATCCAGTTCGGCCTGTTATCCTGCAAGTTGATCCAGAGGAAGGCAAATAAAACCCTGTGAGGTAGAAGCCAATTTTCCTCACTTTAGGGGAATAAAAAATTCCTTCCCGACTCCAATCAGGCAATCAGAATAACTCCCTGGATCAACGACCCATCTCTAGTAGCTATATCCTGTAATATTATTACGCTCCAGAAATACATCCAGGCCCCTCTTGAATTCCTTTATTGTACTCACCATCACCACCTCCTCAGGCAGAGAGTTCCATAGTCTCACTGCTCTTACCGTAAAGAATCCTTCTATGTTTGTGAACAAACCTTCTTTCCTCCAAACGCAGAGGATGTCCCCTCGTCACAGTCACAGTCCTGGGGATAAATAGATGATGGGATAGATCTCTGTACTGACCCCTGATATATTTATACATAGTAATTAGATCTCCCCTCAGTCGTCTTTTTTCTAACGTGAATAACCCTAATTTTGATAATCTTTCAGGGTACTGTAGTTGCCCCATTCCAGTTATTACTTTAGTTGCCCTCCTCTGGACCCTCTCCAACTCTGCTATGTCTGCCTTGTTCACTGGAGCCCAGAACTGTACACAGTACTCCATGTGTGGTCTGACTAATGATTTGTAAAGTAGTAGGAATATGTTCTCATCACGGGCATCTATGCCCCTTTTGATGCAACCCATTATCTTATTGGCCTTGGCAGCAGCTGCCTGACACTGTTTTTTGCAGCTTAGTTTGCTGTTTATTAAAATTCCTAGATCCTTTTCCATGTCGGTGTTACCGAGTGTTTTACCATTTAGTATGTACGGGTGACTTGCATTATTCCTTCCCATGTGCATAACCTTACATTTGTCAGTGTTAAACCTCACTTGCCACTTATCTGCCCAAGCCTCCAATCTATCCAGATCCCTCTGTAGTAGTATACTGTCCTCTTCAGTGTAAATTACTTTACACAGTTTAGTGTCATCTGCGAAAATTGATACTTTACTATGCAAGCCTTCTACAAGATCATTAATAAATATATTGAAGATAATAAGGCACAATACTGACCCCTGAGGTACCCCACTAGTGACAGTGACCCAATCTGAGTATGTACCGTTAATAACCACCCTCTGTTTTCTATCATTGAGCCAGATACTTACCCACATACAGATGTTTTCTCCCAGTCCGAGCATTCTCATTTTATATACTAACCTTTTATGTGGTACAGTGTCAAATGCTTTGGAGAAGTCCAGATATACGACATCCATTGATTCGCCGCTGTCAAGTCTAGAACTTACCTCCTCATAGAAACTGATTAAATTAGTTTGACATGACCGATCCCTCACGAAGCCATGCTGATATGGCGTTATTTGCTTATTTCCGTTAAGATGCTCTAAGATAGCATCTCTCAGAAAACCTTCAAACAGTTTACCCACAACAGATGTTAAACTTACCGGCCTATAGTTTCCAGGCCCTGTTTTTGGACCCTTTTTGAATATCGGCACCACATTTGCCATGCGCCAATCCTGTGGGACATTCCCTGTCAGTATAGAGTCTGCAAATATCAGAAATAAGGGTCTGGCTATGACATTACTTAATTCCCTTAGGATACGAAGCGCCAGGAAATTCGGCTTCGCAGCTTATCAAATTTCTCTTGAAATTCGGATTAAAGTCAATAGTTTTGTTTAGTAAATATATAAAAGTTATGGGGGTCAGAATATGGCGATGTTCCACGCAAAAATTGTATTCAAAGTATTAAAACACAAGCCAAACTATACAAATTTGAAATCTTACTGACCCAGAGAATGAATAGAACTGGTCACTTTAAATTCATAGGGAACCCCGTAAAAATGAAACCTACAAAATTATGATGGAATTGCATTTTTTTAAATAAATTTCCAATTGCCATGATGAATGTAAATCGTGCCAATAGTATATACCAATCGACACACATAGGGTACCAAAACTCAAGATTTATGGAAAACTGGTAAGGTAGACTCAAATACAGTGCATTGGGGGGTCTCTAATTATCGCTGGCGAAACTGACATGGGCTTCAGAATTAGGTCCCGTTGTGTCACTTATTTACCAAACTGGTACTTTCTCGTATTATACCAGCAGCTGGTACTGGGTACAATGGCAGTACAGCAAGAAATTTGTATATGGATAAGGATGCACGTTTAGCTTTTTCCATACAGTTCTTGAAGCCAGCAGATAATTATTACTGAAAAATTAAAAGTAACAATGGTTATATTTAGATTAACAGCTTTGTGGATATCTAGTACTATGGCCTTTTTTTTTCTTCTTATATAGAAAACAAAAGACAGGAACGTGTGTCAGTAACCAAAATGAGTTAATGCCTTTCTGGTGGAAATATTCACCAAACCTCCCACCCCACCCCAAACTTTCCTTATCTAGCTACAGTCAGGTCCATAGATATTGGGACATACACACAATTCTAACATTTTTGGCTCTCTACACCACCACAATGGATTTGAAATGAAACAAACAAGATGTGCTTTAACTGTAGACTGTCAGCTTTAATTTGAGGGAATTTACATCCAAATCAGGTGAAGCACATCTTGTTCGTTTCATTTCAAATCCATTGCGGTGGTGTATAGAGCCGAAAATGTTACAATTGTGTTGATGTCCCAATATGTATGGACCTGACTGTATTTATTTATGATTTATTGTGTCTTTAATCTATTCACTGATCTATATAACTCACTCTATATCTCTATATTTCTAACTGCCTGTCCGATCTATCTATCTATCTATCTATCTATCTATCTATCTATCTATCTATCCTTCTATGTAAGAAAAATCCAAGGCAGCACACAGATATCCGTGAAGAAAAGGGTATTTTATTCACCCATGTGTAGACAGCCACGTTTCAGCTCACTCTATGGAGCCTTTGTCAAGCCATGACAAGGCTTGACAAAGGCTCCATAGAGTGAGCTGAAACGTGGCTGTCTACACATGGGTGAATAAAATACCCTTTTCTTCACGGATATCTGTGTGCTGCCTTGGATTTTTCTTACATATATCGATTGGATCAAGTCCGTGATCCCTTTCAAGGATTTTGCACCACTTTTTAATTGTGTGCTGCTCATCAATTTTTCTACACATATCTATCCTTCTAGCAATATCTATCTTTATCTTCATCATCTATTTATCTAGCTATCTATCTATCCATTTATAACTTATCCTGTGTCTTTTTCTATCTACCTATCTATATAACTCATATCTATTTATACAGTCAGGTCCATAAATATTGGGACATCGACACAATTCTTTTGGCTCTATACACCACCACAATGGATTTGAAATGAAACGAACAAGATGTGCTTTAACTGTCAGCTTTAATTTGAGGGTATTTACATCAAAATCAGGTGAACGGTGTAGGAATTACAACAGTTTGCATTTTTGCCTCCCACTTGTTAAGGGACCAAAAGTAATGGGACAATTGGTTTCTCAGCTGTTCCATGGCCAGGTGTGTGTTATTCCCTCATTATCCCAATTACAATGAGCAGATAAAAGGTCCAGAGTTCATTTCAAGTGTGCTATTTGCATTTGGAATCTGTTGCTGTCAACTCTCAAGATGAGATCCAAAGAGCTTTCACTATCAGTGAAGCAAGCCATCATTAGGCAGAAAAAAACACAACAAACCCATCAGAGAGATAGCAAAAACATTAGCACGCGGCCAAAACAACTGTTTGAAACATTCTTAAAAGAAGGAACGCACCAGTGAGCCCAGCAACACCAAAAGACCCGGAAAACCACGGAAAACAACTGTGGTGGATGACCAAAGAATTCTTTCCCTGGTGAAGAAAACACCCTTCACAACAGTTGGCCAGATCAAGAACACTCTCCAGGAGGTAGGTGTATGTGTGTCAAAGTCAACAATCAAGAGAAGACTTCACCAGAGTGAATACAGAGGGTTCACCACAAGATGGAAACCATTGGTGAGCCTCAAAAACAGGAAGGCCAGATTAGAGTTTGCCAAACGACATCTAAAAAAGCCTTCACAGTTCTGGAACAGCATCCTATGGACAGATGAGACCAAGATCAATTTGTACCAGAGTGATGGGAAGGGAAGAGTATGGAGAAGGAAAGGAACTGCTCATGATCCTAAGCATACTACCTCATCAGTGAAGCATGGTGGTGGTAGTGTCATAGAGTGGGCATGTATGTGTAATGACCGGCGTCACGCAAAGGGAGGGAAATGGGAAGGCCCTGTCCAAGGGAGAGGGAAAGGTGGTGACCCCTGACTCACCTTGCGGCTGGCACCTGAATGCCCTGACGTCCCTAGACGGGTTCCTCACCCGTACGCCGATCACGTGCCTAAACCCTGGCTTTCCCTAAGATGAGCCCTGTGTAGTGAACGGGACGGTGGGATCACTAGTCCGCACCACTGACACTAAGAGGAAAACACCAAGGAGAGGACAGACAATACAGACAAACATATAATCCCAGGTGGGCGACAATAGCAGACCACCAAGGCCCAACAGGGATCCGGAGGGTAACGTTCTGGAACAACAACCAGGGAACACAGCTACACAGCTCCAGTGGGTCAGTATAGAAGTCCAGGCAGGAAGCTCTATATCTGGCAACCAGAGAAGTGGGAGATGGGAATATAAGGAGGTTGGGATTGCTGGACAAGAAACAGCTGAGGAGGAGAAGCTACGGATCCCTGAGTGAGCCAAAAAGGATTGCAAGGCAAACCCAGAAAGCTACCATTACGAAACAGCACTGTCTTTGTACATCGAACGCGCAGCCACCCGCTGCGACTTCCTGACCCCAGGTATAACGGAGTCAGACGTGGCTCTTGACACCCTCGTGACAGTATGGCTGCCAATGGAACTGGTTCTCTTGTATTTATTGATGATGTGACTGCTGACAAAAGCATCCGGATGAATTCTGAAGTGTTTTGTGCAATATTATCTGCTCATATTCAGCCAAATGCTTCAGATGTCATTGGACGGCGCTTAACAGTGCAGATGGACAATGACCCAAAGCATACTGCAAAAGCAACCAAAGAGTTATTTAAGGGAAAGAAGTGAAATGTTATGCAATGGCCAAGTCAATCACCTGACCTGAATCCGATTGAGCATGCATTTCACTTGCTGAAGACAAAGCTGAAGGGAAAATGCCCCAAGAACAAGCAGGAACTGAAGACAGTTGCAGTAGAGGCCTGGCAGAGCATCACCAGGGATGAAACCCAGCATCTGGTGATGTCTATGCGTTCCAGACTTCAGGCTGTAATTGACTGCAAAGGATTTGCAACCAAGTATTAAAAAGTGAAAGTTTGATTCATGATTATTATTCTGTCCCATTACTTTTGGTCCCTTAACAAGTGGGAGGCACATATGCAAACTGTTGTAATTCCTACACCGTTCACCTGATTTAGATGTAAATACCCTCAAATTAAAGCTGACAGTCTGCAGTTAAAGCACATCTTGTTCGTTTCATTTCAAATCCATTGTGGTGGTGTATAGAGCCAAAAATGTTAGAATTGTGTCCATGTCCTAATATTTATGGACCTGACTGTATTTCTATCTATTGTCATCTAACTATATTTTTAGATCTTGAACTGAAAATAAGCTACATGTGGTATGGAAAAGGGAATAATTGGTGGTATAAAGATACAAGGGGAAATTTTATCAAACTGGTGTAAAGGAAAACTGGTTTACTTGCCTAAAGCAACCAATCAGATTCCACCTTTTATTTTTTAGAGCTCCTTTGAAAAATGAAAGGTGGAATCTGATTGGTTGCTACGGGCAACTAAGCCAGTTTTCCTTTACGGAAGTTTGATAATCTCCCCACATTGCCTAAATACCACCTAGTCTAAACTCACCCAATTTCTGCATGCTAGGCTTTGCTGTACTTACTGGTACAATAAGGGGTGGACAGCACAACTTGAACTAAGTTCAACTCACTGCTTTTGGCTGAATTTGTATTGGAGCGATATCTATTGCATAGAAACTATTTGTTTGTGTGGGAGTGATTTGTGGGGGGGGGGGGGGGGGGGGGGGGGGGGGGGGGGGGGTGGGGAGACGCCAGAGTGCTTCGTTAATGACAAATTAGAAATGCAGGGGGTTTATACTTAATAAAAGAGAGATTTTGTTTGTAATCTCCTTTTGTAAGGAGCCTCATTCACAGACACATTTAATAAAAACTGACATTTTGGTGTAGATTATACATTATGATAAAAACAGCAAATGAGGTTATCGGCTGCTTAAAAGTTACAGCCAGATGTATTTTGCTAAAACGGTATGAGAAGAGCTAATGTGACTTTTCCTGGCAATATACAAAGCATCAGGTTTTGCTCTTTCCAACTGTTTTTGCATAATCTTCAAGGCTGCATACATTCTTTGCATATGCAGCAGAAACATATTCCACCTAAGAAATAATTGAAATGATATGTTTTGAAAAGGTTGACCATTTTCTAGTTCTTATTTGTTCTAATCTGAGATGTTAAACGCAATCTATGTATAATCAGCTGAATGGTGTGTAAAATGGGGACATACTGCCACCTAGTGGCAATCTGCTGAGATAAACAGCACATCGAAAGAGTCAATTAAATATGAAGATCATGACAGTGGCAGCGTCTCCAATACTTTTGTTCTAAAATGGATAAATAAAATGTGCTGTCGCCAAAATAATTTGTTGGAGTAGATTTTGTTGTTTTTGAAATACAAACCCTTTTCCTTTTTTGGGAGCTGGGACGATATACACGGGTGCCCACCGGGTGGGTTTGCCCATTGAAGGTTCATGATCTAAATGCTAACCAGCAAACAATGTAACTTTAGCTGACTGACACTTTTGGATATATTATTTTGATTATTGAATAACAGTGGCAGCATTTAATTATAGCTCATTAACCCTTTGGATACTGTAGATTTTTTAATTTTTCTGCCCTATCTTTCTGGAGCCATACGTTTTTTTGTGTTTTTTTTTTTTCTTTCACCCATCCATATAAGGGCTTGTTTTGTGTGGGGACAAGTTGCACTTTCTAATGCCACCATTTAATATGGCATACAATGTAGTGTGAAGTGTGGGAAAAATTCCAAATGGGGGTGGAATTGTAAAAAAAAAACGCAATTCCTCCAGCAATTTACAGAGTTTTGTCCCTATAGCGTTCCCTTTGCGGCATCACTGACCTGTGCCCTTCATTCTCTGGGTCAGTATGATTACAATGATACCACATATGTATAGATTCTGACCCCCATAACTGTGTTATAGTTATGTCTACTGAGCTGTGTGGGGGCTCATTTTCGGCTGGATGATCTGTCGTTTTTATTGATACCATTTTTGGAGTGTGTGTGACCTTTTAATCAGTCGGACTGCAGTTTTAAAATGGTTTTCAATTTATACAATCAAAGTCCAAAGTTCTTCACACGAGACTTCAGACTTAACGAATTTCATCTCTGCGATGCCCATACATTTGAATGCTGTATGAGACGGGTCTTCGGATCTATGATCTGAAGCGCACATCGTTCAACCCTAGCTGCCAATACTGTTCCCACACTGATCTGATAGTGATAACGTATTAGGAGGATACTTCATCAATATCTAGACACTGGAAAAAAAAAAAAAACTTTAGGCCTCTTTCACACGAGCGAGTTTTACACGCGGGTGCAATGCGTGACGTGAACGCATAGCACCCGAACTGAATCCGGACCCATTCATTTCAATGTGTCTGTGTACATGAGCGGTTTTTTTTCACGCATCAGTTCTGCAAACTGTCGTGTGCTGGCGCAAAATGACGGATTAGGGAAATCTCACAGCGGAGTTCAGCTGGACACCGAGACACTCCGCATGCGCCGCATAGCCTCACCAGCCTTAGGCCTATTGCACACGACCGTATGGCTTTTTCAGTGTTTTGCGGTCCGTTTTTCACGGATCCGTTGTTCCGTTTTTTGTTTCCGTTGTGTTTCCGTTTTTGTTCCGTTTTTCCGTTCCGTTTTTCCGTATGGCATGTACAGTATACAGTAATTACATAGATAAAATTGGGCTGGGCATAACATTTTCAATAGATGGTTCAGCAAAAAAACGGAACGGAAACGGAAGACATACAGATGCATTTACGTATGTGTTCCGTTTTTTTTTGCGGACCCATTGACTTGAATGGAGCCACGGAACGAGATTTGCGGGCAATAATAGGACATATTCTATGTTAGAACGGAACGGAAAAACAAAAATACAGAAACGGAATGCATACGGAGTACATTCAGTTTTTTTTGCGGATCTATTGAAATGAATGGTTCCGTATACGGACCGTATACGGAACGCAAAAAACAGCCAGTAAACGGGGAAAAAAAACGGCCGTGTGCAGGGGGCCTAAGGGTAGGGAAAAATTACGCCCAGTGCGGCAAACTACAGAACATCCATCCGATCTCCACGCCTGCGCAGTGTGGGGGTAGGGAGATCTGATGGCCATTTTTTTTGTTAAATAAATATATATATAGGGGGCTGTCTGCACCTTATATAGGGTGGTCTGCGGAGTATATAGGGAGATGTCTGCGCATTATATAGGGAGGTCTGCGCAGTATATGGGGGTGCTGTCTGTGCAGTATATGGGGGGCTATCTACATAGTATATTGTGGGGTCTGCGCAGCATATGGGGGGCTGTCTACATAGTATATTGTGGGGTCTGCGCAGTATATGGGGGCTGTCTGCGCAGTATATGGGGGTGTCCGCGCAGTATATTGGGGTGTATGTGCGGAGTATATAGGTGGTGTCTGCACATTATATGGGGGTGTCTGCGCAGTATATTGGGGGGTTTGCGCAGTATATGGGGGCTGTCTGCGCAGTATATGGGGGGCTATCTACGCAGTATATTGGGGGGTTCTGCGCAGTATATGGGGGGCTGTCTGCGCAGTATATGGGGGTGTCTGTGCAGTATATGGGGGTCTGCGCAGTATATGGGCAGCTGTCTGCGCAGTATATGGGGGGGTGTCCACGCAGTATATGGGGGGTGTCCGTGCAGTATATTGGGGTGTGTGTGCGAAGTATATAGGTGGTGTCTGCAAATTATATTGGGGGGTGTCTGCGCAGTATATGGGGGGATATCTCCGCAGTATATTGGGGGGTCTGCGCAGTATATGGGGGGCTGTCTGCGCAGTATATGGGGGGGCTGTCTGCGCAGTATATGGGGGGTGTCCGCGCAGTATATGGGGGTGTCCGCGCAGTATATTGGGGTGTGTGTGTGCAGTATATAGGTGGTGTCTGCACATTATATGGGGGTGTCTGCGCAGTATATTCGGGGGTCTGTGCAGTATATGGGGGGCTATCTATGCAGTATATGGGGGGTCTGCGCAGTATATGGGGGGCTGTCTGCTCAGTATATGGGGGTGTCTGTGAAGTATATGGGGGTCTGCGCAGTATATGGGGGGTGTCCACGCAGTATATGGGGGGTGTCCGCGCAGTATATTGGGGTGTGCGCGTGAAGTATATAGGTGGTGTCTGCACATTATATTGGGGGGTGTCTGCGCAGTATATGGGGGGCTGTCTGCGCAGTATATGGGGGTCTGTCTGTGCAGTATATGGGGGGATATCTACGCAGTATATTGGGGGTCTGCGCAGTATATGGGGAGCTGCACAGTATATGGGGGGCTGTCTGCGCAGTATATGGGGGGTGTCCGCGCAGTATATGGGGGTGTCCGCGCAGTATATTGGGGGTGTGTGCGCAGTATATTGGTGGTGTCTGCACATTATATGGGGGATGTCTGCACAGTATATTCGGGGGTCTGCGCAGTATATGGGGGGCTGTCTGTGCAGTATATGGGGGGCTATCTACGCTGTATCTTGGGGGGGTCCGCGCAGTATATGGGGGGCTGACTGCGCAGTATATGGGTGGTGTCTGTGCAATATATTGGGGGGGTGTCCATTCAGTATATGGGGGTGCTGTCTGTGCAGTATATGGGGGGCTATCTACGTAGTATATTGTGGGGTCTGCGCAGTATATGGGAGGCTGTCTTCGCAGTATATGGGGGAGCTGCGCAGTATATGGGGGGCTGTCTGCGCAGTATATGGGAGGTGTCCGCGCAGTATATGGGGGGTGTCCGCGCAGTATATTGGGGTGTGAGTGCGCAGTATATAGGTGGTTTCTGCACATTATATGGGGGGTGTCTGCGCAGTATATTTGTGGGTCTGCGCAGTATATGGGGGGCTGTCTGCGCAGTATATGGGGGGCTATCTACGCAGTATATTAGGGGGTCTGCGCAGTATATGGGGGGCTGTCTGCGCAGTATATGGGGGTGTCTGTGCAGTATATGGGGTCTGCGCAGTATATGGGGGGCTGTCTGCGCAGTATATGGGGGGTGTCCACGCAGTATATTGGGGGTGTGGTGCGCAGTATATAGGTTGTGTCTGCACATTATATGGGGGATGTCTGTGCAGTATATTCGGGGGTCTGCGCAGTATATGGGGGGCTGTCTGTGCAGTATATGGGGGGCTATCTATGCAGTATATTGGGGGGTCCGCTCAGTATATGGGGGGCTGTCTGTGCAGTATATGGGGGGTGTCTGTGCAATATAATGGGGAGTGTCCAATCAGTATATGGGGGTGCTGTCTGTGCAGTATATGGGGGGCTATCTACGCAGTATATTGTGGGTCTGCGCAGTATATGGGGGGGCTATCTACGCAGTATATGGGGGGTGTCCGCGCAGTATATTGGGGTGTGTGTGCGCAGTATATAGGTGGTGTCTGCACATTATATGGGGGGGTGTCTGCGCAGTATATTCGGGGATCTGCGCAGTATATGGGGGGCTGTCTGCGCAGTATATGGGGGGCTATCTATGCAGTATATTGGGGTCTGCGCAGTATATGGGGGGCTGTCTGCGCAGTATATGGGGGCGTCTGTGCCGTATATGGGGGGTCTGCGCAGTATATGGGGGTGTGTGTGCGCAGTATATAGGTGGTGTCTGCACATTATATGGGGGATGTCTGTGCAGTATATTCGGGGGTCTGCGCAGTATATGGGGGGCTGTCTGTGCAGTATATGGGGGGCTATCTACGCAGTATATTGGGGGGTCCCGCGCAGTATATGGGGGGGCTGTCTGCGCAGTATATGGGGGGTGTCTGTGAAATTAATTGAGGGGTGTCCACTCAGTATATGGGGGTGCTGTCTGTGCAGTATATGGGGGGCTATCTACGCAGTATATTGTGGGGTCTGCGCAGTATATGGGGGGCTGTCTGCGCAGTATGTGGGGGTCTGCTCAGTATTTAGGGGGCTGTCTGCGCAGTATATGGGGGGTGTCCTCGCAGTATATTGGGGAGTGTGTGCACAGTATATAGGTGGTGTCTGCACATTATATTGGGGGGTGTCTGCGCAGTATATGGGGGGCTATGTACGCAGTATATTGGGGGTCTGCGCAGTATATGGGGGGCTGTCTGCGCAGTATATGGGAGGCTGTCTGCGCAGTATATGGGGGTGTCTGCGCAGTATATTTGAGTGGTCTGCGAAGTATATTGGTGTGCTTTCTGTACAGTATATGGGGTGCTATCTACGCAGTATATTATGGGTGTCTGCGCAGTATAATGGAATTGTCTGCACAATATATTGGGGTGTGTCTGTGAAGTATATTGGGGGATGGATGTGCACTATATTTGGGGGGGGCAGTGTATTATATTGTGGCCTGTGTGTTAGATGTGTACAACCCTAGGGGAGAAGGTGGTTTCCTTGATTGATACTCACGGAGAAGGTAGAACATTGATTTCAAAGTTAATTTTCTAATCTTGGATTTTCCCTTAGCAATCGATGTGTTTCTGTTTTGTTTTAATGTTTAAATACTTTAGTTCTTGTCAGTGCCTCCTGTGGCTAACGATATTCACGCTAAAAAAAAATTGTAATTTTTTTTCTCTTTGCTTTTTTTTGTCAACTCTGAGTACTGCGTCGAGTGGCATATGAGGGAGAAGGTGGTTTCCTTGATTGATTGATACTCACGGAGAAGGTAGAGCATGATTTATTAATTTTTTTTAAATACATTATGGTTAAAAAAAAATTGTTTGCTTGAGCGACCTTCAAATAGAGCCACCAGTCAGGATCCCCCAGTCGCCTACGGAGTTCGCGGGAGTGTGCTTGGCGTTCATAGACTTGTAAATCTTAATTAAGTAGTTTAAATTTGCATTTTGTATTTGGCTTTTAATTAAATTTTGTATTTTATTTTTCTTTCAGGGTTCCAGAGGCTACAAGATAGACTGAGGAGTTTGGGGTTCCTACCATTGATAACGAGCTCCTCATCCAACTGGTGGCGGCGCGTCCATTTTTACGGGACCACTCCGAAGGCCACCACACGGATCATCATCGGACCAAGCGGCTATGGAGGGACATATGTTCTGACCTTTTTGAGACCTTACATCATGTTATTTTTTATATTTTTTTCAACATTCAAACAGGTTACAACGCATTGCTGATCTATGCGGGATGGCTTCAGGAGGGACTATAAGAAGGAGGTTCAGGCCCAGATTGGCTCCGGAGCAACCCCACGGACTACATATACAGCGGCCTTGGTTTCCGGCGACGCACAATGGCACAAAGAAGGTACTTTTTTTTTTTTTTTTTTATAACTGTAAAATTTTATTTATTTAAAGAGGACCTTTCACCGATTCTTACCTTATGAACTAACTATATAGATATGTAGAGCGGCGCCCGGGGATCTCACTGCACTTACTATTATCCCCGGGCGCCGCTCCGTTCTCCTGCTATGCCCTCCGGTATCTCCGCTTACTAAGTTATAGTAGGCGGAGATACCAGTCCCTAAGTTATGGTAGGCGGAGTCTGCCCTAGCGCTGGCCAATCGCAGCGCAGAGCTCACAGCCTGGGAGGTTATTTTCTCCCAGGCTGTGAGCTCTGCAATGCGATTGGCCAGCGCTAGGGCAGACTCCGCCTACCATAACTTAGGGAACGGAGATACCGAGGGCATAGCAGGAGAACGGAGCGGCGCCAGGGGATATAGTAAGTGCAGAGAGATCCCCGGGCGCCGCTCCACATGTATGTATACTTAGTTCATAGGGTAAGAATCGGTGAAAGGTCCTCTTTAAGTTTTGGCCAGCCACCTACAGTCAGAGGGACAACTGTTCTCTCCGTCTGAGTGTAAGGGGCCTGTCTGAGAAAGATGAGCATTTGGCTCCCCTGTTTTGCCTAGCACCTTACAGTAAGTGGGACAAATGTTCTCTACGTCTAAGTGTAAGGGGCTGTTGAGACAGCAGAGTGTTTGGCTCCCCTATTTTGGACAGCCAACTATGGTATAACGTAGACGTAGCATCGGACATGGATGCTGTTTTTAAAGGTCAATTGTTTACTTCCTTTTTTTTTTTTTTTTCATACAGAACTAAAAGCAGCACACTGGAGACTGAACAACCTCCAGAGTGAAAAATGAACGGATCGCCAACGCCAGCCCTCTTTGTCCCTCATGCATCTGCTCTGGAGAATCCGTGTCCCCTACGGATCCATATGCTCATCAGAGGCTCTTAGGTTGACATCCAAATTTGAGAGCCCTGCTGAGCATGCAGAGATCCGGTGTGCTACATCAAAATGATTATGTGGGACCGTTGAAGAGGTTGTTTACCAACACTGTTGAAGGTTTTGACGAACATCAGAAGGAGTTTAGTGCTGCCTTGATTCGCCTCTGGGAGGGGGCAAAGTCGGCGATCCAACGCAGCCCTAACTACCATTATGGGGTAAGCGTAATCAATTTGATGGACGCCCGAGCAGTTGCATGAATTTAAGATCATGCTAGAGAATGTTGTCACGGAAAATTAGGCACCGCCCCCCCCCAACCCCATCCCACACCAGTGACCATTACTGACAACCTTCCCATTCCCAGCCCCCCGAGCATGTGTTCCCTTCTGTCTCTTATTCAACTTTTCCGTCCACTATTTTCCTCCCACCTCTACACATGCTCGGGTCCCCTCCTCCTCAGACCCTTATACAACCCACAATTTCAACCTGCATTCTTTCCTGTGGACCATGTTTTATCTCAGAGAATCAATAGGACAGGGGGGCTACCATTGCCAGCTCCAGACCACCTACTCCGCGACAATCCAACTCCCCTCAAAATTAGCCAATTTAAAAAAATATATATATAATAAGTTTTTTTATTATGGATATTTTTTAATTTATATAAAAATAAAAAATTTATAGTTAACTTCTATGTGTCTCTGTTTTCATTAGCCTGTACAGGGTAACAGTAACCTTTGCACTACAGCTATGGTGACATTAAAACTACCATAGGGTCACTACTGTGTGTTTATAAAAAGCCCTTGGTATTTTTTTTTTAATACAGCATTATTGCCAAGATGGCTGAACCATGAACATTACCATTAATAATGAGCTATCTTTTGGCTCTTTATTGATCGTATACCCTATGATTGCACTTGAACAAGCAAATACTTGTTCATTGTTCAATCTTGTCCCCTTTCATAGGAGCCCTTGTGGGAGTCACGGTCCATCAGCATCATCAGGAATTCATTAATAAATGGGTAATTTTACAGTTTGATTAATGATTTCCCTATGACGCTATGACATAACTAGTGTGATTACCACAATGGACACACAAGGGACTAACTGCTGTTAAAGGGGTATTCCAATCATGGTGGCATAACGCTTGGATATGCAACCATTGTCTGATAGGCGTGGGTACCACCCATGAGGACACGCACCTATATAGAGCAGTAGCGCTGTGGCCGGAGGACACCAGATTAAACCAATTTTCAAGAAGACGGCCCCCTAGAGATTAGCAACGGAGCATTTACATGATTCAAAGCAAATGACAACCCTGGGGACCTGAATACATGAAGTGGGTGACACTTTGAAATGCTACTCAATCAAGAAAAGGATCACCTGAACGGAGGCTAAAGTGGAAACGAACGTGAAAAAATGATCTACATTACGGATCCCTCGGAATGGCTTTCATACATTTCCATTTAGTCATTTTATATGCAGTGTGTAGGAGATACGGTCACAGTGTAAGCGGTGTTTAGGAGATACGGTCACAGTGTAAGCGGTGTTTAGGAGATACGGTCCACAGTATTAGCAGTGTTTAGGAGATACGGTCACAGTATAAGCAGTGTGTAGGAGACTCAGAGCGGAGATTGCTGAGCTCAGTCTGGTGCTAGCAGCTGCAGTGATCAGACGTGCCTGGGTGGAGCTTCTGCATCCCAGCTTGTGCTCCAGGGTGATTCACCAGCTTTTCCCCTGTAGAGCCACCTGTCTTCCAGGAGTTTTTCCAGCTACTCCCAGTCCAGACCCTGCCTCTCCCTAGGGAGTTGGTGGGGTCTTGGGACCATGGTGTCCAAGACGAGGACCCCTGCTCTCCGGTCAGGGTCGGGGGGGAGAAGGGGGTCCAGGCAACCGGCCCTGAGCGGAAGTGGGGTCAAGAAACCTGGTGATAACAGCCAGGTCCCCCATGAAAACCCAAGAAGGAAAGGTGAAGTCCCTGCGGAGGCTATGGAGGTGTCGTCCCAGGTAGGTTGGGGGGGGTCCAGGTGGGAGGGAGAGTCCACCGCCACCTTACAGCTCCGGGTAGCAGCCAACCTACAAAAGTATAAGGAGCTGGGGCGACACCTCAAAGCTCTGAGAAATTAGCTAAAGCTTGAAAGAATTAAAGCAAACAATACCTCCAGCAGAAAGAGACTCCCTATTGCGGAGAGGATCAGGGACCTAAAGGTAGTGATTGAAGCTGCCGTGGTGGAAAAGGAGAAGCTGCTTAATGAAAGCGGTCCTTTCAGAGAAAAGCTGGAAAATGAGGACCGCTTCATGGAAATGGAGAGGAAAGGGGAGCAGTTGTGGTGAGGGCAGTGATAGTGAGGCAGATACCCCAAAACCCAGTGAGGTAACTGGGTCCAGGGTGAAAGCCCAGCCTGAGCCTGCCCCTGCACCCCCTGAATTCGGGAGCCACTGCAGAGCCTGGAGTGCAGAAGTGGGATCCCAGCTGAGCAAGTTGGATTGCCTCCATCTGACGACAGCGCCTCCTATGCGAGCGACTTCAGCGAGGAAGAGAGCGGGAGCGGTGGGGGTCTTATGAACAGATCCGGCTGGCTGGAATCCCCTATGGAGTTTAAGGATTTTGCCTTTGGAGACGAATTGTTGAAAGACAGAGAAGGGAAGAAAAAAAACAAAAAAGGCAAAAAGAACAAAGAACAAAAATTTGAAGTTCGCTATGTATATGTTCCTGTGGCTCCCTCTGTGCGGGCTGAAAAGTCCTGTGCAGGGTGAGCCGCAGGTGTGTCCTCTGGGTCCCGCTGTCATGGCGGGGTCAGGGTGCTGGAATGACGGCGCAGGACGCCGGTCTTGCCGGCAATAGAGGAGGCGGGGCTAGCTGCGGTGCTGGCCAGTTGGGAGCCCCTGGCGCTGTGGGGCTGCTCTCCTGTGGGAGGGGGGAGTGGCTTGGCGCTGGGGTCCGGTCCCATGGAAAAAGTGTCCCCGTCCGCTGCCTCGGTGAGCGCTTGTGGCGTGGAGCTGAGGCGGTACGGCGGCGACGCTGCTCCTCCCACACATGGGCGGAGCGTGAAAGGTCCTGGAGATGGAGACGAGAGACGGTGCAGTGAGCGCGGCTGGCGGCGTGCCTGGGGATGCTCCCGGCGATGCTCCCTTGTCTGGGGGCGGAGCTGGGGGTGTGTCCGGGGACGCGCCCAAGCAGCAGCGCACAGTGGCGGCGGGAGTGGCGGCAGCAGGAGAAGCGGGGACTGGTGTGGCTGGGAGCAGTGGTTCTACAGCGCACCAGTTCCCCATTAAAATTAAAATTAAAAAGGTGAAGAATGATAAGAGGGCCAAAAAGGCTAAGAGGTTAAAAGCGGGGTTTGTATCCCCCAGTGCAGTGGCCTAATACATAAAGACCAGGTTTATTGCTGGTGCCTCTGCCTCCTCCTCCGGCGCTGAATAAAGCGCTGGAAAGGGGGAGGTAATGGTAACCGCGCCCAAGTATTGAGGGAGGCCGGCAGCGATAACATAGATATGAATACAAATGCTGTAATGAATTCCGTAATGGAAGTCTCTGCTGGCCCAGCGGTTTGTTCGCGGGAGGCGGCTCCTGGAAAAAGGGGTTGCTCCTAGCGGACAAACGTGTGATGGGTCTCTGGCCGCTGGGGGGGCTATGGAGGTGGGGGGTCGGTGGGACATCGGTGGCTGGAGTAGCTGCTGGTGCGCCTGTTAGACCAGCCGGTGCCTCCGTGGCCTCTCGGGCTTCTGGGGTCAGTGGCCAAAAGAGTGTGGGGGAGTGTGTTGGGGCTGTGGCCCGGTCTCTGGTGGTGGGGGTGAATGCGGGTGGGGGGGGCGATCGGGCCGCTGAAAATCGGCTGCGGGCCCCC
This sequence comes from Bufo bufo, assembly GCF_905171765.1. Lineage (NCBI taxonomy): Eukaryota > Metazoa > Chordata > Amphibia > Anura > Bufonidae > Bufo > Bufo bufo. Next base: position 694,308,684 of record NC_053390.1, on the reverse strand, counting down.
GTGTGGCTCCTCCGGGGGGACGGGGTGCAAGTATCAGCGTTAGGGCATGGGTGGGGGAGGGGGGGGGCCTCGGCACTGCTGCCCCTCCCGCGTCCGTGGCGCCTGGCAGAAGTTATACCAGGTGGTGGCTGCGGCCGTGGGGGGGGAGGGGCGTCCTCGTGGCTTCCTCGCTCACACAGTCCGGTGATGGTGACTTGCAGCGCGCGACTGCTGGAGGCCCTCAAAAAGGGGGGAGAGCTCCATCACTGTAGAGGGAAAGAAGTTTGATCCTGTCGTTCTGGTTCAACAGACATGGCGTGAGGGGCATTCCGAGAGCAGAATGGGGGCGAGACCGCCTGGTCGACACCTACAACCGGCCCTGGGGTTCAGACGGAATGTGGTCTGTCTCAAGTGGAGTAGCGATGAAGCTTGCCCTACAAGAAGTAGGGTGGCAGAGCTCCTGCTTGGATGGGTTTCATGGCGACCGACACCTTTGCCTTGATCCATCCGTACGGCTCCAAGGAGTTCGACGTCAGCTTTGTCCAGGCCTGTAGGGGCTGGAGCTCTTCTGGTCCGGGTATGAGCTGGCGAAGAACACGCCGGACTGGGGCGGTTTCCTTGCGAAAGCAATAACCCGTCAGAGTGAGGTCAAGAGAGTGACCGTTTTGACCCGTAACTAGTCGCTCACTTGTGTTGACATCATGACCTTGCATGGGCAGGTATGGAGAGAACCATGGGGGTTCCATCCAAGAACCTGGACGAGTTTGGCATTTGGTCGGGCGCCTGGACGTTTAACATCAAACTCAAGCGTCTGGGAGTACGGTTTCCCCACATTCCAACATCTGCCTTTATCGGCCGTGACAGGATTTTGGTTTTCTACAGGGGGCAGCCAGAGCTCTGTCACAAGTGCGGCAGCCCCTCACACTTCAGCACCATCGTGCCAAGGTGCAGAAGTGCGTGCAGTGTGGGGGGACCGGTCATCTAGCCGCATCTTGTGGGGAGATTAGATGCAACCTGTGCGGTCACCCTTTCAGTCGTTGTCCTCTCTCTGAGGTCAATGCGGCCCGAGCTCACGCAGGAGCGGGCCGGGAGGTCCCTTCGGCTGAGGCGGGTGCTGGCGGAGACAGCAGAGTTCAGGGGTCGGTAGAAGAACAAAGATGGTCCGTCCGGCAGAGGCGGAGGGAGAGGCGCCAGGCGGAGAGGGAGCGGGAGAAACCCCGTCCTGGGTGATGCCTGCCCCCTTCCCAAGCGGCTGCCCCTCCTGCATCGGATGACCCTAGGGGACAGGGAGCAGAATGAGGAGAACGATAGACTGGAGCGTGCCGAGGGGACTCTGTCCTCGCACTATGAAAGCGCCGCAGAGGATAGCGGACGGAGTCCAAAAATAATTAGACGGAAACGCCGTACTAAGAAAAGACCCGGCACGACCAAAGTAGCCAGGAGGCCTAACCGACTCCCCTCTGGAGCTCTCCAAACCGGTTTCCTCACCTTGGATGAGACCTCCGCCTCCTCTTCTTCTGGGGAGGAGTTGAAGGTGGGAGACCGGGGGGCGAGGGAGCTAAGGCCTTCGGGAGGCCCCGCGCCCTCCATGGTGGGAATGTAAAGGTCCTCAGGAGGGGTTGGCAAAACCGGGCCTGAGACCGAGGAAGCCAGGGGTGTGGTGCGCGGGGGAAGGCGGTGGTGACAAATGAGATGGACACCACCGTCTCCTCAAGAGGGGTCGAGCCGCCTTAGAAGACAGCCCCGGGAGAGGGAGGATTGGGAAGAAGGCCGTCAAACTCGATCACTCTGTATGGCGGCACCCGCTCTGCTGACACTGGCGACCATTAATGTCGCCAGCATTAAGTCGGATGCGGCTCGTTTCGCGGCCTTTGATTTTCTCAGCCGAATTGGGGGCTGACGTTTTGTTTTTGCAAGAGACCAGGCTGCCAGATTTGGCGGCGATTCACGAAGCCAGGAGGGAGTGGAGATCAGGGCCCTCCTACTGGTCTCTTGCGGCCGAGCCGTATAGCGGAGTGGCGGTCCTTTTTAACCGCACCGTAGAAAGCCGACGAGGTGATCGAGTTGGAAATGGGGAGGTGTTTGATTCTGGATTTCCTCATGAAGGGACAAGAACTGCGCCTAATTAACATCTATGGGCCCCAGACCAAACGGGACAGGAAAAGTCTCTTTAGAGGATCAAGCCTTTTCTTTTTACGAGTCGGCAAGTGGTCTTTGGAGGGGATTTCAACACGATCACGAGGTCCCAGGATAGGGGAGGCGCCAAGAGACCGGCTTGCTTACGATAGCATCTCTTTAAATAGCGTAGCTAGCGAGGCTCGTTCTGGTGGATGTCCACATCAGGCATACCCCAGGCCACGGGGGTTTCACTTATTATAGAGGAAGTCAGACTAGGTCTAGAATAGACAGGTTTTATTTAAAGGAGGAGGCTATTTCTCGCCCTTAACGGTCCGTAGAGGTAGAATTCTCCGATCACTGTCTGTTTATGTTTTCTTTGAATATTTCAGAGTCCCCCCAAATGGGGAAGAGGTTACAGGAAGCTGAATTCGGGAGGTCCTGGAGGAAGCGGAGGGTGAGACAATCCTTTGAGGACTTCCTTCAGAGTCAGGTAACTTGCTGGATCTCTGTGATACTAAGTCAGGTGTTGGGAGATATTCAATGATCGGGCGGGCAAAGTTCTTCCGCCAGCTCTCGAAGCCTCAGGTCCCTGGACAGGTACCGCCTGTATCAGGGTCTGAGGAGGAGAACTCGAGCGTCTGGTCTCGACTGGAGGTAGCCGCGAGATATCTCCAGGGTGAAATCTTTGCTCAGGGGGGTGCCAGTACGATAGGCACGCATCTTTGGTTTTTGAGAGGGACTTCAGGAAGTACGCTCGCCCGACCCTTACAGAAACTGCAAGAATGTCAGTGAGTAGTAAGTTGGGTGACAGGACTGGTCGATAGTACGGGATCTCTGAACAGGTCCAGATCGGGGATCCAGGAAGTCGTCAAGATCCTTCTACTGCGCCTCCTTGGAAAGAAGGATCTGGATCGTGAGATAAGATGTCGGCTTTCCCTGGCTGGACATCGCCCCTGAGTCGGGAGCTCACCTCTCTTTTGACGTTTTGGTGGAAGAGATCAGGAAGGAGGAAGTAATCCGGGCGTGAAGGGTTAGCTCTGAAGAAGCGCCAGGCCCGGATGCTTAACATCCGAGTTTTAGAAGGCCTTTAAGGACTCTTTATGTCCCCTCTTGACTGAGGTATTCAATGAGTGTCTATCCTCGGGCACTCTGCCGAAGTCAATGAGGAGGTCAGCCCTGAACCTTCAGTCAAAGGGTAAAGATCCGAGCCGTATCGAGAACTGGCGTCCCATAGCACTTCTCAATACGGACATAAAGATTCTGGCCAAGATACTGTTCAATCGGTTGGTGAAATTTGCACCCCAGCTCCTTTCGGTGGCCCAGCATTGCTCGGTCCAGGCCGCAGTACTCTTAGTGCTGTGCTCGGTGTCCGAGAGGCAGTGGAGCGGAGTAGTGCGGGGTCCCTGGAAGGGATACATGCTGTCCTTAGATCAGGCAAAGGCGTTTGATCGGGTGGAACCACGAGTACCTATGGTCGGTCCTTCTGATAGTCGGCCTGCCGGGGGGGTTTGTTGATTGGTTAAAGATCATGTACGCGTGGGCGGGAGAGTTCCCGCTTGTGAACGGTTGGTCCATGCGGCTCTTTCGAGGTTGGGGTCTGGCGTTCGTCAGGGTTGTCCTTTGAGCCGTCTTTTATACGTGTTCGCGATCGATCCCTTTCTTAAGAGGATCGATCGGTGGTCCGTTGGCGGGAGTTCGGGATGGATCCGGCAAGCGCCGGAAGCCACTCTGAGGGCAGTAGCGTACGCCGACGATGTCACCGTTTTCGTGTCCTCGAGAGGGAGGCGGAGTACGTGATGTCTGAGGTGGACAGCTACTCGGAGGCATCCGGGTCCATGATCAATCGGGATAAGTGCGAGAGTCTCTGGCTGGGAGGGGGTGATCCAGTGTTCGATCTCCCGGACACCCTTCCGGGGCCCCAGTCGTCAGCAAAAGTTCTAGGCATCCATTTCGGCCACGGGGATTATCCCACCCAAAATTGGGATGACAGGCTCAAGATCGCCGCTCAGAAGGTCGGCCAGTGGAAGGGTTGGTCTTTGACCCTCAGGGAAAGGGTGAATCTGATCAAGACTTACCTTCTCCCTTTGCTTATCTATTTGGGTAGCGTGTGTATCTTGCCAGAGCCTCTCTGGACTCGGGTTTATAGCCTGTTCTTCCAGCTTTTATGGGGGAATAGGCTGAACCTGATCAAGAGAGAGGTGACTTATCGCACGAGGAGACTAGGGGGGTTATCTATGGTCAACCCCGTGGTGTTTCTCCTGAACACCTTTGTTAAGATCAATTTGGCAAACCTCTGGATGGAGAGGGCTCCTCCGTGGATAGTCTCCTGCAGGGGGTGGTTTCGGCCTTTCTTCCAGGAATGGAAGACAGGAGGGCGAGTGAAGGACTTGCGTACGCCTCACGGATATCTTCCGGCTTATGTCACCCCGATTCTGAAGGTGATCCGCCGGTGGGGTTTGGAGGTGAGGGAAATCAGGACTCTGTCAAGGAGATCCCTTGACGAGAGGGTCTTGTTGTCCCACTTTCAGAAGCCCCTGGCCCTCAAGGATTGCCCAAGCCGGGATCTAGACAAGGGGTTACAGTTGCTAAATTCTGCAAGGATCCCCTTGAAGTTTTGGGACTTGGCTTGGCGCTGCTTTCACGGGAGGCTGTATGTAAGGGACAACCTGAAGTACAGGAACTCTGAGGAAAGGGGTTGTCCCCGAGAGGAGTGCGGCTCCATACTGGAAAGTATGGAGCACTTCCTGCTTCATTGACCTTTTAATACAGAGGTGTATGAACGGGTGGGAGCTTCCATTGGCTGGCCCAGGCTATCCAGCCTCTCCTATGCGGAGTGGGCCTACGGAGTGTTCAGAGACCTGGGAAGGAGGGACCCGTGCACAAGTTTTTTAGTTAGCATAGTGGTTAGGTTCTACACGTGGAACGCACGGTGTTTAGTTTCTACGCAGCAGAAAGTCCTCCCGGTGGACGAGGTTTGTAGGAACATCTTGGGTGGCCTGGTGAAGGTGCGTTCTCTTGAGTATGAGAGACTGGGTACCAGTAGGGCCTCTCTCCTCTGGAGAGGCTTTGCTTTTGATGTACCGTAAGTCTAGTCGTACTGTTCCTGGTGGTGGGCTGACGCTTCCACACTAGATTTTTGTTTTGTAGTAAGTTGAGGTTTTGAAAAAGGCTTGCAAAGACCGAACTTGGGCCTTCGGGAGGTTGTTATGTAGTTATGTGAGTTATGTTTGCTAGAGGAGGGAAAGTTGGGATTAGTTAGTAAGGTTGGGTGGGTGAGGAAGGGGGGGATAATTTTATGTGTCCTTTTGTGTTTTGAGTGGGGAGGCCTGCATCTAGCCCTGGACTATGCGGACATGGGAGGGTCATGGGGCCGAGGGGCTAGATGTGGGTGTGTGTAAGACGGGCTGGGCCTAGGACTAAGCGGACATGATAGAGACATGCAGGGAGGGTCAGCCCCTGGGAGACGGGTGATGGGTATAAGGATAGTGTGAGTAGGGGATAGAATAGGATAGGTTGGTGAATTTTCTATAAACAGGTGACTGGGAGAAAAAAGAAAAAAAAAAGAAAAAAAAGAGTATTATAAAAATATTAAGGTTATATATTAGGCAAAGTCCGCCATGTTGTTGATTTTTTTTTGGGCAAAGGATCGCCTTTATTTATTAGTTACTTTATTGATTTATTTATGTTTGAGGTATAGATATTTTCCCTGTTCATCATATTACTTTCTGTTTATGACGAATAGTCCTATATTTGATTGGGTAGTACAGCCGCGGCGGCAGGTAAGGTTTTATAGTATAAAGGTTAGTTGTTAAGTTTGATATGTTGTTGGGGGCTATGAAGTGTGAGTGTGAGTGTGGATGTGTGTGGCTGGGCCAGTAATAATATTGTTTTATAAATATTGTTTTATTTGAAATTGTTTTATTTTGTAAAGTTTTGTACTTTTATAATAAAAAGAGTAGCAGTGTGTAGGAGACACAGAGGCGGAGATTGCTGAGCTCAGTCTGGTGCTAGCAGCTGCAGTGATCAGACGTGCCTGGGTGGAGCTCCTGCATCCCAGCTTGTGCTCCAGGGTGATTCAACAACTTTTCCCCTGTAGAGCCACCTGTCTTCCAGGGAGTTTTAACAGCTACTCCCAGTCCAGGCCCTGCCTCTCCCTAGGGAGTTGGTGGGGTCTTGGACCATGGTGTCCAAGACGAGGACCCCTGCTCTCCGGTCAGGGTCGTGGGGGGAGCAGGGGGTCCAGGCAACCGACCCTGAGCGGAAGTGGGGTCAAGAAACCTGGTGATAACAGCCAGGTCCCCCATGAAGACCCAAGAAGGAAAGGTGAAGTCCCTGCGGAGGCTATGGAGGTGTCGTCCCAGGTAGGTTGGGGGTCCCATAGGGAGAGAGATTCCACCGCCACCTACAGCTCCCGGGTAGCAGCCAACCTACAGAAGTATAAGGAGCTGGGGCGACACCTCAAGGCTCTGAGAAATGAGCTAAAGCTTGAAAGGATAAAAGCAAATAATACCTCTAGCAGAAAGAGACTCCCTATTGCGGAGAGGATCAGGGACCTAAAGGTAGTGATTAAAGCTGCCGAGGTGGAAAAGGAGAAGCTGCTTAATGAAAGCGGTCCTTTCAGAGAAAAGCTGGAAAATGAGGACCGCTTAATGGAAATGGAGAGGAAAGGGGAGCAGTGTGGTGAGGGCAGTGATAGTGAGGCAGACATCCCAAAACCCAGTGAAGTAACTAGGTCCAGGGTGAAAGCCCAGCCTGAGCCTGCCCCTGCACCCCCTGAATTCCGGGAGCCGTTGCAGAGCCTGGAGTGCAGAAGTGGGATCCCAGCTGAGCAAGTTGGATTACCTCCATCTGACGACAGTGCCTCCTATGCAAGCGACTTCAGCGAGGAAGAGAGCGGGAGCGGTGGGGGTCTGATGGAACAGATCCAGCTGCTAGAATCCCCCATGGAGTTCAAGGATTTTGCCTTTGGCGACGAATTATTGAAAGACAGAGAAGGGAAGAAAAAAAACAAAAAGAGCAAAAAGAACAAAGATCAAAAATTTGAAGTATGCTATGTATATGTTCCTGTGGCTCCCTCTGTGCGGGCTGAAAAGTCAGTGCAGGGTGAGCCGCAGGTTGGTCCTCTGGGTCCCGCTGTCATGGCGGGGTGATCAGGTGCAGGAAAGATGGCGCAGGACGCCGATCTTGCCGGCAATAGAGGAGGCGGGGCTAGCTGCGGTGCTGGCCAGTTGGGAGCCCCTGGCGCTGTGGGCTGCTCTCCTGTGGGAGGGGGGAGTGGCTTGGCGCTGGGGTCCGCTCCCATGGAAAAAGTGTCCCTCCCCGTCCGCTGCCTCGGTGAGCGCTTGTGGCGTGGAGCTGAGGCGGTACAGCGGCGACGCTGCTCCTCCCACACATGGGCGGAGCCTAAAGGTCCTGGAGATGGAGACGGGAGGCGGTGCGGTGGGCGGGGCTGGGGGCGTGCCTCGGGATGCTCCCGGCAATGCTCCCTTGTCTGGGGGCGGAGCTGGGGGTGTGTCTGGGGACGCGCCCAGGCGGCAGCGCACAGTGGCGGCGGGAGTGGCGGCAGCAGGAGAAGCGGGGACTGGTGTGGCTGGGAGCAGTGGTTCTACAGCGCACCAGTTCCCCATTAAAATTAAAATAAAAAAGGTGAAGAATGATAAGAGGGCCAAAAAGGCTAAGAGGTTAAAAGCGGGGTTTGTATCCCCCAGTGCAGTGGCCGAATACATAAAGACCAGGTTTATTGCTGGGGCCTCTGCCTCCTCCTCCGGCGCTGAATCAAGCGCTGGAAAGGGGGAGGTAATGGTAACCGGCGCCCAAGTATTGAGGGAGGCCGGCAGCGATAACATAGATATGAATACGAATGCTGTAATGAATTCCGTAATGGAAGTCTCTGCTGGCCCAGCGGTTTGTTCGCGGGAGGCGGCTCCTGGAAAAGGGGTTGCTCCTAGCGGACAAACGTGTGATGGGTCTCTGGCTGCTGGGCTGGGGGGGCTATGGAGGTGGGGGTCGGTGGGACACCGGTGGCTGGAGTAGCTGCTGGTGCGCCTGTTAAACCGGCCGGTGCCTCCGTGGCCTCTCGGGCTTCTGGGGTCAGTGGCCAAAAGAGTGTGGGGGAGTGTGTTAGGGCTGCGGGCCCAGTCTCTGGTGGTGGGGTGAATGCAGGGGGGCGATCGGCCGCTGAGAGAGCGGCTGCGGGCCCCCGTGTGGCCCCTCCGGGGGGACGGGGTGCAGTATCTGCGTTAGGCATGGTGGGGGAGGGGGGGCCGGCTCGGCTGCCCCTCCCACATCCGTGGCGCCTGGCAGAAGTTATGCCAGTGTGGCTGCGGCGGTGGGGGGGAAGGGGCTGTCCTCGTTGGCTTCCTCGCTCTCACAGTCCGGTGATGGTGACTTGCAGCGGCGACTGCTGGAGGCCCTCAAAAAGGGGGAGAGCTCCATCACTGTAGAGGGAAAGAAGGTTGATCTGTCATTCTGGTTCAACAGACATGGCATGAGGGCTTTCCGAGAGCAGAATGGGGGCGAGACCGCCTGGTCGTCACCTACAACCGGCCCTGGGGTCAGACGGAATGTGGTCTGTCTCAAGTGGAGTAGCGATGAAGCTTGCCCTACAAGAAAGAAGGTGGCGGAGCTCCTGCTTGGGATGGGTTTCAAGGTGACCGACATCTTTGCCTTGATCCATCCATACGGCTCCAAGGAGTTCGACGTCAGCTTTGTCCAGCCGGAGGGGCTGGAGCTCTTCTGGTCCTGGTATGAGCTGGCGAAGAACACGCCGGACTGGCGCTGTTTCCTTGCGGAAGCAATAACCCGTCAGAGTGAGGTCAAGAGAGTGACCGTTTTGACCCGTAACGAGTCGCTCTCTTGTGTTGACATCATGACCTGGCTGGGCAGGTATGGAGAGATCCAGGGGGTTCCATCCAAGAACCTGGATGAGTTTGGCATTTGGTCAGGTGCCTGGACGTTTAACATCAAACTCAAGCGTCTGGGGAGTACGGTTTCCCACATTCCATCATCTGCCTTTATCGGCCGTGACAGGATTTTGGTTTTCTACAGGGGGTAGCCTAATCTCTGTCACAAGTGCGGTAGCCCCTCACACTTCAGCGCCAGCTGCCAAGTGCAGAAGTGCGCGCTGTGTGGGGGGACCGGTCATCTAGCCGCATCTTGTGGGGAGATTAGATGCAACCTGTGCGGTGAACTCGGTCACCCTTTCAGTCGTTGTCCTCTCTCTGAGGTCAATGCGGCCCGAGCTCACGCAGGAGCAGGCCGGGAGGTCCCTTCGGCTGAGGCGGGTGCTGGCGGAGACAGCAGAGTTCAGGGGTCGGTGAAGAACAAAGATGGTCTGTCCCGGCGGAGGGAGAGGCGCCAGGCGGAGAGGGAGCGGGTCCTGGGGTGATGCCTGCCCCTTCCCAAGCGGCTGCCCCTCCTGCATCGGAGACCCTAGGCGACAGGGAGCTGAATGAGGAGAACGAAAGACTGGAGCGTGCCGAGGGGACTTTGTCCTCGCACTACGAAAGCGCCGCAGAGGATAGCGGGACGGAGTCCAAAATAATTAGACGGAAACTCCGTACTAAGAAAAGACCTGGCTCGACCAAAGTAGCCAGGGAGGGCCTAACCGACTCCCCTCTGGAGCTCTCCAACCGGTTTCTCACTTTGGATGAGACCTCCGCCTCCTCTTCTTCTGGGGAGGAGGTTGAAGGTGGGAGAACGGGGGCGAAGGAGGGAAGGCCCTCAGGCACCCGCTCTGCTGACACTGGCGACGATTATTGTCGCCAGCATTAAGTCGGATGCGGCTCGTTTCGTGGCCTTTGATTTTCTCAGCCGAATTGGGGCTGACATTTTGTTTTTGCAAGAGACCAGGCTGTCAGATTTGGCAGTGATTCACAAAGCCAGGAGGGAGTGGAGATCAGGGCCCTCCTACTGGTCTCTTGTGGCCGAGCCGTATAGCGGAGTGGCGGTCCTTTTTACCGCACCGGTAGAAAGCCGACGAGTGATCGAGTTGGAAATGGGGAGGTGTTTGATCCTGGATGTCCTCATGAAGGGACAAGAACTGCGCCTAATTAACATCTATGGGCCCCAGACCAAACGGGACAGGAAAAGTCTCTTTATGACAATCAAGCCTTTTCTTTTTACGAGTCGGCAAGTGGTCTTTGGTGGGGATTTCAACACTATCACGAGGTCCCAGGATGGGGGAGGCGCCAGAGACCGGCTGGCTTACGATAGCATCTCTTTGAATAGCATAGCTAGCGAGGCTCGTTTGGTGGATGTCCACATCAGGCATACCCCAGGCCACGGGGGTTTCACATATTATAGAGGAAGTCAGACTAGGTCTAGAATAGACAGGTTTTTTTTAAAGGAGGAGGCTATTTTCTCGCCCTTAAGGTTCGTAGAGGTAGAATTCTCCGATCACTGTCTGATTATGTTTTCTTTGAATATTTCAGAGTCCCCCCAAATGGGAAGAGGTTACTGGAAGCTGAATTCGGGAGTCCTGGAGGAAGCGGAGGTGAGACAATCCTTTGAGGACTTCCTTCAGAGTCAGGTAACTTTGCTGGATCTCTGTGATACTAAGTCAGAGTGGTGGGAGATATTCAAAGATCGGGCGGCAAAGTTCTTCCGCCAGCTCTCGAGCCTCAGGTCCCTGGACAGGTACCGCCTGTATCAGGGTCTGAGGAGGAAACTCGAGCGTCTGGTCTCGACTGGAGGTAGCCGCGAGGATATCTCCAGGGTGAAATCTTTGCTCAAGGGGTGCCAGTACGATAGGCACACATCTTTGGTTTTTGAGAGGGACTTCGGGAAGTACCGCTCGCCCGACCCTTACAGAAACTGCAAGATGTCAGTGAGTAGTAAGTTGGTGACGGGACTGGTCGATAGTACGGGATCTCTGAACAGGTCCAGATCGGGGATCCTGGAAGTCGTCAGATCCTTCTACTTCGCGCCTCTTGGAAAGAAGGATCTGGATAAGATGTCGGGCTTTCCTGGCTGACATCGCCCCTGAGTCGGGAGCTCACTCTCTTTTGACGTTTTGGTGGAAGAGATCAGGAAGGAGGAAGTAATCCTGGCGGGTGGAAGGGTTAGCTCTGAAGAAGTCGCCAGGCCCGGATGGCTTAACATCCGAGTTTTATAAGGCCTTTAAGGACTCTTTATGTCCCCTCTTGACTGAGGTATTCAATGAGTGGTCTATCCTCGGGCACTCTGCCGGAAGTCACTGAGGAGGTCAGCCCCTGAGCCTTCTGTCAAAGGGTAAAGATCCGAGCCGTATTGAGAACTGGCGTCCCATATCGCTTCTCAATACGGACAGAAAGATTCTGGCCAAGTATACTGTTCAATCAGTTGGTGAATTTCACCCCAGCTCCTTTCGGTTGCCCAGCAGTTGCTCGGTTCCAGGCCGCAGTACTTCAGTGCTGTGGCATCGGTGTCCCGAGAGCAGGTGGAGCGGAGTAGAGCGGGTGGTTCAACTGGAAGGGGTACATGCTGTCCTTAGATCAGGGCAATGGCGTTTGATAGCGTCGTGAACCACGAGTACCTCTGGTCGGTACTTCTGGAAGTACCGGCCTGCCGGGGGGGGTGTTGATGGTTAAAGATCTTGTACGCCGTGGCGGAGAGTTTCCCGCTTGTGAACGGTTGGTCCTGGCTGCTCTTTCGAGGTTGGGTCTGCGTTCGTCAGGGTTGTCCTTTGAGCCCGCTTTTTATACGTGTTCCCTTTCTTAAGAGATCGACTCGTGGTCCGTTGGCGGAATCGGGATGGATCCGGCAGCGCCGGAAGCCGCTCTGGAGGCAGGTAGCGTACGCCGACGATGTTCACCGTTTTTCGTGTCCTCGAGAGGGGAGGCGGAGTACGTGATGTCTGAGGTGGACAGCTACTCGGAGGGCATCCGGGTCCATGATCAATCGGGATAAGTGCGAGAGTCTCTGGCTGGGAGGGGGTGATCCATTTTCGATCTCCCGGACACCCTTCCGGGGCCCCAGCGTCAGCAAAAGTTCTAGGGCATCCATTTCGGCCACGGGGGAGTATCCCACCCAAATTGGATGACAGCTCAAGATCGCCGCTCAGAAGGTCGGCCAGTGGAAGGGGTTGGGTCTTTGACCCTCAGGGAAAGGGTGAATCTGATCAAGGACTTACCTTCTCCCTTTTCTTATCTATTTGGGTACGGTGTGTATCTTGCCAGAGCCTCTCTGGACTCGGGTTTATAGCCTGTTCTTCCAGCTTTTATGGGGGAATAGACTGAACCTGATCAAGAGAGGGGTGACTTATCGCACGAGGAGACTAGGGGGGTTATCTATGGTCAACCCCGTGGTGTTTCTCCTGAACACCTTTGTTAAGATCAATTTGGCAAACCTCTGGATGGAGAGGGCTCCTCCATGGATAGTCTCCTGCAGGGGGTGGTTTCGGCCTTTCTTCCAGGAATGGGAGACAGGAGGGCGAGTGAAGGACTTGCGTACGCCTCACGGATATCTTCCGGCTTATGTCACCACCCCCGATTCTGAAGGCGATCCGCCGGTGGGGGGTTTGGAGGTGAGGGAAATCAGGACTCTGTCAAGGAGATCCCTTGACGAGAGGGTCTTGTTGTCCCACTTTCAGAAGCCCCTGGCCCTCAAGGATTGCCCAAGCCGGGATCTAGACAAGGGGTTACAGTTGTAAATTCTGCAAGGATCCCCTTGAAGTTTTGGGACTTGGCTTGGCGCTGCTTTCACGGGAGGGCTGTATGTAAGGGACAACCTGAAGAACAGGAACTCTGAGGGAAAGGGGTTGTCCCCGGAGGAGTTCGGCTCCATACTGAAAGTATGGAGCACTTCCTGCTTCATTGTCCTTTTAATACAGAGGTGTATATGAACGGGTGGGAGCTTCCATTGGCTGGCCTAGCTAGCCAGCCTCTCCTATGCGGAGTGGGCTTACAGAGTGTTCAGAGACCTGGGAAGGAGGGACCCCGTGCACAAGTTTTTTAGTTAGCATAGTGGTTAGGTTCTACAAGTGGAACGCACAGTGTTTAGTTTTCACGCAGCAGAAAGTCCTCCGGTGGACGAGGTTTGTAAGGAACATCTTGGGTGGCCTGGTGAAGGGTGCGTTTTCTTGAGTATGAGAGACTGGGTACCAGTAGGGCCTCTCTCCTCTGGAGAGGCTTTGCTTTGATGTACCGTAAGTCTAGTCGCTTACTGTTCCTGGTGGTGGGCTGACGCTTCCACACTAGATTTTTGTTTTGTAGTATGCTGAGGTTTTGAAAAAGGCTTGCAAAGACCGAACTTGGGCCTTCGGGAGATTGTTTATTTAGTATGTTTGCTAGAGGAGGAAAGTTAGGATTAGTTAGGTTGGGTGGGGTGAGGAAGGGGGGATAATTTTATGTGTCCTTTTGTGTTTTGAGTGGGGAGGCCTGCATCTAGCCCTGGACTATGTGGACATGGGAGGACATGGGGCGAGGGGCTAGATGTGGGTGTGAAGGAAGGGCTGGCCTTGGACTATGCGGACATGATAGAGACATGAGGCGAAGGTCAGCCCTGGGTGTCGGGTGATGGGTAAAAGGATAGTGTGAGTAGGGATAGAATAGGTGATGCCTGCCCCTTCCCAAGTGGCTGCCCCTCCTGCATCAGAGACCCTAGGGGACAGGGAGATGAATGAGGAGAACGAAAGACTGGAGCGTGCCGAGGGGACTCTGTCCTCGCACTATGAAAGCGCCGCAGAGGATAGTGGGACGGAGTCCAAAATAATTAGACGGAAACGCCGTACTAAGAAAAGACCTGGCTCGACCAAAGTAGCCAGGGAGGGCCTAACCGACTCCCCTCTGGAGCTCTCCAACCGGTTTCTCACCGTGGATGAGACCTCCGCCCCTCTCTTCTTCTGGGGAGGAGGTTGAAGGTAGGAGACGGGGGCGAAGGAGGGAAGGCCTTCAGAAGGCCCCGCGCCCTCCTCTGGTGGGGATGTAAGGTCCTCAGGAGGGGTGGCAAAACCGCGCCCTGAGACCGAGAAAGCCAGGGGTGGTGTGCAGGGGGAGGCGGTGGTGACAAATGAGATGGACACCACCGTCTCCCTCAAGAGGGGTCGTGCCGCCTTAGAAGACAGCCTCGGGAGAGGGAGGGTTGGGAAGAAGGCTGTCTAACTCGATCACTCTGTATGGCGGCACCCGCTCTACTGACACTGGCGACCATTAATGTCGCCAGCATTAAGTCGGATGCGGCTCGTTTCACGGCCTTTGATTTTCTCAGCCGAATTGGGGCTGACATTTTGAAAAACACTAGTGTGAAAGCACCCTTAGGGGGAGTTCACATCACTGTTATTTTTCAGTTCTTCTGATCCATCAGAAGAAGAGAAAATTAAAGAAGAAAACAGATCCTGAGCATCAGTTATGCACATTTGGCATCAGTTTGAGCCATTTCAATTAGAGATCTGTTATTTCAGACTGAAAAAAGTCCAGCATGTAAGACTTTTCCCCTCTGGAATAACGTATCTGATGGAAATGGCTCATATAATGGAAATGGCTCAAACTGATGCCAAATGTAAATAACTGATGCTCAGGATTCTTTTTTTTACAGGATACGGCTTTTTTCTTTATTTTTAGGTTCTGAATGGAAAATAATGTGATGTGAACTCCATCTTAGGGAATGATGGGTCCTAAAGAAAGAAACTACTGTGAATTCAACTTGGCAAAAGCAATCATAAATGTTGCAAAACCCCATTTAAGCTCATTGATCCCTGCAACTGTGTTGTAATTAATCCACCCTTTTAAAGATGTTGTCTAGAACTAGAAACGGGTCTTTAACTTTTCCAGAAACAGCGCATAGTCTGTGGTAGTTTAGCTACATTCTTTTTAATAGAAATGAGCGGCATTGTCCGACACATCGCATGGACAGTTGTGATGCTGAGTCTTGAAAAACTGCAGACCCTATTTCTAGTCCCGTACAGTCCCCCTTGAAAGAAGCCACCCTGATTATCAATTAGGAAACGATTTTTTTGGAGACAAATAACCTGCAGTACTTTTCGCCCTATAAGACGCACCTAGGTTTTAGAGGAGGACAATAAGAAAAAAATTTTTTTTATTAGATCTCAGATCAGATCAGCAGTCAGACCACCAATATTAATCAGACCTCAGATCACGGCCCCAATCAGACCTCCAATGTTAATAAGACCCTCAATCCGATCTCAGATCAGAGCCCAATATAAAGAAGACCCCTCCATTCAGACATCAGATGAGACCCCATGCCTCATATCAGCCCCCTGCTATATCTCATAACCCCCAGCCATATTTATTTGCCCCTAGCTATGTTTGATCAGCCCCCAGCCATGTTTGATCAACCCCAGCCATGTTTGATCAACCCCAGCCATGTTTGATCAACCCCAGCCATGTTTGATCAACCCCAGCCATGTTTGATCAACCCCAGCCATGTTTCAGCAGCCCCCAGCCATGTTTCAGCAGCCCCCAGCCATGTTTCAGCAGCCCCCAGCATGTTTCAGTAGCGCCCAGCCATGTTTGATCAGGCCCCAGCCATGTTTGATTCAGGCCCCAGCCATGTTTGATCAGCCCCATGCATGTTTGATTAGCCCAGCCATGTTTCAGCCGCCCCCAGCCATGTTTCAGCCGCCCCCCAGCCATGTTTTCAGCCGCCCCCAGCCATGTTTCAGCGCCCCCAGCCATGTTTTCAGCAGCCCCCAGCCATGTTTCAGCAGTCCCCAACCATGTTTCAGCAGTCCCCAACCATGTTTCAGCAGTCCCCAACCATGTTTTAGCAGCCCCCAACCATGTTTCAGCAGCCCCCAGCCTCAGATCACAAAATAAATAAACCACTTCCCTCTCCTGCTCCTGGACGCGGCCGCTCCTCACTGCCTATGCTTTGTCTTCCTCCTCCTTCGGCTGTGTTGTGAACCGGCGCGCACAGCGTGAGGTCACAGAGCTCCCTCACGCTGTGCGCAGCCACTGCACAGCCGACGACCAGGAAGCGGTGAGTACAGAGCCTTCACCGCTTCCTGGTCCTCCGGTACTAATGAGCACATCCATAATGGAAGCGCTCATTAGTATTCACCCCATAAGACGCAAGGGCATTTTTCCTCCACTTTGGGGGGGGGTGCGTCTTATGGGGGGGGGAATACGGTAGGTGCCTTTTGTAGCAGCCTATACTCATGTTGTGCAATGCTGGCAGGCTGTCATAACCACAAGAATATAGTGAAGAAGGACCGGCACTCACTTTCTTGTCGATATGAAGAGACTTTTATTCAAAGCATAATAGCATAAAGGGCAATGTATTGCTTGGGGATGTGGTCTGGCTGCTATAAAGAAGACCAGGAGAAGGAGGACAGACTTCTTCTGATTGGGAATGCTGGCCAGTTCTATTTTCCCAAAGGATCTTGTGATGCTGCCTCATGTGCGGCAATATTGCTCTGGTACCTATGTTTGTGTGTGTATGGATGCCCACAGCTCTTTAAATCCTGAAGATCTTGCACACGACAGTGTTTTTGTGTGCCGGCCTTGTGAGAAAAACCAATATGGAAGTTGCACATACAGAGCTAGTGAATGCCAAGTTCTGTGTAGGTCTGCACCTGCACCCCATATTTAGTGGGCACCGGCCAGTTCCCGAGCTGACCACAATATAAGCAGATATGGACCTGCATTCTTTTGGAGGTATTGACCATACATTGTCACCCCCTTTTTAATTTCCACCATAGCCACGACCTTCTCCTTAGATTTCACCTCCTCCTCTTCAGCACCCCAGTCTGCTCCCAGGTCCTGTCCAACACACAATCATCCTTGAAACCATCCCCCTCCTGCTACTTTTATCAGACTTTGATTTATTATTGTGGGTTCCTTGCCCCCCCCCCCCCCCCCCTATGAATTTCCTGCTCTGTATTTGTCCAGATTGCCACTTTCGCTGCCCTAATCACCAATACTGTGGCTATGGGTGCCACAGTTACCACCACCAATACATGTATGCATGGGGTCCCCAGTCTCCTCATCAACCTCGTCAGGACAATGCAAACGCTGACTGCTCTTACATAAGTCATCAATAGGGAGACTCTCTTGACTATCTGCTGTAGGGCGTGGTAAAGTTTTGTTGCCTCTTAGGAAAAAATAAGGTGTCCCACTAGGAAGGGACAGTGAAGACAGAAAGGACAGCACTGAAAGGATTGGGACTGCATGGAGGATAAGCAGGATGAATGCTGTGAACCTTGGCTCCAAGGCACGGTGTCAGACTCAGAAGACACCTCCATGTCATCCTGCTGTGACTGAGAAGAGGAGAGAGCCATACAATCCACAATCTTATCCTCTTTCTCCTCAATGATAATGTTGCGCCTTTCAGAAGCCAGGGAGAACTGCAGCCTACTACTACTACTATTTCTGACTAGATAGCTGGTGCTGCTGCTACCCACATTGTGGCTCTGGGAGGACAAGGACTGTTTCTGGGTCTTTTGTTTGGAACCCTTCCGTATTCCTGACATTTGGCCTAATGTACACAGTCACACAAAGTATGAAACAGTTTGCAAGTCTGTTTCCTGGAACTTAAACACAGAGAGAAGCAATAAAATGTCCTTCCCTTTCTACAAACACACTGAAAACACTGCTACTAACAATTTACTTTGGACTGCGATCAAATATGCACATTCTGAAAAAAGCTCTCTCTAGTGTCCAACACAAGTTCTCAACCTACTATGAGTTTATACCTCCTCACACACAACAAACGCTTGAACTGTTTGGAGATGCCCCATCACAGATTTCAGACTACTATTTCAGGAGTTTTCACTCAGAGATTTAAAATGCTGCCCTCTGTATTGTAAAACACATGTTGCACACTTGTATTCCTTCCTTTTTTTGAAAAATAAAAAATAAAAACTGTCTGGCGATGCCCTATAAAACAATTCAGACTACTATATCCAGTGTTTTCATTCAAAGATATAAAACACTACCCTTTGGATTGTAAAACGTGTTGTAAAATAGACTTGTATTGCTATTTTCCTAAAACAAAAAAACCTGTTGACCTGTCGGGAGATTTTTTTGTCCTAGATTTCGGACTTCTATTTTGCACGTTTTCACTGAGAGATAAAATGCCACCCTCTGGATTGTAAGGGATGCAGATGAGCTCTTAACAAGCTCTGCCACTAGAGGCACCAAATATAAGGCAGCTATCCTATGAATCAATGTTCAACCCTTTAAATAGGCCTTGAGACATGACTCAAATATAAAATAAGCCAGCACCTCAACTACAGACAGCTGTTTTGAGGTGATTGCCCCTCATCAATGCAGAGCGTACTGGCTTAAATGGGTGAAAGGCCTAAGTCCGTATTTTGGGGGGTACTAGCTCTCCTTTTTTGAAAAAAAAAAAAACCACACTTTGTACACTTGTATTGCTATTTTTGCAAAACAAAAAAATTCCCCGTATTATATAATACATTTATGATATGAAATCAAAGACTAGAATATTTTACAGTGGCTGTTCATCCGCCGTTATAATAAAGTAGTCTGTGGGAACAGTACACTACATAAGGAGGAAACTTCTTTCCCTTTACATTGCTGTACATTAGATATATATTTTTTTTTATATAATGCTCCACATGAAAATGTTCTGCATCACTAGTCAGGAAAATGTAAGGTAAACAATATGGATATTGATAAACTTGCCTTATGGGGTTTGCAATGCTAGCAAAATCAACTGAGGTTGAGGTACACCTCAATAAAGCCTTGAATTTTTACATTATTTTTTATTACTCTTCACACACTTCATTAATGGTTAACAAAAAAAAGTTCTTAATACTCAAAAAAATTTAATCTACAACGGAAAGTAATTCTCATCCAATCTATATGTGTTAGAGCAAAATGGAGTGCAGAGGAGTGTGATTTGATTGTTTCCAGTGTTATCTGGATGCTGTGTTTGAATCTTACATAATGACTCAAATAGTTACTTTATGAGTTATAAAATTGCATCATTTAAGCCACATGTTGTATCCTCACCAGAACAACAAACTGTTTGCCTAAAAGGAAGACCCTAAGAAATTGATTTTACTTTCCAAAATGGAGCAGCCCCTGCTGCTACAAAAATTGACACAGCAAGACTCTGATAAAGATATGTAACTAAGAGGGTATAATAACAATAACTTTACAGGTAAGTAACCTGCTTTTTTTCAGAAAAGACAGAATAATAATTTAACTCAATGTAATAGCAATTCTGTAAATCTCTCTAGGGCAGTAATCTGCAGTGCAGTGACTACTGTTAACTGAATGGAAGAAAATAAACCTGTAATCCTATATCATTTTCAGTATCAATATCAGTATACTAGGTTCGGTGACTGGTATTAAAGGACACATACATTTTTTTAACGTTGCATGACTTAGGCTACTTTCACACTTGCGTTTTGGCTTTCCGTTTGTGAGATCCATCATGGGCTCTCACAAGCGGTCCAAAATGGATCAGTTTTGCTCTAATGCATTCTGAATAGAAAAGGAACTGCTCAGAATGCATTAGTTTGTCTCCGTTCAGTCACCATTCCGCTCTGGAGGTGGACACCAAAACGCTGCCTGCAGCATTTTGCTGTTCGCTTGACAAAACTGAGCCAAACGGATTCGTCCTGGCACACAATGTATGTCAATGGGGACGGATCTGTTTTCTCTGACACAATCTGGCACAATCAAAAATGGATCCGTCTCCCATTGACTTTCAATAGAGTTCATAATGGATCCGTCTTGGCTATGTTACAAATAATGCTAACAGATCCGTTCATGATGGATGCATGTGGTTGTATTATTGTAACGGATCAGTTTTTGCAGATCCATGGCGGATCCGCCCAAAACGTGAGCGTGAAAGTAGCCTAAACCATCATTCAAGATGAATTCTGTATTGTGAATATTTGAATGATCCCATTTGTTTTGCCCCTAAATTACTGAGAAGCATCGTATATCCAAATAATCTTCCAGTCATCTCTTAAACGGAACCTGACAGCTCATTTGTGTGATATAAACTTCCCAGAGTATGTTTTTCATCTGGTTATGGTACTCCAGAAGTGACTCTTCATCCCTTGTAAATCTGCAGAAAATGTACTTTTATTCTATATCCTTCTCATTGTATGCAAATTAGCTTGTTGAAGTCAAGGAGGCTGGCGCAAACCACCTGAAAGTCAGGCTTCCCCGCCTGCCCTCCTCCCCCTGCAGCTTGATTAATGTTCTCCAGGCCAGGGAACAGCAACCCACGTTCGCACAAGATTTCGCGCAGGCGCTGTTCTTTTTCACTCCTGGTGCATGCCCAGTGTATAGTGCTGTAGAGCAGCTGTAGAGAGGAGAGTGCTCTCGCCCTGTGGAGCATGTACAGTCGTGGCCAAAAGTTTTGAGAATTAGATAAATATTGGAAATTGGAAAAGTTGCTGCTTAAGTTTTTATAATAGCAATTTGCATATACTCCAGAATGTTATGAAGAGTGATCAGATGAATTGCATAGTCCTTCTTTGCCATGAAAATTAACTTAATCCCAAAAAAAACCTTTCCACTGCATTTCATTGCTGTCATTAAAGGACCTGCTGAGATCATTTCAGTAATCGTCTTATTAACTCAGGTGAGAATGTTGACGAGCACAAGGCTGGAGATCATTATGTCAGGCTGATTGGGTTAAAATGGCAGACTTGACATGTTAAAAGGAGGGTGATGCTTGAAATCATTGTTCTTCCATTGTTAACCATGGTGACCTGCAAAGAAACGCGTGCAGCCATCATTGCGTTGCATAAAAATGGCTTCACAGGCAAGGATATTGTGGCTACTAAGATTGCACCTCAATCAACAATTTATAGGATCATCAAGAACTTCAAGGAAAGAGGTTCAATTCTTGTTAAGAAGGCTTCAGGGCATCCAAGAAAGTCCAGCAAGCGCCAGGATCGTCTCCTAAAGAGCATTCAGCTGCGGGATCGGAGTGCCACAAGTGCAGAGCTTGCTCAGGAATGGCAGCAGGCAGGTGTGAGCGCTTCTGCACGCACAGTGAGGCGAAGACTTTTGGAAGATGGCCTAGTGTCAAGAAGGCCAGCAAAGAAGCCACTTCTCTCCAAAAAAAACATCAGGGACAGATTGATCTTCTGCAGGAAGTATGGTGAATGGACTGCTGAGGACTGGGGCAAAGTCATATTCTCCGATAAAGCCTCTTTCCGATTGTTTGGGGCATCTGGAAAAAGGCTTGTCCAGAGAAGAGAAGGTGAGTGCTACCATCAGTCCTGTGTCATGCCAACAGTAAAGCATCCTGAGACCATTCATGTGTGGGGTTGCTTCTCATCCAAGGGAGTGGGCTCACTCACAATTTTGCCCAAAAACACAGCCATGAATAAAGAATGGTACCAAAACACCCTCCAACAGCAACTTCTTCCAACAATCCAACAACAGTTTGGTGAAGAACAATGAATTTTCCAGCACGATGGAGCACCGTGCCATAAGGCAAAAGTGATAACTAAGTGGCTCGGAGACCAAAATGTTGACATTTTGGGTCCATGGCCTGGAAACTCCCCAGATCTTAATCCCATTGAGAACTTGTGGTCAATCCTCAAGAGGCGGGTGGACAAACAAAAACCCACTAATTCTGACAAACTCCAAGAAGTGATTATGAAAGAATGGGTTGCTATCAGTTAGGAATTGGCCCAGAAGTTGATTGAGAGCATGCCCAGTCGAATTGCAGAGGTCCTGAAAAAGAAGGGCCAACACTGCAAATACTGATTCTTTGCATAAATGTCATGTAATTGTCGATAAAAGCCTTTGAAACGTATGAAGTGCGTGTAATTATATTTCACTACATCACAGAAACAACTGAAACAAAGATCTAAAAGCAGTTTAGCAGCAAACTTTGTGAAAACTAATATTTGTGTCATTCTCAAAACTTTTGGCCACGACTGTACAGTGAAGCATTAAATCCAGGGGCTGTACAGCACTATTCACTCGGCATGCCCCAAAAGTGAAAGCAAATGTAGCCTGTACAGGATCTTGTGAAAACAAGGGTTGATGTTACCTGGTCTGGAGAACATCAACAAAGCTTCAAGGGGAGGGGGGATGTGGTATGGGAAAGCCTGATTTCCAGGAGCCTTGTGTCAGCCTCCTTGACTTCAACAAGCTAATTTGCATACGATGAGAACAAGAATAAAAGTGCATTTTCTGCAGATTTCCAAGTTACGCAAAGGGATCAAGAGTCACTTCTGGAGTACCATAAACAGTTGATAAAGGTACTATGGGCAGTTTTTATCACATAAACGAGGTGTCAGGTTCACTTTAAAGCAGTTACCAGCAGAAAAGCAAAAAGCAGAATATCAGTAGTCTACGATCCGTCTACCAAGATTAAATTAACTACTTCTTGTTCAGGAAAGCCCCAGTACATGTCAATTCTGTAGCTTTTCTCCTGACCAAAAACAGATTTCTTACTGACTGCATGTTAATGCCAAGCCTTGTGCCCTATGGCAATAGGCCTTCCAGGAGTCAGTCAGCAGTTGGAACATTAAAACTGTTGACAGCTCTAGGTAGAGTTGGTAAGAGTAGTACAGATATACTTTTCATGGAGCTTTTATCATCAGGATAAAACATTGTGCCCCCTCACAGTAGTTAGGCACACATTGTGCCCCCTCACAGCAATAATGCTCTCATTGTGCCCCTTCACAGTAGTTATGCCCTCAATGTATACCTTCACAGTAGTTATATTCACATTGTGCCTCTCTCATAGTAGTTATGCCCACATTGTGCCCCCTCACGGTAGTTATGCCCACACTGTGCCCATCACAGTATTTATGCCCTCATTGTGCACCCTTCACAGTAGTTATGTCTAATGTTGATCACATATATTCTAATCGTGAATTTTTATCGCGAATATCAGCACTTCGAGAATTTGCAAAGATGTAGAATATAGTGCTATATCTTCATAATCGCGAATATTCTAGATTTTTTTTCATCAGTACCCTCACTGCTTCTTGCTTGTAGGGCAATGAGAAGGCTGCAATATCTTTGTCACAGCTTAGCAACATCCCTAGTAACCAACAGGAAAGTTGCCTACCCCTTACTATATAGGAAACTCCCCAGCAGCCATTTTCTGCAGTTTTTTGCAGTTCTGAGAGAGACAGCAGCTCATATATATATTACAGATAGTTAGTGGGAGATAGTCAGTGTAGGTTAGATAGTGATATACACTCACCTAAAGAATTATTAGGAACACCATACTAATACGGTGTTGGACCCCCTTTTGTCTTCAGAACTGCCTTAATTCTACGTGGCATTGATTCAACAAGGTGCTGATAGCATTCTTTAGAAATGTTGGCCCATATTGATAGGATAGCATCTTGCAGTTGATGGAGATTTGAGGGATGCACATCCAGGGCACGAAGCTCCTGTTCCACCACATCCCAAAGATGCTCTATTGGGTTGAGATCTGGTGACTGTGGGGGCCATTTTAGTACAGTGAACTCATTGTCATGTTCAAGAAACCAATTTGAAATCATTCGAGCTTTGTGACATGGTGCATTATCCTGCTGGAAGTAGCCCTCAGAGGATGGATACATGTTCTCATTCTGTTTACGCCAAATTCGGACTCTACCATTTGAATGTCTCAACAGAAATCGAGACTCATCAGACCAGGCAACATTTTTCCAGTCTTCAACAGTCCAATTTTGGTGAGCTCGTGCAAATTGTAGCCTCTTTTTCCTATTTGTAGTGGAGATGAGTGATACCCGGTGGGGTCTTCTGCTGTTGTAGCCCATCCGCCTCAAGGTTGTGCGTGTTGTGGCTTCACAAATGCTTTGCTGCATACCTCGGTTGTAACGAGTGGCTATTGCAGTCAACGTTGCTCTTCTATCAGCTTGAATCAGTCGGCCCATTCTCCTCTGACCTGTAGCATCCACAAGGCATTTTTGCCCACAGGACTGCCGCATACTGGATGTTTTTCCCTTTTCACACCATTCTTTGTAAACCCTAGAAATGGTTGTGCGTGAAAATCCCAGTAACTGAGCAGATTGTGAAATACTCAGACCGGCCCGTCTGGCACCAACAACCATGCCACGCTCAAAATTGCTTAAATCACCTTTCTTTCCCATTCTGACATTCAGTTTGGAGTTCAGGAGATTGTCTTGACCAGGACCACACCCCTAAATGCATTGAAGCAACTGCCATGTGATTGGTTGACTAGATAATTGCAATAATGAGAAATAGAACAGGTGCTCCTAATAATTATTTAGGTGAGTGTAGTGTAGCTGATCCAGTGCAGGGTGTTGGGTAGTGTGATAGGAATTACTGTACTGTGCATTTTCTCCAGTCTCAGGAAACTTCTAGCAGCTTGAAAAATGTATCAAAAGTGAGGCACGCCTGTATTGCGCGCGCAATACGTGCATATTACATTGCCGATTTTCGCAATCAAGAAAATAATGACTGGAGATCACTAATTCTAGAATTTGCTAATTTATGGCGAATATTAGGTAAAAAATTCGCGAAATATCGCGATAATGAATATTGCCTATGCTGCTCATCACTAGTTATGACCACATTCTACCCCTCTCAAAGTACTTATCCCTTCATTGTGCCCCCTCACAGTGGTTATGCCCTCATTGTGCCCCTTCACTGTAGTTATGCCCTCATTGTGCCCCTTCACTGTAGTTATGCCCACATTGTGCCCCTCTCACAGTAGTTATGCCCACATTGTGCCTCTTACAATAATTATCCCTTCATTGTGTCCAATTCACAGCAGTTATGCCCTCATTGTGCCCCCCTCACAGAAGCTATGCCCTCATTGTGCTCCTTCACAGTAGTTGGGCCCTCATTGTGGCCTCACTCACAGTAGCAATGCCCTCATTGTGCTCCTTCACAGTAGTTATGCTATCATTGTACCCCCCTCACAGTAGTTATGCCCTCTATGTTCCTTTTACAGTAGTATTGCCCTATCCTTGCCCCCTTCATGGTAGTAATTTTCTCTCTGTGCCCCTTCAGAGTAGTAATGCCTTCTCTGTGCACTCTTCACAGTAGTTATGAACTCTCTTTGCCCCCTGAACAGTAGTAATGTCCTCTCTGTGCCCCATATCAGTTATGACCCTTCACAGTAGTAATGTCTTCTGTGCCCACTTAACAGTAATAATGCCCTCTGTGCCCCCTAAACAATAGTTATGTCCTCTCTGTGCCCCCTCAGTGTTAATAAAATAAATAAAAAAGTAACTACTCACCTTGTCCCATTCCTGAAGATCATATCCAGATCTCTCCTGCAGGTAGCCAGGTACAGATCGCTCTGCAGCACTATGTGGGATGAGAGCAGGCAGATTCTCGGGTCTGCCGGCTCCCCCTACACAAGCTGGCAGCGTGATCTATGCCTACAGGAGGGAAGTAGACATGGGAGCTGAGCTGTCAGTAAATGGAAGGAAAGCAGTTCCCTGGCACTCCAGCAATGAATGCTTCCATCTGTATTGATGGAAGAACTCATTGCTTCTGGCACCCACCTGAGAGCTGGCACCTGGGGCACCCCGCCCCCCCTTGGCACGCCACTGAATGGAAGTGAAACCTCATGGTGAAGTGTTGTCTGCATGGAACTGGTTCACAGGAGCTCCCCTCTGATCTGTGTCAGCTGTAGGGGTCTTCTAGTTTGATGGTACAGCTGCCACTCAGCAGCTGAATGCAGAA
This sequence comes from Bufo bufo, assembly GCF_905171765.1. Lineage (NCBI taxonomy): Eukaryota > Metazoa > Chordata > Amphibia > Anura > Bufonidae > Bufo > Bufo bufo. Next base: position 694,283,023 of record NC_053390.1, on the reverse strand, counting down.
AGCACTTGTAGAAGCAGAATAAAACTTCAAATTCACATTACATTTGGTAATAAAAGATCCTCAACAGGAATGTTTGCCCTGCTCACCCCAGCACCTACATAGCGCTGTTGACAGATTAGCTATAATGATTTTTGCTGGTGTTTTTGAAATGGTATTGTGAAGAATGGAGAAGAATGCTAGAAAAATGGAATAGCTTAAAGAGGACCTTTCATCAGTCCAAACATTGTGAACTAAGTATCACAACATATACAGCGGCGCCCAGGGATCTCACTGCACTTACTATTATCCCTGGGCGCCGCTCCGTTCTCCCGTTATGTCCTCCGGTATGTTCGAGGAATTGGTTATAGTAGGCGAAGACTTAGGGTACTTGGTTATAGTAGGTGGCCAATCGCAGCGCAGAGCTCACAGCCTGGGAGTTTTTTTCTCCCAGGCTATGAGCTCTGCGATGCATTGGCGAGCGCTACAGCCTAGGAGAAGGAGACTCCCAGCAGAACAAGGGCAGTCTCCTCCTGCTAAAACCAAGTCCCCGAACATGATACTTAGTTCACAATGTTTGGACCGTTGAAAGGTCCTCTTTAACTAACATCTAGATGCATGGTGTCATATTTACCCATCCTTTATCTCAATAAATAATCCAGACAATGACAGAAGTAGACTAGATGGTGTCGTTTCTGAAGAAATTACAGGATGTTGGCTTGAAAATGTTAGAGCCCCAGGGGCGCAGAGGGTGGGATTGCTTAACAAAGCACAGGCTATGGGTCAAAGAAGCGTGCAAAGTTTCAAAATTGCACTCCTAAAACTGTGGGAGGAGTAGCACTCTTTTGAAAATCAATGAGAGAAATTTGATTGGTTGTTGGTTGCTCCACCCACTTTTTCTAACCTTTAACCTCTTCCGGACACAGGGCGTACAGGTACGCCCTTATGTCCTGGTACTTAAGGACACAGGGCATACCTGTACGTTCTGTGTATTTTCGATCACCGGCGGGCGGTGATCGGAACCCGGTGCCTGCTCCGCCCCCCCCCCCCGTGTAGACGATCGCAGCAGACCGCAGGTCAATTTTACCCCACCAATCACCATCCTTAGATCCTGAGTGGTGATGGTGACATCACCTCTCAGGATCGCCTCTGATTGGTAGGAGATTGCCAGCGGGAGATTCAAATCATAGCAGCGCTCCTCTCCTTCTCCTTTTGTGTCCGGAGCCTGAGGAGAGAGGAGCGCTGCCTGCATGTGTGGAGCATCACCCCATCTGTGCCACAGCACCCCCCATCTTATCTGCAGGTAATTAGGGAAAGTCTAGGGAAAGGTTGGGCTAGGCAGGGAAAATAGTTAGTGGAAAAAAAAGTTTTCTTGCATCACCCTAAGTAGGGTGTCTGGAGTCCACAGCACAGCTGTGTGACCCTAGACCCCCCAGGGGTGCTGCAGCTTGCCCCCCTGCACCCCCCTCCCCCCACAACTTTTTTGGGGTGCAGGCATTTTTTTTTTTTTTTTGTGCGTACGATGACTGTGGCCGGCACTCTTAGCGTCCGGCCACTGTTAGCGCATCGCACACCCCGCCGCTGATCAACTTCGAACGGTTGATCAGCGGTTTTGATTTTTTATTTATTCACATTTTTCCCCTTTTTTTTTAGTTAGTCTTTTTTTTTTTCTATTAGTTTTAGGGATTAGTACGTGAACACCCGTGCCCCCACACACACGCACACTGAATAATGATTTACACACACGCACACACGCAGACACACACTCCCCTATGGCCCGCCGGATGTTCTCGGCCGAGGAAGCATACGCCCAGCTTGTCTCTGAGTCCGAGAGTCCTAGTGAGGATGAGGATAACCCCACTTTCCTGTTGTCATCCACATCCTTCTCATCATCTAGCGATGATGATGAGCCCCCAAGGCGGCGGAGACGCCGCCAGGCGGAGAAAGGGGACTACCATGCTAGGGACCCTGTGGCCCACCCTAGTACGAGCAGCTCTGGGGCTCGTACTAGTTTTCCGGCCCACCAGTTAAATCCACCGGAGCCACCTGCCGGTGAACTTGTCTGGTGTACCCCAGAGTGATTTGAGCCCATGATTCCTGAGTTTGTAGGCCAATCAGGAATCCAGATTTCCACAGTGGGCTTCACTGAATATGACTTTTTTAGTCTTTTTTTTTCAGTGACCAACGGGTAAATCTAATGGTGGAGCAGACGAACCTGTACGCCCAACAGTTCGTTGCTCAACACCCGGGCTCCTTTTTGGCTAGGCCCGGTGGCTGGACCCCGGTCAGTGCAGCCGAGATGAGGACATTTTGGGGCCTCGTGCGGCACATGGGCCTAGTCAAGAAACCTAGTGTCAGGCATTACTGGAGTGGGGACTTCCTCTACCAGACCCCACTTTACAGTACGGCCATGACACGTACCCGGTTTGAGGCCATCCGGAAATGCCTGCATTATTCAGATAATGCAGCATGTCCCCCCCAAGGTGATCCTGCCTATGACCGTCTGTATAAGATATGGTCGGTCATCGATCACTTTGGGGCCAAATTTGTACAGGCCTATGTATCTGGAAGGGAGGTCGCGGTTGATGAGTCTCTCATTGCGTTCAAGGGGAGACTCATTTTCCGCCAGTATTTTCCCTCAAAGTGGGCGAGGTATGGCGTGAAGCTGTACAAACTTTGTGAGAGTACCTCAGGGTACACTTACAAGTTTTGTGTGTACGAGGGGCGAGATTCCCGTATTCAACCCCCAGAATGACCCCCCACTCTGGGTGTTAGCGGGAAACTTGTGTGGGACCTTATGCACCCACTGCTAGATAAAGGTTATCACCTGTACGTGGATAACTTTTATACTAGTATCCCCTTGTCTTGTTCCAGTCCCTCGCGCCAGATCCACGTCCGCTTGTGGGACCGTGCGGAAAAATCAACGCGGGCTCCCTGCCCACTCCCTCCAGGTACCTATTCCCAGGGGTGAGATCCGTGCCCTTACCAGTGAAAACCTGTTGCTGGTCAGATATAAGGACAAGAGGGATGTCCTTGTACTGTCCGCAATTCATGGTAACGGCATCACCCCTGTCTCTGTGCGAGGTACCGCGGCATTGGTCCTCAATCGCGATTGTATCGTTGACTACAATCGGTATATGGGAGGAGTTGATCTCTCTGATCAAGTCCTCAAGCCATATAACGCCATGCGCAAAACCCGGGCATGGTACATAAAAGTTGCGGTCTACTTGGTGCAGGTTGCCTTGTACAACTCTTTTGTGCTGTCCCGGAGCGCTGGCAGCACAGGGACATTCCTCCAATTCTATGAGGCAGTCCTCAAGGACCTGATTTTTTCAGACCGGGAAAGAGCAGGCTGGAGTACCTCGGGAATTGGAGGCGCCCGGATCGTCCCTGGCCAACATTTTCCAGGTGTGGTCCCCTATACTGGAAAGAAGGGACGGTTCCAAAAAAAAGTGCAGAGTGTGTCACAGGAGGGGGATACAGAAGGACACCACCACTCAGTGTGACACTTGCCCCGATCATCCGGGCCTCTGCGTTATCGATTGCTTCAGGGAGTATCACACTTCCATGGAGTACTAAATTTTTATAATCCCCAACAGTCCCCTAGAGAACATAAAAAACGGAAACAATTTTTTTACCAAAAATTAGTTTTAGTGCAGGCATCCTCAAACTGCGGCCCTTCAGATGTTGTAAAACTATAACTCCCAGCATGCCCAGACACCTACAGCTATCAGCAGGGCATGGTGGGAATTGTAGTTTTACAACATCTGGAGGGCCGCAGTTTGAGGATGCCTGCTTAGTGTTTCCAAAGTCTGAGAGCCATACATATTGGGCATCTCCGCATCCGTAAAAATCTTCTCTATAAAACTAACATTTAACCCAACCCCCCGGATGAACAGCGTTAAAAAAAAAAAAAACGTGTAAAAAAAAAAAGCCATTTTTTGTCACCTAACATCACAAAAAGTGTAATAGCGAGCGATCAAAATGTCATATGCACCCCCAATTAGTGTCAATAAAACCACCATCTCATCCCGCAAAAAATGAGCCCCTACATTAGATAGTCGCCAAACAAAAAAAAAAAAACTGTAGCTCCCAGGCTATGGAGATACTAAAATATTTTTTTTTGTTCCTAAAATGATAATATAGTGTAAAATCTAAATAAATGTTAAAATTAGACATATTAGGTATCACCGCGTCCGTAAGAATCGGACCTATAAAAATAACATTTGACCAAACCCCTCGGATAAACAGCGTATATAAAATATAAAATAAAAACCGTGCCAAAACACAAATTTTTGGGCAAAATTTCCATTTGAATCCTTTTTTTCCGATAATAAAGCAAGGGTTAACAGCCAAACAAAACTAAATATTTATTGCCCTGATTCTGTAGTTTGCAGAAACATCCCATATGTGGTCATAAATTACTATATAGCCACACGGCAGGGCATAGAACGAAGGGAACGCCATATGGTTTCTGGAAGGCAGATTTTGAAGGACTGTTTTATTTACACCATGTCCCATTAGAAGCCCCCCTGATGTAGCCTAGACTAGAAACTCCAAAAAAGTGACCCTATCTAAGAAACTACACCCCTCAAGGTATTCAAAAGTTACTTTACAAATTTTGTTAACCCTTTAGGTGTTCCACAAAACTAAATAGCGAATGTAGAAACAATTTTAGAATTTAAATTTTTTGTTACCTTGCCTCAAAAAAGTGTAATATAGAGCAACCAAAAATCATATTTACCCTAAAATAGTCCCAAAACAACAACCACCTTAACCCGTAGTTTCCTAGATGGGGTCACTTTTATGGAGTTTCTACTCTAGGGGTGCATCAGGGGGGCTTGAAAGGGTACATGGTGTAAATAAACCAGTTTCTCCATCTGCTATTAACTCTTGTGGAACACCTAAAGGGTTAACAAAGTTTGTAAACCCAGTTTTGAATACCTTGAGGGGTGTACTTTCTTAGATGGAGTCACTTTTTTGGAATTTCTATTCTAGGGGTGCAACGGGGGGCTTGAAATGGGACATGGTATAAACAAAACCAGTCCTGCAAAATCTGCCTTGCAAAAACCATATGGCGTTCCCCTCCTTCTATGTCCTCCCGTTTGGCCAAACAGTAGTTTAGGACCACATATGGGGTGTTTCTGAAAACTACAGAATCAGGGCAACCCATATTGAGTTTTGTTTGGCAGTTAACCCTTGCTTTGTTCCTGGAAAAAATGGATTATATTGGAAAATTAAAAAAAAAAAATCAAAATTCTTAAATTGTATGTCCATTTGCCATGAAGTCTTGTGGAAGACCTAAAGAGTTAACAAAGTTTGTAAAATCAGTTTTGAATACCTTGAGGGGTGTAGTTTCTAAAATGGGGTCATTTTTGGCAGGTTTCTATTACGTAAGCCTCACAAAGTGACTTCATAACTGGACTGGTCCATAAAAAGTGGGATTTGGAAAATTTCTGAAAAAATTTGCTTCTAAACTTCTAAGCTATGTAACATCCCCAAAAAATAAAATGGCATTCCCAAAATGATACAAACATGAAGTAGACATATGGGGCATGTAAAGTCATCACAATTTTGGGGGTATTACTATGTATTACAGAAGTAGACAAACTGAAACTTTGAAATTTGCAAATTTTTCAAAATTTTTGGTATATTTGGTATTTTTTTATGGAAAAAAATTAACTTTTTTGACCCAATTTTAGCAGTGTCATGAAGTACAATATGTGACGAAAAAACAATCTCAGAACGGCCTGGGTAAGTCAAAGCGTTTTAAAGTTATCAGCACTTAAAGGGACACTGGTCAGATTTGCAAAAAATGGCCAAGTCCTTAAGGTGAAATAGGGCTGAGTCCTTAAGGGGTTAAATACTATGAGAATGACAGCAATTAAAATTTTCTCATTGAAGTCAATAGGGAAAATCTGATTGGTTGTTTGTGGCTCCGCCCACTTTTTAAAATTCCCGAAATGTGACAGAAATTTTCAGGTTGACCCCAGACTAAGTGACCCAAGTTTGGTGAGTTTAACTTCAAAGCTGTACGAATGGCAAAAGTTTACAATTTTACAATGAAAGTCTATGACAAAAAGTGGGGTCTACAGGGGGCCGCCCTAGGGGCCCGGAGGGTGGGATCGGTTAACAAAGCATAAGCAACCTATTCGGGTATGTTCCGAACAAGTGTGCAAGTTTGGTAATTGTACTCCTAAAACTGTGGGAGGAGTAGCGTATAGAAAATAGCTAAATTTTCATTGGCCGTTGCTAGCTCCGCCCACTTTGGGTGTCCCCTCAAATTTGAATCTTTTATTCGGGTTGACACCAACAATATGTGGTCCGAGTTTGGGGAATGTAGCTTCAAAACCTGCTAGTGGGAGCTATTTGAAAATTTTCCCTGTGAAAGTCAATGGCAAAAAAGGGGTCTTCGGTGGTCTGCCACAGGGGCCCGAAGGGTGGGATCACTTATTAAATCACAAACAACTTACCTCACTATAGGTCGAAGAAGTGTGAAAAGTTTGGCGTTTGTAACCCCAAAACTGTAGGATCAGTATCGTATAGAAAAAGGGGGGCAGAGAAGAAGAATAAAACGGAATATTAAGCTGAAACAATCAAATAACAGTATGTTACAGGATAACAGTATGGTACAGAATAACAATATGTTACAGGATAACAGTATGGTACAGGATAACAGTATGGTACAGGATAACAGTATGTTACAGAATAACAGGATGTTACAGGATAACAGTATGTTATAGAATAACAGTATGTTATAGAATAACAGTATGTTACAGGATAACAGTATGTTATAGAATAACAGTATGTTACAGGATAACAGTATGTTACAGAATAACGATATTACAGAATAACACTATGTTACAGGATAACAGTATGGTACAGAATAACAGCATGTTACAGAATAACAGTATGTTACAGGATAACAGTATGGTACAGAATAACAGTATGTTACAGGATAACAGTATGGTACAGAATAACAGTATGTTACAGGATAGCAGTATGGTACAGAATAGCAGTATGGTACAGAATAACAGGATGTTACAGAATAACAGGATGTTACAGGCTTTTTCAAGCCAACATATTTAATAAACTATTTTATTTATTTATATTGGCATAAAATTGGCCACGGTGTTTATGGTTACCTTAAAGAAATGATATTAACCAATTAACTTTTATCAACTACTTTGCAACCATCAAATAGTTGCCATCAACTAGTACCATTAAACACCTAGTCTGCTCAACAGAGCGATTATTACCCACCCGCCATATAGTCAATCTTGGCTAAATGGCTAATACACACTGCAGCCAATTTCCACTAAATTTTGTAAACCTATGTTAAAAATGTCAAGACCAATATCAGATAGGGACATTTTTTAAATGCCATATAGGCCTAAAATGAACCCTTCTAGCTCTGAATGCCTACATGCTAATCCATTATGTTTCAGAATGAATTTACTTAAATTTCTATTCACTCTAATTCGAATTTTTTCCATAAAACTTAAGTGCACTATATTCCAAGCCCATTTCGCAACCATTTCGGAAAAGGCTAATTTAGTAGTAGGCAAAAGCTGATGAATATTAATCAGAGAATTCTTCAATTCATTCATTAATAGGTGTGTACTAATTTTTCCTATGTCATCCTCGCCTACATGAATGATGAACAAATCCGTCAATGGCCAAATATTTTTGAAATGTAAACAATATTTAACAACCTCTTTAACACGAATATTTGGAATACCTCTCCAAAAAATTACAACCATACTATTAAAGCCTAAGTTGTCGGACCTAAATCTCATAGTCGAGCGATTGCATGCGGCTGAAATTAACTCTTTCCCAAAATCCAAATGATTTTCGGACCTGCAAGAAATCAACATAAAAGTTCAGGTCTAATATATATTTTGTATCTATCTGAACTCCATCTTCCTATCTTCTTAATGGTTTTCGTTGGTAATCCTAACTTATGTGCATAAGTGGCAGCACCAATACGAAATGAGTGAGCAGATATCTTTTTATTATCCAAATGAAAATGTTTTTACACACTTTGACAAAATTAAATTAAATTGATACTTTGTCAAAGGCGATCCATCTATGTGTTTAAACAATGGGCCATCTGAAGTGTGTCTAAACTTCAACCATTCTAACAAAGACATAACAGGGCAAATTTCGCTGTTAGTAATCTTATGAATGACTATCCAATTCCCCTTTCCAGCCTGGTCAGTTTTAGATCTTTTCAGAAAAATTTGTATTTTATTCGAAGTTAAATTTAAATGACTAATAAGTAATGGTGCCTCTGCTCTTCTATTTATAGATGTGATTTCTGAAATACGAAGAGCACCAAAGAATGTTAATATAAAGACCGATTTGAACAGAGATGTTTCGCATTCTGATAAGCAAATAACAGGTAGGTAATTAATAAATTCCTTTCAGTTATCAAGTGACAATGGGCATGTTCTTGGTAAACTGGATCCTGTTTTGATAGATCCTTTAATGATCTGCTTCAAAAGAAAATTGGAAGAGAAGGGGGGCATACCCAAAAGTCGCAGAAAAAATGAAATACCTGCCAATATCTTCTGGATATACTGCCCCCTTTTTCCCGAACTTAGCAGGTCATAGATGAAATATATAACTGGGATTATTTTACTATCTCTGAATCTAAAATTATTACCCAAACAGAAGTTTTTCCATCTGTTCCATGCAGCCGCATAAGCAGCCCATGTATTTGGAGCAACTACTTTACAAACTAACATGTCGATAAGTGACCAATCAATTTCCAAAGGTCTGTGGGACAAGGAATTCCTCTTCTCTCAGCCTCTGGAAGCAGTATTCTGAATTTTGTGAAATTCTGTCGGGATAGAGAATCAGCGATCATGTTAGATTTACCTGTAACATATTGCGCCTTAATCCACATGTTATTTTGTAAGCATAATAGTACAATTTGTCTTAATATATGAATGACCGCCTCAGACCTAGCTGACAAGCAATTCAATGAAAACACCACTCCTTTGTTGTCCGAAAACAATAAAATACGCTTATTTCTGAGTTGATTTTTCCAAATTGTCAGTGCCACTAAGACTGGAAAGAGTTCCAAAAAATGTATATTATTGATAATAGGATTGGATGACCAATCGGACGGCCATTTTTCAGCCGACCACTGTTTATTAAATATCACTCCATATCCTATTGATGCAGCAGCATCTGTAAATAAATGTAGTGAGTCAGTTGTAACAAATTCTTCCTGCCAAATGGACCTGACATTAAAATTCTCTAAGAATTCTAACCAAACCCTAATATCATTTTTCAATATTTTATTCAAATGGATGTGGTCCCATTGGTTCTTTTTTCCAGCTGTGGCTGCATATAGTCTTTTTGAAAAAATTCGGCCCATTGGAATAACCCTGGAAATGAATTTAAGAGAACCCAAGGCAGATTGAACTTTTCTTAAAGTACATTTTTAACTTTTTAACAGATTCATTAATATTATTTTAGTTGATACAATCTTTTCAGATGGGATTCTGAATTCCATATTCATGGTATAAATGTTGATTCCTAAAAACTTGATGAATTTGGTAGGGTAGACAGTTTTTTCCTCCGCTATGGGAATATTCAAATATCCGGCAATATCTCTAAAAGTGTGTAATAATTTAATACAGTCGTCGGAATCGACCGAACCTATGAATAGGAAATCATCCAAGTAATGAAGGGTATATCCTCCACTATAATGGTAATCCACCATCCATTGCAAGAAAGTGGAAAACGTTTCAAAATAGTAACACGATAAGGAAAAACCCATAGGTAATGCATTATAGTAGTAATATAACCCCTCAAATTGGAAGCCTAATGAGTTGTATCCTGATGGATGTACAGGTAATAGCCGAAATGCGGACTTAATGTCCATTTTCGCCAATAATGCATCTCTACCTGCTTTCCTTAATAACGACAAAGCTTGGTCAAAGGATGCGTAATGCACAGTGGCAGAATCACTATCAATCATATCGTTAAGTGAATTCCCCTTACGGTGAGATAAATTATGAATTAATCTGAAACTATTAGGCTCCTTCTTAGTAACAAGGCCTAGCGGAGAGATTCTAAAATTACTGAATGGAGGATAAGAAAATGGTCCTGCAACTCTATGTTCAGATATTTCTTTATTTATCTTGTCTAGAACCACTTTTTTTTTTAGTTGAACGGATTTTAGATTTTTGGAAAAAGAACAATCCGTCAATTAGCAACTCCGCTTTCTGTCTGTCTGGATACATTCTTAAACAGGGAATTAGTTTTGATAGGTTCAAGGGAGTCACTTCCTCTAATGGATTCTTTATTATTGATGCGCTTTTTGAAGCACTTGGTGGCTGGATGATTTCCGGCACAAAAAGTGCATTTAAGTTTATACTTGAAGTTTGACTGCCATTTGCAAATGGTTTCATTTAATGAAAGCAAACTCCTTTCTTTGGAAGTTGCTGGCGAAAGCTATGAGACCTTTGTGGGAGCATGAGATTAATCTATGATCCCACGTCCTTCTGTCCTCAATTTAAATCAGGATAAACTGCTAATTTTTGTCTGAAGGAATCGTCATATGCATACCATGCAGATCCTCCAAAATTTCTATAGGCCTCCAAAATGGCATCTAGATGGTGGAATAACCCACTGCAAAGGTTGGGATGTTTTTCCCCTAACACCGCTGAGTATATACAAAATCCCTGTAACCAGTTAAGAAACGATTTGTGAGGACTCTTTTTTTTTTTCTTTCATCATCCTCTTTCTTTTCGTCAGTTTTGTTAAAAGGTAAAAGAGAAAATAAATCCACATATTCTTTATGCCATATTCTGTCTTTTACTGATTTAGCCAGGTGGAACCCCAAAGGGGGTATCTGACAAGGCATGGTCTCTCCATATGCGCTTTCCTTAATACCACTACCCGCCTCTAAAGATGGTAAAATACATTTGTCTTTAACCAGAGGTTTAGACATTTCAGGAAAAATTTGACATTCAGAATCAGATGATGTGTCCGGTGTGGACCATGCTGATTCCTGAATAGGGACTATGTCTTTTTGAGAGAAAAATTCTTTAAACAGCTGAATTCTATCCTGGGGTATCGTAGGAATACTGTGCAATGTTTGTTCATTGGGGAGCCCTGTACTGTACAGTCACTATTACTATTGATAGATAAATGCTCACCGTCCTGGATGTTGACAGTTGGATTTTCTTTTACAGGTGCCCGGGGTCGTCTCGTCGCCATTGCAGAGGACCGTTGGTGAGTGTTGGCAGCTTGCAGTTGTTCCCTTCTCTCGCCATGTGGCGCAGAAGTTTAAGATCTGTTCTTTCTACCGACCAGGGATGGGGAGAAGGTCCTATTCTCTCTCCTGATTCTTTTATGCGGAGGGGATGAGGATGGAGCATCGCTGCCTGCAGGTACCTCGATTAGCTCTGCGATCCTGTCCAGCCCTGCACTCCTGAAGCTGGTGTGAGCGCCGTCTGTATTAGCTGATTGCCGAGCCGGATCCATAGAAAAATGGTCCTGCTGAAGACATGAACGTAGCCATGCCTCTCCCCCATGTTCTTCTGCTTTCTGTAATAAATGCTGCAACAAGTCTTCCATGTTTGACAGGCACAGGTTCAGTTTCTTTTTCGGTCCTGACGGGAATGTGCAGCACCTAACTGCTGTTCTCTTTTTACAGGTACCTCGAGATGAACGTTGGCTGACTCTCCAATCAATATCTTCGTCCCGACCTTGAGAACACACAGACTGCAACATCTGCATCTGTAACTCAGGTAAGTTCTGTATCTAGTTAAAACATTGCACATGCAAATCTAGAGGGTTCATGACACCATGTCCCCCCTTATTTGCATCCGCAATAAGGATTGCTCATCATTTTGTAATCCAGTCATACACTGCTCAAAAAAATAAAGGGAACACAAAAATAACACATCCTAGATCTGAGTTAATTAAATATTCTTCTGAAATAATTTGTTCTTTACATAGTTGAATGTGCTGACAACAAAATCACACAAAAATTTAAAATTGGAAATCAAATTTTTCAACCCATGGAGGTCTGGATTTGGAGTCACACTCAAAATTAAAGTGGAAAAACACACTACAGGCTGATCCAACTTTGATGTAATGTCCTTAAAACAAGTCTTAATGAGGCTCAGTAGTGTGTGTGGCCTCCACGTGCCTGTATGACCTCCCTACAATGCCTGTGCATGCTCCTGATGAGGTGGCGGACGGTCTCCTGAGGGATCTCCTCCCAGACCTGGACTAAAGCATCTGCCAACTCCTGGACAGTCTGTGGTGCAACGTGACGTTGGTGGATAGAGCGAGACATGATGTCCCAGATGTGCTCAATTGGATTCAGGTCTGGGGAACGGGCGGGCCAGTCCATAGCATCAATGCCTTCATCTTGCAGGAACTGCTGACACACTCCAGCCACATGAGGTCTAGCATTGTCTTGCATTAGGAGGAACCCAGGGCCAACCGCACCAGCATATGGTCTCACAAGGGGTCTGAGGATCTCATGTCGGTACCTAATGGCAGTCAGGCTACCTCTGGCGAGCACATGGAGGGCTGTGCGGCCCTCCAAAGAAATGCCACCCCACACCATTACTGACCCAATGCCAAACCGGTCATGCTGGAGGATGTTGCAGGCAGCAGAACGTTCTCCACGACATCTCCAGACTCTGTCACGTCTGTCACATGTGCTCAGTGTGAACCTGCTTTCATCTGTGAAGAGCACAGGGCGCCAGTGGCGAATTTGCCAATCTTGGTGTTCTCTGGTAAATGCCAAACGTCCTGCACAGTGTTGGGCTGTAAGCATAACCCCCAGATGTGGACGTCGGGCCCTCATATCACCCTCATGGAGTCTGTTTCAGACCGTTTGAGCAGACACATGCACATTTGTGCCCTGCTGGAGGTCATTTTGCAGGGCTCTGGCAGTGCTCCTCTTGTTCCTCCTTGCACAAAGGCGGAGGTAGCGGTCCTGCTGCTGGGTTGTTGCCCTCCTACGGCCTCCTCCACGTCTCCTGATGTACTGGCCTGTCTCCTGGTAGCGCCTCCATGCTCTGGATACTGCGCTGACAGACACAGCAAACCTTCTTGACACAGCTCGCATTGATGTGCCATCCTGGATAAGCTGCACTACCTGAGCCACTTGTGTGGGTTGTAGACTCCGTCTCATGCTACCACTAGAGTGAAAGCACCGCCAGCATTCAAAAGTGACCAAAACATCAGCCAGGAAGCATAGGAACTGAGAAGTGGTCTGTGGTTACCACCTGCAGAACCACTCCTTTATTGGGGGTGTCTTGCTAATTGCCTATAATTTCCACCTGTTGTCTATCCTTGCACAACAGCATGTGAAATTGATTGTCACTCAGTGTTGCTTCCTAAGTGGACAGTTTGATTTCACAGAAGTGTGATTGACTTGGAGTTACAATGTGTTGTTTAAGTGTTCCCTTTATTTTTTTGAGCAGTGTAGTTACTGGGTTTGTTTGCAATCACCTTACTGGCTAGTGGCTACATATAATTTAGAACTGATTGGTGCTTCAAATCACTTGAAATCCATAATGTACTGTTCTTAAAGAGGTTCTCTAGGCTGCAGGATAGGTCATCAATAAAGGGGTAGAAGCCCCAAGCCAAGAGCTTTCTCGCCTCATTAACCACTTCCAGACCGGGCCATTTGCCCCATTCCTGACCAGGCCTAATTTTGCAAATCCGACATGTGTCAATTCATGTGGTAATAACGTTGGAACGCTTTTACTTATACAAGCCATTCTGAGAATGTTTTCTCGTGACACATTGTACTTCATGTTAATGGTAAATTTGAGTCAATATATTTTACCTTTACTTATAAAAAAAAATCCAAAAGTTAATGAAAATTTTTAAAAAATTCACTGTTTTCTAAATTTGAATCTCTGCTTTTAAGACAAATAGTGATGCCTCATAAAATATTCATTAATTAACATTCCCAATATGTCTACTTTATGTTGGCATCATTTTGATAATGTAATTAAATTTTTTTAGGACGTTAGAAGGTGTAGAATTTTAGAAGCAATTTTTGAAATTTTTAAGAAAATTAAACTTTTTTAAGGACTAGTTAGTTCAGTTCTGAAGTCACTTTGTGGGGCTTACATAATAGAACCAACCCATAAATGACCCCATTTTAGAAACGACACCCCTTAAACCAGGCATCCTCAAACTGCGGCCCTCCAGCTGTTTTAAAACGACAACTCCCACAATGCCCTGCTGTAGGTTGATACCTGTAAGCTGTTCGGGCATGCTGGGATTTGTAGTTTTGCAACAGCTGGAGGGCCGCAGTTTGAGGCTGCCTGCCTTAAACTATTCAAAACTGTTGTTAACCCTTTAAATATTCCACAGGAATTAAAGCAAAATAGAGGTGAAATTTCAAAATTTCACTTTTTTTGCAGATTTTCCATTTTAGTCAATTTTTCCTGGAACACATCAAGGGTTAACAACAAAACAAACCTCAATATTGATTACCCTGATTCTGCAGTTTGCAGAAACACCCCATATGTGGTCAGAAGGCAATGAGTGCCATATGGTCTTTGGAGGGCAGATTTTGCTGGAATGGACTTTGGGCACCATGCTGCATTTGAAGAGACCCTGAGGTATCCCCACAGTGAAAACCCCCAAAAAGTGACCACATTTTGTAAACTACACCACCCAAGGAATTTTTAAGGGGTGTAGCGAGCACTTTACTCAACAGGTGTTTCATATAATTTTGGTGCTTAGGCCAAAACTTTATTTTTCACAAAAGGTAACAGCAGAATATCCCCCCACAATTTGCTACCCATTTTCTCTTGAACACAGTAACACCCCAATTGTGGTCGTAAACAGTTTTTTGGGGATACGCCAGGGCTCAGAAGGGAAGGAGCGGCATCTGGATTTTCTAACATGGAATATTCTGTCATGGCTTTTAAGGGCGATAACCTTTTTTTATATTTTTTGTTGAATGAGCTGCGTGAGGGCTTATTTTGTACTGCACAAGCTGTAGTTTTTATAGTCACAATTTTGGGGTACATTTGGCTTTTTGGTTGCTTTTTATCAAATATTTGGGAGGTGAAGTCGCAAAAAAAGCTGTTTGGTGTCATTTTTCTATTTATTTTTTTTACACCGTTCACTTGACAGAGTAGATCATGTCATATTTTTATAGATCCGGTCATTACGCAACAAAACCAAATACGCCTAGTTTTTTTTTATCTTTACGTTTTATACAATAAAAAACATTTTTAGAAAATAAATCATGTTTTTGTGCAATTTTCTTAGGCCTATTGCACACGACCGTATGGCTTTTTCAGTGTTTTGCGGTCCGTTTTAAACGGATCCGTTGTTCCGTTTTTTGTTTCCGTTGTGTTTCCGTTTCCGTTCCGTTTTTCCGTTCCGTTTTTCCGTATGGCAAATACAGTATACAGTAATTTCATAGGAAAAATTGGGCTGGGCATAACATTTTCAATAGATGGATCCGCAAAAAACGGAACGGATACCGAAGACATACGGATGCACTTCCGTATGCATTCCGTTTTTTTGCGGACCCATAGACTTTAATGGAGCCACGGAACGTGATTTGCGGCCAAATATAGGACATGTTCTATGTTAAAACGGAACGGAAAAACGGAAAAACGGAAACGGAATGCATACGGAACACATTCCGTTTTTTTTGCGGACCCATTGAAATCAATGGTTCCGTATACGGACCGTATACGGACCGCAAAAAACGGCCAGTAAACGGGAAAAAAAAACGGCCGTGTGAAAGAGGCCTTAGAGACATATTTTTTTCATTTTTCTGTCCACACATTCTTCCTGTGTGAGGGCTTGTTTTTTGCAGGACGAGGTGTCGTTTTTACTGCTACCATTTTGGGGTACATACGACTTTTTGATTGATTGATATTATGTTTTTGTGAGGTGATGTGACAAAAAAAAGTAGTTTTAGCATAATTTTATATTTTTCTTTTTTTTTTTTTACACTGTTCCCTTGATGGGTTAGATCATGTGATATTTTTGTAGACCCATTTGTTACGGACGCGGAGATACCAAATATGTCATTTTTTAATAATTTTCTTTACATTTTACTCAAGAGCATTTTTAGAAAAAAAATCATGTTTTTGTGTTGCAATTTTCTTAGAGCCATATTTTGGTATTTATCTGGCTATGGTCTTGTGTGGGGTCTCATTTTTTGTGGGATGAGATGATGTTTTATGGCTACTATTTTGGGGTACATATGACTTTTTGATTGATTAACATTATGTTTTTTGGCAGGTGAGCAAACAAAAAAAATCTGTTTTGGCGCAATGTTTATTTTTTTTTTACGGCTTTCAGCTGATGGGGTGGGTCACGTGATATTATTATAGAGCCGGTCGTTGCGGATGTATTGATACAAAATATGTCTATTTTTTTTTCCTTCTATTCTTAAAAATGTAAAAATTATGGATTTAGGGGGAAAAAATTTTTTTTGATGTATTATTTTTTTTCTAAAACACTTTCTTTTAGAAATTTTTACATTTTACACTTTGTGTCCTCCATAAGGTCATATCAGACCTCTGGGGGACATTTAACTTCATATATTTATTTTTTTTCCACTATGGATTTCTCCTATAACTGGGGCTTACATAGTAGCCCCAGTTCCAGCGTAAATACACCGCCCAGAGAGGCTGCACAGCAATATACTGTGCTGTACAGCCTCAGTGCAGGGCTGATCGAAGTCTGTGGATTACCCGTCAGCTCCTGCACTCCCCCTGCCCGGCGGTCACATGACCACCGGGCCGGGACAATAAGCAGCACACTGCTTCCTGATCTGTATACACAGCACTCGTTGATCACTGTCTATACAGCGATCTAGAAGGCAGGGACACCCAGGAACCCCTGCCTTCTCTCTAGGGATCCCTGCTGTCCCTGAAAGTGGACCCCCCGCTTGGCAGCTGCACGATTAGCGTAAAGCTGCGATCTCTAAAAGGACGTTCAGAAATGTCCGATCAGAGATAAACCCGACCGCCCAGGACGTTTATAGTCAATGGGAGGTCAGGAAGTGGTTAATTGAAGATGGGCACATAGCCCCATAAATCAAAACTTCTGTTAGGTCATAAAGACATGACAAAAGTTGTTTGAAATGACAATTACTCCCTGAAGACAATTGTCTGCCCAATAAGACTACAGGATAAACTATATAAGGTGTATAGTATATGAGTATACATCATATACAGTACAGACTAAAAGAGTTTTCTTTATTTTCATGACTATGGAGGCATCACAACTATGAATTAACACATGTGGAATTATATACATAACAAACAAGTGTGAAACAACTGAAAATGTCATATTCTAGGTTCTTCAAAGTAGCCAGCTTTTGTTTTGATTATTGCTTTGCACACTCTTGGGATTCTCTTGATGAGCTTCAAGAGGTAGTCCCCTGAAATGGTCTTCCAACAGTCTTGAAGGAGTTCCCAGAGATGCTCAGCACTTGTTGGCCCTTTTGCCTTCACTCTGCGGTCCAGCTCACCCCAAACCATCTCGATTGGGTTCAGGTCCGGTGACTGTGGAGGCCAGGTCATCTGGCGCAGCACCCCATCACTCTCCTTCATGGTCAAATACCCCTTACTTTCAAAGTTTTCCCAATTTTTCGGCTGACTGACTGACCTTCATTTCTTAAAGTAATGATGGCCACTCGTTTTTCTTTACTTAGCTGCTTTTTTCTTGCCATAATACAAATTCTAACAGTCTATTCAGTAGGACTATCAGCTGTGTATCCACCTTACTTCTCCTCAATGCAACTGATGGTCCCAACCTCATTTATAAGGCAAGAAATCCCACTTATTAAACCTGACAGGGCACACCTGTGAAGTGAAAACCATTTCAGGGGACTACCTCTTGAAGCTCATCAAGAGAATGCCAAGAGTGTGCAAAGCAGTAATCAAAGCAAAAGGTGGCTACTTTGAAGAACCTAGAATATGACATATTTTCAGTTGTTTCACACTTGTTTGTTATGTATATAATTCCACATGTGTTAATTCATAGTTTTGATGCCTTCAGTGTGAATCTACAATTTTCATGGTCATGAAAATAAAGAAAACTCTTTGAATGAGAAGGTGTGTCCAAACTTTTGGTCTGTACTGTAAGTACTGTTGGGAGCTTCCTTTCTACATTCCTAAACCTGGTTCAGGGTGCTGGTAGCTTTCATCAAATCTCCATTTTCATTGGCTTCTAACTACAGTGCTTTCCCGGCATCCTATGATTTAGGCTGATCAGTTTTTTCCCCTTCATCTATGAAACAGCAGAAACAAGACAACAAAAATTTGGCATACATTTTTTTATGTCAGGGATGACCCTTTACTACATTATAAATGTCCAAAAGGACTATTCCTAACAAACTCCACACACACAGATGTAAGCTTGGTTCAGCTTCTCCTTCTGTAAATATGACTGTGGTATCAAGCCCCTTTATCTTGGGGACTGTATGCAACTGCTCAAAGTGTGCATGCAGCTTCTTCCCTTGAAGGCAGTTTACCGACAATGAGCTTTTCTCACAACAAGGAACTCAAAGCGCATTTTGGAAAATTCTTGTTATGTAGACAGTTATGGAGTAGTGGCTGGAATGTCGGACTCTGGTTCCTTGGGCCAACTAGAGGAAATTTATTCTTGGAGCCCAAACTCTATATAATCAATAAAGTCTAACAGGTTTGGCAACTTCAAATGTAACCCACTCTGGCTTCAGAGATTAGGCCAATAGGAGGAGCCTTTGGTACTCTGGTGGGCCAGTCCAACGCTGAATGTCTGCCATCTATGTACTAGGGTCCGTTTGAATTCCATAGGAATCCAATTAACCTTTCAATATATTTATTTTTGGAGTGTGGGAGGAGACTGTATACCTGGAGAAATCTTCTAAAAACATGGGAAGAACATATCAATTCTATGCAGATGTAATCCTTGATCAGACCCCAGTGCTGCAAGGCCACAGTGCTAAAAACTGACCTACTGTGTTACTTATCGGGCTTAATCCACATTGACACAGCCTGATGTTCGGACTGTTTATATGAAAGCACATTCCCAATAATTGGCCTTTGTAATTGTGCCACATATCACCCAATGAATGTGCGAAACACTTGTTCATTAAGTGATATGATCTGAGACCACAATCATCATTCCCAGGTAGCAGATTGTGCTGTCTAAGCAGCACTCTCCTGCCCAGGAATAATGATTTTGTATGAGGACAAGTGATAGCAGCAGCCATCACTCCTCATACTGAGGGGGTGATTGCTGTACATAAATGAAGCGCTTCACCTCCACTTAATGAGCAGTCAATTGTCAGGAATGCTTCCTTCCCGACAATCGGCTACTGCTCACAGATTCTAAAGGCAGCTTAAAGGGGTTGTCCGAGTTATGAAAAATAAATATATAGCACTGTAATATTTCCTCATTTCCCTGCTTCTCTTCTGGCCCTTTGATTTCCTGCAATATCTCAGGTTTTCCTCATAAATATTTGTGCCCCTCCCCCTGCTCTACAAAGGGAGTGAATACAAGTCCTGCCCTGTGTGACATGTCTGCCTGCTGGGAGACTCGGCAGCATGTTGTATGTGTAGGACTAAAAGTCCCAGCTGTACAATGGCACTGCTGAGACACACAGGATCTTTTCCCTACCTGTTCTTGTGCATTGCTCTGAAAAACTACTGTCAGCTCCTGCTCCCAGCATTTGTCTCCTCACTGCCTGCAGGTACTCAGTAAAGCCTTCTGCCCCGTGTCTGTGCAGCTGAAGGGGTTAATGTTTTTCCTCAAGAATCCAGGCAGAGAGCAAAAAGCAGCAGCGGCAGTGCAGGGGGGCATGGCCAGCACAGTGACCTGTCGTGTAGAGGCACATATCTGCTCTCTCAGGCTTGTGCACCAAACATCATCAGAGCAGGGAAAGAAGCTGACATCACAGGTCATGTGACCCTCAGTGAAATCGGAGAAAGGAGGAAATGGAGATAGAGTAAGTGAATTGTAAAGTCCTTACATCTGCCTAGTTAGGCCGAATGCACACGGCCGTGTTCCGTGGCCGTGAGCGGTCCGTGGTATGCCGGCCTGGATTCCTGCTGACAGCAGGAGCGCACGGCGCCATTAGTTGCTATGATGCCGTGCGCTTCATGCCGCTGCTGCACTACAGTAATACACTCATATAGATCTATACGAGTGTATTACTGTAGTGCAGCAGGGGCATGAAGCGCACGGCCTCAGGAGCTGCTGTCAGCAGGAATCCAGGCCGGCATACCACGGACCGCTCATGGCCGCAGAACACGGCTGTGTGCATTCGGCCTTAGAAACATACAAAGAACAAAAAAATAACTCAGACAACCCCTTTAAGGGTCAATTAATCTGATCAGTGTCACAATGTAAATTGCAATCAATACCAATATTGATAGAGTATCATAGATTGTAAGCTCTCTTATAGATTGTAAGCTCTTGCGAGCAGTTGTACATTAGCTAGTTACGTTGCGATTTTTTTGTTTTGTACATGAACCCTCTGAATTTAGAAAGGGCTGTGGAATATTGTGGTGCTATATAAATAAATATTATTATTATTATTATCTATTATGGAATAGTATTTATATCATATTTGCTATGTAAATTGATATAATGTAAACAGCAGTAGATAAAAGATTAGGGTTGTATTCGATTACACGATTGTCGAGAAGGTAGCATTCCTCCCCGGCAATCGCCTGCTCGCTATCAGAGGAGTCCGCTGCTATTACATGCAGCGATCTCCTCCTCAGTATGGGGAGGAGCGATAGCTAATGCAATGGCTCATCTCCATACTGAATCATTGTTTGCCGGCAGCAGATTGTGATTACACAGCACAATCTGCCACCGGCAAGCAATGATTTTTAAGCATGCTTAAAAATCTGAATTTCCGGATGGACAAGCGTTTGTTCGTTCGTCGGGTAATCAGCAGTGTTCCCTCTAAGCTGCGCGGGTGGGCGGCCGCGCAGCAATTATTGTGGCCCCGCTCACAATTTTATAATGCCCGCTCACTCAGCTGTGCCGGCCCCCAGCTGATTCCCCTGTCTGTTTTGCAGGCTGACGCGCGCCCACCGCACGGTCAGTTCATTTACAATACCTGACTGTGGGCTGCCGGTGGGCGGTGGCTAGTATTCAAATAGGGGGGCGGAGTCCCGGACCCGGTGGAGGCAGAGAGGGAGTGCGTGCTGTGCGGCGTAGGCTATGTTGACGTCACGTCACGTCACGTCACATCTGATCTGAGTACCCTGCGCGCCTGGCCGCCTGCTAGCTGGTGAGGTGAGGGCATATAAAAAAAGAAGTATGTACCCCCCCCTGTCCCACAGTGCTACGAATCCTCTGTTGTCCCCTGTATTACCCTGATACCCCTCAGTTATATAATATATCTGAGGGGTATCAAGGTAAATTATACAGGGGGTAATATAACTAGGGGTATCAGGGTACATGAGGGGTAATATAACTGAGGAGGGCTAGGCTACTATCAGACATTATACAGGGGTAATATAACTTATCTTACCCCTCACCCCTGTATTATGTCCCTGATAGCCCTCCTCACTTATATTACCCCTGTATAATGTACCCTGATAGATACCCCTTAGTTATATTACCCCTGTATAATGTACCCTGATAGATACCCCTTAGTTATATTACCCCTGTATAATGTACCCTGATACCCCTCAGTTATATAATCTAACTGAGGGGTATCAGGTTAAATTATACAGGGCGGGGTAATATAACTAAGGGGTATCAGTGTACATTATTATACAGGGGTAATATAACTAAGGGGTATCAGGGGACATTATTATACAGGGGTAATATAACTTAGGAGGGCTATCAGGGGACATTATACAGAGGTAATATAACTTATATTACCCCTGTATAATGTACCCTGATACCCCTTAGTTATATTACCCCCTGTATAATTTACCTGATACCCCTCAGTTATATTACCCCTGTATAATGTCCCCCATAACAGTGTGTCCTCCACAGGTCCCCCATAACAGTGTGTCCTCCACAGGTCCCCCATAACAGTGTGTCCTCCACAGGTCCCCCATAACAGTGTGTCCTCCACAGGTCCCCCATAACAGTGTGTCCTCCACAGGTCCCCCATAACAGTGTGTCCTCCACAGGTCCCCCATAACAGTGTGTCCTCCACAGGTCCCCCATAACAGTGTGTCCTCCACAGGTCCCCCATAACAGTGTGTCCTCCACAGGTCCCCCATAACAGTGTGTCCTCCACAGGTCCCCCATAACAGTGTGTCCTCCACAGGTCCCCCATAACAGTGTGTCCTCCACAGGTCCCCCATAACAGTGTGTCCTCCACAGGTCCCCCATAACAGTGTGTCCTCCACAGGTCCCCCATAACAGTGTGTCCTCCACAGGTCCCCCATAACAGTGTGTCCTCCACAGGTCCCCCATAACAATACCCAAAGGAAAAAAACTATTTTAAAAACCTGCTGTTTCTCTAGATGGCCTTATGTTTATGGTAGTGGTAATAGAGTCTCAAGGGTCTATAAAAGCAGCTACACTATTTTTACAGACCTTTGAGACTCTATTAACACTACTATTAACATAAGGTCATCTAGAGGAAAAGCAGGTTTTTAAAATTCTTTTTTTTTCCCCCTTTAGGTGTTAGAGCAATCTAATGAAAGTTATGTTTTAACACCTAAAGAGATGAAAAAATAAATAAAAACCTACGGTTTCTCTAGATGACCTTATGTTGATAGTAGTGTTAATAGAGTTTCAATGGTTTGTAAAAATAGTTGCTTTTATAGACCCTTGAGACTATTACCACTACTATCAACATAATGTCATCTAGAGAAACAGCAGCTTTTTTAAATTATTTTTTTCCTTATTAAAGCAATCAAATGAAAGTTATGTTTTAACATAAGTGTCAGAAACTGGGTTTTGTTTAGCCTCTTGGTTATTAGTTTTTCTATGTAAGTTCTCTGGATCAAAGATTTTTTTTCCCTGTATGGTTTATATATGGAGAGCAATGTCCAGTGATAACAGAGAGGACTATACTGTATATTGTACGGGATGGTGCAGGGGTTTGTATGCTTTTTGAAGTGACAATTATCTTAGGTTTTCCTATCGCCCACCTTTGATGGCGCTGTGCCCAGCTCTGAGCCGATCCCGCTCAGCAGCTGCGAAGGCTTAGAGGGAACACTGGTAATCAGCGGCAGTATTAGACTATCACATCATCGCTAACAAGCGTTCCTGTGAACGCTCATTAACAATGAACTTGCCGACAATTGGCCAGTCTAATATAGGCTCCATTCAATAACAAATCTTATCAGTGAGCAATCTCTACTCTATATTATCAGTTGTGAAGTTCTGTAAACCACTTGCAGGTTTCTGTAGACGTCTTAACCTTGAATTTTGAACTTGTTTTGTCCACAAATGGCTAAATCATACTTCTTGCTTCAGAAGCACTGTCAGTATTTACTAAATTGATAAATGAGATATAAGAAAACAATCTGATTCCCTGCCACCAGGTTTGATAGATTGCTGCAAGTTAAAAGGAACTTTTATGATACTTCATCATGACGTACAGTAAGTACTTTAGCTATGGTATCGTTAAGGTAAGTGTATTTTAATTAACTATTACAAAAAACCACGGGTTTGCCCTGAGTTTTATATCAAAAGGTGTCAGATGTCTGCCAACATCACAAATAAATAATAAATGTTTGCAAAATATAAAAAAAGATTGCTAAAATATTTTCAGCATCCACAATATTGGATCTCTGGATGTGGACTGAGCTCAAATGAGTTAAGACTCTACAAGACACATTGATTTAGATGTCTGATAATCCTGCAATCATGCACAATGGAGGATATCTATTATAATTATGCAGTTTTCTGGCATAGAAAAGTCGTAAAGTTTGTTGCAAGGGTTGGTTTGCAGCAAAATTTGAGACTTTTTAGCTTTCTCCAACACTTTCATCATTTCGGAGAGTGGGAAAGGTGTGGAAGGGAGGAGATGTGTAACACCAGAACACTGGCACCCATTATACCATAAGTGTACTCCAGTTCCTGTCTGCCATAGAGTGCAGTTCTGACACATGGACAGAGACGATGCAACAAATTTATGCACCTCTTAATATATTGGTTGGATATTCATCCTGCGGTTGTCAGGCATGTGAAACACCAGTCTGTGGTAAATGAACCCCAAAATGGGTATTTTTAAAAAAGTAAAGACAAAACTGTTGCACTTAAAGTCCAAAATGTGCTATAATGTCACACTATTTATATGAATAACTGTAGTAGCTATAGTGGCAAGTATACTACAGTCTAATCTTTAATAAGAATTTGGGTACCAGATGAAGCCAATGCTGGAAACCAAAACTAATAAAAGTTACAAGTGGAAGAGTTGTCCATAGTATCAAATGAGATTCCAGCTTCTGAGTTTTAGGCTGTGTTCACACGGGCGAGATTTCCGCGCGGGTGCAATGCGGTAGGTGAACGCATTGCACCCGCACTGAATCTGGACCCATTCATTTCAATGGGGCTGTTCAGATGAGCGATGATTTTCACGCATCACTTATGCGTTGCGTGAAAATCGCAGCATGCTCTATATTCTGCGTTTTTCACGCAACGCAGGCCCCATAGAAGTGAATGGGGTTGCGTGAAAATCGCAAGCATCCGCAAGCAAGTGCGGATGCGGTGCGATTTTCACGCACGGTTGCTAGGTGACTGTCTATACACTGTATTATTTTCCCTTATAACATGGTTATAAGGGAAAATAATAGCATTCTGAATACAGAATGCTTAGTAGAAGGTCAATTGAGGGTTAAAAAATAAAAAAAATTAACTCACCTTGTCCTCTTGTTCGCGTAGTTCTCCCGGTCTTTAGTTCTTTAAAAAGATGAACTATGGGCTAAAGGACCTTTGATGACGTAAGATCACATGCTCCAATCACATGGTCCATCACCGCGGTGATGGACCATGTGATTGGAGCATGTGATCTTACGTCATCAAAGGTCCTTTAGCCCATAGTTCATCTTTTGAGAAGTAAAGAAGAGACCGGGACTTACGCGAACAAACGGAGAAGGTGAGTTAATTTTTTTTATTTTTTTTAACCCTCAACTGATCACCTACTATGCATTCTGTTTTCAGAATGCTATTATTTTCCCTTATAACCATGTTATAAGGGAAAATAATAACATCTACACAACACCGAACCCAAACCTGAACTTCTGTGAAGAAGTTCGGGTCTGGGTACCACAGTCGGTTTTTTATCACGCGCGTGCAAAACACATTGCACACGCACGATAAAAACTGAACAACGGAACGCAATCGCAGTCAAAACTGACTGCAATTGCATTCCTACTCGCGCGGGTTTGCCGCAACACACCGGGACGCATCCGGAACTAATCCGGACACGCTCGTGTGAACCCAGCCTTAGAGAACTATTGGAAAATGAAAGTTGTAACCTAAGTGGTTGATATAGGTAGCGGTATTAAGATACTGTTCACTTGCATTAGTTTTGATAAATTTCTTCAAGAATAAAGCTGAAGTCCACAAAAATTTTATTGAAAATATAATCAGTTGTGAGCAATAAGGACACATTTTTTTCTGAGACCCTTAATATAAGAATCCCTTTATTTTTTGTGTTATATGTACTTACAATAAAATTTGAGGTGGTGGAATGGAGTTTTGTGAACATTGCGCAGAAAACATCTTCAAATGTAAGTGGCTACGGTGTATAAACGGTGTATAAAAATTAAAAATAAGTTGATGTACTGTGTTATATCTGTAGTAGGGAACAGAGGGATTGGTGCATAACAGGTATTATCTCTTTGTTGTTCTTTGAATCCCTGTGCCATGTACCATCCCCTCCAGGCCCAACCAAAGACATAACAAATGCTTAAAATTACTTTGTGTTTCTGACAGTCCTCTCCATCACTGCTCACCCTCCTCTCCTGCCGCACCGATCATACAGATTGTCGTCGTGCAGGTGCACAGTTCTCTCAATGTTCCAGCAAAGCGCTATATGAGTGATCTGCCGGATCATTAAGGAAACAGTTAGGGTGGTCCAGCAGTGGCAGACCTCCCTGACTTCAGACTATAAGATGCAGACATTTTTAGCGAAACACATGGTCACTAGGGATGAGCGAATTGACTCCGGATGAAACATCCGAAGTCGATTCACATAAAACTTTGTTTCAATACTGTACGGTAAAACACTTTAAATGGTGCGCTCAGATAGGAAAAAGTAAGGATTACTCTTTTAGCCCATGTTATAATCCAGCCTTACTAGTGAGTTCTTCTGAAATAATGTGACTGATTTATTTTTTTTAGTTACTATAGTTGTTTATGCAACAAAAAAACACATCCAAAATTTTTAAGAAGGTACATTTTTATACGTCGTCATGGATATGCCTTAAATTATACAAATAGTGATGATGGTGATTGGAATAAAAAAATTGTCAATAATAAAAATGAAAAGCCCATATATATAGAGCACATATAAGGAGGACAAGTCTCATGAGGGAGAAAAAAAATGACCCAAAAAATTCCTTACAAAACAGCTTATATTTTGCAGAGAATTATTTAGCAATTTTTTATAGGATATAAAAATCTTATAGGATATCAGGTACATAAAGGCAAATTTTTTAGGTCATTAAAAAATTTATTTTAAGCATGGGTGTTCACAATTTTTATGGACCTTGTTAACCAAAAGTATTCTATATTCAACATGCCAGATTTGTTGCAAACATTAAAATAAGTTCCGTCCATTGGGTTGAGGCTGTTTCTGCAGCAATAACATTCCTTCAAGGCCCATTCATGGCAGATATTTTTGTAACCAATTTTCCACATGTGAATGTAAAGTATGTTCAAATGTAGTGGATAGGCTGCCAATTTGCCACCTCAGTAGATTCACACAGTTTTTTGGATGATGTTTTGAAGCAGATTTTCCTGCAGGTTTTTCAGCCAAAGCCAGAAGTGGGTTCAAAAGGAATCAGACATATAAAGGAAAGACTTAGGCCCCTTTCACAAGGGCGAGTTTTTTGCGCGGGTGCAATGCGTGAGGTGAACGCATTGCACCAGCACTGAATCCGGACCCATTCATTTCTATAGAGCTGTGCAAATGAGCGGTGATTTTCACGCATCACTTGTGCGTTGGGTGAGAATAGCAGCATGCTCTATATTGTGTGTTTTTCACGCAATGCAGGCCCCATAGAAGTGAATGGGCTGCGTGAAAATCGCAAGCATCTGCAAGCAAGTGCGGATGCGGTGCGATTTTCACGCATAGTTTCTAGGTGACTATCGGGATGGGGACCCGATCATTATTATTTTCCCTTATAACATGGTTATAAGGGAAAATAATAGCATTCTTAATACAGACTGCAAAGTAAATTAGGGATGGAGGGGTTAAAATTATTTTTTTATTAAACTCGCCTCATCCACTTGTTCGGGCAGTCCGGCTCGTCTTCTTTCTTCTTCTTTGATGACCTGGGAGGAAAAGGACCTTTGGTGATGTCACTGTGCTCATCACACGGTCCATCACCATGGTGATGGACCATGTGACGGACCATGTGATGAGCACAGTGACGTCACCAAAGGTCCTTTTCCTCCCAGGTCATCAAAGAAGAAGAAAGAAGACAAGCCAGGCTGTGCAAACAAGTAGATGAGGTGAGTTTAATTTTTATTTTATTTTTTAACCCCTCCATCCCTGATTTACTTAGCATTCTGTATTAAGAATGCTATTATTTTCCCTTATAACCATGTTATAAGGGAAAATAATAAAATCTACACAACACCGAACCTAAACCCCGAACTTCTGTGAATAATTTTTCTGACGCCCATGCAAAACGCATTAAAACGCTTTGCACTCGCGAGGAAAAATCAAGCATTTTCCCGCGACGCACCCGCATCCTATCCGGCCCTCACACGTGACGCCCGTGTGAAAGAGGCCTTATGCTTCTCCTTGCTGCTGGACCTCTTCCATTAAACTCAAGAAATCTCATCCACCTGCTACAAAAAGTGATCTGTAACATAAATTGAAATGTGGTGCAGGTTTAATTCCACAGCATGTCAATATATGCTGCAGATATCCACCACGGATTTCACCCTTTGCAATGCATACAGTGATATCTGCAACAAATAGGCAGTGGTAGAACTGTGAAAATGCAGCGAAATCTGTAATGGAAATTTTGCTACATGTAGCCATAACCCTTATATTTCCTCTGTGTTTAGGATTTTTTTAAAAACCTCACGGTGTGGACAAGGCTTAAATTAGTCTTACGCAGGTGCGTCCATAGAAATCATTGGGCCCCATAGAAAGAATCTGCATTGGGCCTCCATGCCCTGTCACTGGCCCCTCTTACTACCTGATCTAGCTCATCTCTGTTTCGCTCACTTTTCACTTACAAAGAAAAGAAATGTAACATTCAACCTTATCAACCACAACCCAGCCATTCATGTCCGAATTCTTATCAACAAACTTACCACACACTTCCGCTCATTCACAATCTTCAGATACTGTCTTAAAACATGCCTAAGAGGCCTAAGTAGTCTCTAAAACCTGCAATTGTGTCATCATCTTTTCAGGTAGCCATTAAAATGTATCAACCACTGAGGGATCCTCTTTTTTTTTTTTTTCTTGGAAAGCAGGGTGGATGTCATCCGTGTGCTGTCCGCATCCGTGTGTCCGTTCTGCAAATTATAGAACATGTCTTCTAGGACAAAAATAGTCATTTCTAGTAAAGGGAGTGAGAAAAAAGTGCATTGCACAGGGAAGGTGTCTATATTTTGCAGATCCGTAGTCTGCAGACCGCAATAAGGACACGGTCATGTGCATGAGGCCTTACATTGCAATCTGGAAGCACCTGCTCATATTTTGTGGTGGTGAGCCATGAGGAGAGACTGCCATGGCCCATAAAGTATCTTCCTTGCTGACAAGCTCCATCCAGATTGATTATGCCCGAGATGGTTAGGTGCACACCATGGGTGAGTAAGCTTTTTCCTCTTAGGTCCCTTTCACACGGGCGAGTATTCCATGCGGATGCGATGCGTGAGGTGAACGCATTGCACCCGCACTGAATACCGACCCATTCATTTCTATGGGGCTGTTCACATGAGCGGTGATTTTCACGCATCACTTGTGCGTTGCGTGAAAATCGCAGCATGCTCTATATTCTGCGTTTTTCACGCAACGCAGGCCCCATAGAAGTGAATGGGGTTGCGTGAAAATCGCAAGCATCCGCAAGCAAGTGCGGATGCGGTGCGATTTTCACGCACGGTTGCTAGGAGACGATCGGGATGAAGACCCGATCATTATTATTTTCCCTTATAACATGGTTATAAGGGAAAATAATAGCATTCTGAATACAGAATGCATAGTAAACTAGCGCTGGAGGGGTTAAAAAAAATATATATTTAACTCACCTTAGTCCACTTGATCGCGTAGCCCGGCATCTCCTTCTGTCTCCTTTGTTGAATAGGACCTGTGGTGAGCATTAATTCCAGGAACAGGACCTTTGATGACGTCACTCGGGTCATCACATGGTACGTCACATGATCTTTTACCATGGTGAATCACCATGGTAAATGATCATGTGACGTACCATGTGATGACCGGAGTGACGTCATCAAAGGTCCTGTTCCTATAATTAATGCTCACCACAGGTCCTATTCAACAAAGGAGACAGAAGGAGATGCCGGGCCGCGATCAAGTGGACTAAGGTGAGTTAAATTATTTTTTATTTTTTTTAACCCCTCCAGCGCTGTTTTACTATGCATTCTGTATTCAGAATGCTATTATTTTCCCTTATAACCATGATATAATGGAAAATAATACAATCTACAGAACACTGATCCCAAACCCGAACTTCTGTGAAGAAGTTCGGGTTTGGGTACCAAACATGCGCGATTTTTCTCACGCGAGTGCAAAACGCATTACAATGTTTTGCACTCGCGCGGAAAAATCGCGGGTGTTCCCGTAACGCACCCGCACATTTTCCCGCAACGCCCGTGTGAACCCAGCCTTAGAAGGTAAAAATGAAGCTAAAACCAGCTTCATGTAACTGAGACCCATCAATGCAGCTAACAGCTATTTTCTTTTTGATAATATGAGCCAAAAGAAACAATTAAAATAAAGAAAATGTGATTAATATTTGTTTTTAACACAGCAGACAATAAAATAATATTATCTTGTTCAAGGGAGTCTAATATTGTTTCTTTAATTTATATTGATCACATGACCATTGCAAACCATCTATATTATGGATAAATGGGTGTTTTATACACTGCGTGCAGAATTATTAGGCAAATGAGTATTTTGACCACATCATCCTCTTTATGCATGTTGTCTTACTCCAAGCTGTATAGGCTCGAAAGCCTACTACCAATTAAGCATATTAGGTGATGTGCATCTCTGTAATGAGAAGGGGTGTGGTCTAATGACATCAACACCCTATATTAGGTGTGCATAATTATTAGGCAACTTCCTTTCCTTTGGCCAAATTTGTCAAAAGAAGGACTTGACAGGCTCAGAAAAGTCAAAAATAGTGAGATATCTTGCAGAGGGATGCAGCACTCTTAAAATTGCAAAGCTTCTGAAGCGTGATCATCGAACAATCAAGTGTTTCATTCAAAATAGTCAAAAGGGTCGCAAGAAGCTTGTGGAAAAACCAAGGCGCAAAATAACTGCCCATGAACTGAGAAAAGTCAAGCGTGCAGCTGCCCAGATGCCACTTGCCACCAGTTTGGCCATATTTCAGAGCTGCAACATCACTGGAGTGCCCAAAAGCACAAGGTGTGCAATACTCAGAGACATGGCCAAGGTAAGAAAGGCTGAAAGACGACCACCACTGAACAAGACACACAAGCTGAAACGTCAAGACTGGGCCAAGAAATATCTCAAGACTGATTTTTCTAAGGTTTTATGGACTGATGAAATGAGAGTGAGTCTTGATGGGCCAGATGGATGGGCCCGTGGCTGGATTGGTAAAGGGCAGAGAGCTCCAGTACGACTCAGACGCCAGCAAGGTGGAGGTGGAGTACTGGTTTGGGCTGGTATCATCAAAGATGAGCTTGTGGGGCCTTTTCGGGTTGAGGATGGAGTCAAGCTCAACTCCCAGTCCTACTGCCAGTTTCTGGAAGACACCTTCTTCAAGCAGTGGTACTGTACAGGAAGAAGTCTGCATCCTTCAAGAAAAACATGATTTTCATGCAGGACAATGCTCCATCACACGCGTCCAAGTACTCCACAGCGTGGCTGGCAAGAAAGGGTATAAAAGAAGAAAATGGGTATATATTTGTTTTTTGTTAAGTTGCCTAATAATTATGCACAGTAATAGTCACCTGCACACGGAGATTTCCCCCTAAAATAGCTAAAACTAAAAATAAACTAAAAACTACTTCCAAAAAGATTCAGCTTTGATATTAATGAGTTTTTTGGGTTCATTGAGAACATGGTTGTTGTTCAATAATAAAATTAATCCTCAAAAATACAACTTGCCTAATAATTCTGCACTCCCTGTATGCTTAGGAAAATTTTACTATAGCCTTAATATAACACACTGTACTGCAGTATGGTCTACTGGGATCCCTATTGATATGCAGAATGAATACAATACCACCAGGGAATTTCAAATGGATGAATTTTCAAGCATTATACCATAAACCAAAAAGTTCTGAAATCAGCGAGAAATCCAACTGGGAACATGTTTTGCTCTAATGATGTTTTGTTGTATATTATAAAAGACATGCTCCCACGACATGCTCGTTAGCTTTACAAAATGTCACTTTTCTAAGATGCCAAAAGTTCCAATTAATTTTTCTAAATATAGTCTAGAACTTTAGTGTATAGAAACAATCTAGGAAGGCAGTAGGCAGCTTTCAGAGACATTAGGCACATTTTTAATCTTTACTACATTAGGGCCAGGAAGGAGCAGTGTGATTGACAGTATACGAGTTTCTAGATTATGAATTATTTACCCTACATGTGATCATAACCTTTGTAACCACAAAAGAACTTGTTCCCTGAAATAACTGCTGTGACGGTAATCAGAAATATGGGAGGAATTGTCACAAAAAATGCATAGTGAGGAGAATGTAGCAAGCCCATGCGCAGAGCTCGCTGTATTACACAGAGGGCACCGTGTAATACAGCCAGCACCCGGCCTCAATGACTGGCATCAGCGATGATGAAGAGCTTGGTATTTTAACCCCTCAAATGCTGAGGTCATCTTGAGGTGGCGAGGGTGGGAAGCCATTCATTCTGTATTCGGAAGGATCAAGGCTGCCAGAGCAAGATATGACGCCATAGGAATATCATAGGTAAATCATTGCAGTCTATGGCAGAAGCTCTGTAGACAGAAATCTAAAAAAAAGTTATGGCGATGCAAAGAAATTTTTTATTTTTTTCAAACAATTTTAGCATCTGTCAGCAGATTTGTACCTATGAAACTGGCTGACCTGTTACATGTACTCTTGGCAGCTGAAGAGGTATCTGTGTTGGTCTCATGTTTATATATGCATGCATTACTGAGAAAAATGATGTTTCAATATATGCAAATGAGCCTCTAGGAGCAATAGGGGCGTTGCTGTTACCCCTAGAGGCTCTGCTCTCGCGTCTACGCTGCCTGGACATGTCAATCATAGCATAGTGGGTGCGACAGTTGCAGACAGAGCAGAGCTTTTAGATGTAATGGCAGCGCCCCTGTTACTCTACAGAGGCTAATTTGCATATATTAAAACATAATTTTTCTCAGCAATATGAACATAGGTCCAACACAGATGCCTTCAGCTGCCAGGCTAAAATTAAACCTATACAAATTTGGTAGCGCCATAATCATATCAACACGCAGAATGGATGCCATGTCATTTTTTGTGCTAATATATGCTAGTAATATGAAAACCCAAGAAACCTTGGCAGACTTGTGTTTTTTTTTCCAGTTTCACCCCATATTTTTTTTCCTGTTTTCCAATACAAGCTATTGTAAACTAAACAGTACCATTAAAAAATACAGCTATAGAGGTTATACCTCATCTATCTGGGTCCTTTTTTGACTTGTTACCTTAAGTTAGCTTAAAGGATAACTGTCACATTTAGACCCTAATTAAAATTTTCATATATGTAGTTAGTAATAACATGATATTCCAGAATCAGTTACTATTAGACTGACTTACCCCATATTTAATAAGATTCAGCCCTTAGCAACCAGTCTGCATAAAACTGCAATTTCACTATTCAGTTAGGATGGCCGCCACTGCCCTCACCCTGAGGCTAATCCCGCCTGCCCTCACTAGCCAGTAACAATAGCCCCCCAAAAGTGTCAGTAACCAGAGCCCTCCCCCCTAAAGGGTTAATCTCCTGCAGCACGAAGGGGTCCTCTTACCACATGTTGCTTTCATTTATACACTGAGCAGACGGCAGATCTCCCTTCCCTGGTCTGCGCTGCTCCAACTCTGCATTCTCCAGCTCTGCTGAGGGAGGGAGCGTCTGCCAAGGGCAGGGACAGGGAGAAGTGCACACAGTCCAGGCACTGTTATCAGTCCCTGGCTGTCAGTAATGTGACCCAGATAGACAGACCATGCCTAGCAACCCTATTTTAAGCACAGGTAAAAGTAGGCAGTACAG
The DNA here is from genome assembly GCF_905171765.1 of Bufo bufo. Taxonomy (NCBI): domain Eukaryota; kingdom Metazoa; phylum Chordata; class Amphibia; order Anura; family Bufonidae; genus Bufo; species Bufo bufo. The sequence goes on along the minus strand of NC_053390.1, from coordinate 694,249,461 downwards.
GGAACAAAAATGTGGAATTAAGGGGTAATTGAATACACAGTGAAAAGTTGAAATAGGGCCACCAAGGTGATATTAATCACCACAATCCAATAATCCAAAAATATATATATATATATATACAACAGTTATCCTTTAAATGTTACTTACACTATTATATTAAATCATGTAATACATAAAAATAAAATACATTTACATTTATATAATATATGCAGAACCAGACTTCACCTATAGTAGTCACCTTTCCCAAGTTCTATAAGTGTCTCTTGGTACCCGGATACCACCAGAATTTAACTACACAACCGGACGGTCACTAGAAATACTGGATATAGAACAGTGGCGGATCCAGAGCCTGGTCTTGGGAGGGGCACTTCCAGATTATTTTCTGTGCGCCGCCACAAAACAATGGTGCTTATAGAACAGACTACACAGTGTAGAGGTATACTGTATATTGTGTGGCACAGTGTATGCTATATGTGTATAACATAAACATATTTCACATGAAAACTTACAATTGCTTGGCTCTTGGGGATCTTGGACGCCAACACTTTGGCTGGGGGCTCGGCGGAGCTGATGTTGTGTTTTATCCTAATGAGAAAGATTTCATAATAAGGATTTTGGAAAAGGGGCAGAGGGATAGCAAAGCAGGGAGAGGCTGGTGCTGCTACTAGGGGGCTCATACCATGGGGGAGTAATAAAGCCCACCATAATGCTCGTGGAAATAATTCTCCTTATAATGTAACAGTGCAAAAAATACCCCCTTGTAATGTCCCCAGTTGAGCTAATGTCCCCATAGTGCCTCCATAATGTGCCAGTATAAAATACCCCTATATAGTGCCCCCAGTAAATGCCCCCATAGTGCTCCTCTCCCCCCTTCTTCCTAGTGCCCCCCATAATGGAACCAGTATAAAATGCCCCATATATAGTGCCCCAAAAGATGCCCTCAGTGTCCCACCTAATTTGCAAGTATAAAATACCCCTTCTTAGTGCCCCCTGTAGATGACCCCATAGTACTCCTCTCCCCCCTTCCCCATAGTATCCACCATAATGTGTCCCAGTATAAAATGCTACTGTACAGAGCCCCCCATATAAAATACCCCTTCTTTGTGGCCTCAGTAGATACCCCTATAGTGCCACCTAATAATGTGCCAGTAATAAGTGTCCCCAATAATGTGCCAGTAATGAGTGTCCCCAATAATGTGCCAGTAATAAGTGCCCCCAATCATGTGCCAGTAAAATGTGCCCCCATAGATGCCCCCAATCATGTGCCAGTAATAAGCACCCCCCCATCATGTGCCAGTAATAAGAGCCCCCCATAATGTGCCAGTAATAAGCACCCTCCATCACGTGCCAGTAATAAAAGCCCCCATTATGTGCCAGAAATAAGCACCCCCCCCAATGTGCCAGTAACAAGAGCCCCCCCAATGTGCCAGTAACAAGAGCCCCCCCCAATGTGCCAGTAACAAGAGCCCCCTCAATGTGCCAGTAACAAGAGCCCCCTCAATGTGCCAGTAACAAGAGCCCCCCCCATGTGCCAGTAACAAGTGCCCCTCCCCAATGTGCCAGTAACAAGAGCCCCCCAATGTGCCAATAACAAGAGCCCCCCAATGTGCCAGTAACAAGAGCCCCCCCAATGTGCCAGTAACAAGAGCCCCCCCAATTAGCCAGTAACAAGAGCCCCCCCAATGTGCAAGTAACAAGATAATGCTCCTCTCTGTGAGAAGATCGTATGACCCAGGTGGTTGCTATGACAGCTGCAAGCCTGGCCTTCCACAGCAGGCAATTATGCATTAGGTTGCAATAGTAAACTATTGCAGTCTATGGTATAAGTGATCTAATGATTACACGTTCAAGTCCCCTGGGGGTCTAAAAATAAAGTTAAAAAAAGGAATTACAAATACATATCAACCCCATTTCCCAATTATACATATAAAAATAAAGAAAAGAATAAACATCAGAAAATGCCCAAACTACTAAAATATTAAATTATTTATCGTGCATGTTGAATGCCGTTATGGGCAAAAATGTATATGCTTAGATCATCTTTTTGGTTGCTTTTCAGAAAAATAACAAATTAATAAGAAGTGAGCAAAAAGTTATATATACACCTCAACATAGTATCAATAAAAACTGCAGCTCAACTTGCAAAAAAGAGCCCTTACACAGCTCCACAGACGGAAATATAAAAGTTTTTTATTTTTTTAAGTATAAAAACATTAAAAAAAATATTCATTTGGAACTGCTGTTATCGCACTGACCTAAGGAATAAAGATAATGTGTCATTTTTAATGCACAGTAAATGCCATAAAAGTGAAACCCATAAAAATTTCACAGTTGCATTTTTTCCAATGCCACCCCATTGATAATTTTTTTCTAGCTTCCCATCATATGGAATACTAAATGGTATGTCTGTGCGGATGGAAAAAAAAATATATGGCTTTTGGAAGGCAGGGTGTAAAAACAAAATGGCTGCAGCATATATGGGTTAAAGACTCTGGACAGGAATACATGGAGTGACTTCAAAAAATAATATTCAGAAAACCATCCACCTGTTTTTCATAAAAAATAATTACATATAATATAGATTGTCAAAAATAGGATGTTAAAGGGTTGTCCAGGATTCTGATAGTGATGGCCCATCCTATATCAGATCGGTGGGGGTCTGATCACTGACATCCCCTCCGATCAGCACTGCTTCCTGCTCACAGCTTACCAAGCACATCATCATACATTGCATAGTGGTTGTGCTTGGTATTGCAGCTCAGCCCCATTCTAATGTGACCAAGGCATAAGAAGAAGCCAATGTGTTCACAGGAGAGCAGCAGCTGATTGGCATGAGTCGGACCCTCACTGATCTGGGGATAGCCTTCGATATCAAAATCCTGGAAAACCCCTTTAATATATGATGTATTTTTTATGGATGTGTCCCTTTTTAAAACGTGTATTTAGGAAACTTCAAGAAACAATTACTTCTAAGAGGCATTGTAGTGTAATAATTGGATGATGAGTCACAACCTCATTAACAAAGAAGTAAGAATAATAATGCTGAACACGGCTGTGAAAAATGTATAACACACTCCATGTATTCTGTTTCTATTTAATCTAGCTTAATAGCAAAAGTAATTTTGTTAGATTGGTTTAGTTATAAGTAAACATTCTGTAAAATAATTGAGTTTGCATTCTTCACTGATTTCTATTATATGAGGGTCAAATTTAGATTATTTTAACAATAACAAATTGCATTTGAAATCAGATCATATACCCAAATGCTAGGCTGTCAGTGTACTCTAAAGACCCACTAACCATGTTTCCCGTGACTGTACAGAACAATTCGGTTTTTGCTACATAACAAAGATAAAATGAAGTTACCTCTCTTGTAGCAATATGTAATTTTTGTCACAGATTCCCTCAACCTCTACTGTCTCTAAAGGTGATTTCAAACAATGAAACTGTAAAAAAAATAGATGTATTATACTTATGGGACCTTATTGATGTTTCATCCATGGCGAGATTTTATTATACAGTGTACTCTTATAATGGTTTATTACATATAGAGACATCATAATGATCGAATGAACTCAAAAGCTCTGTCCATGCAATCACAAGCTCCTGCTGCAATGAGATCAGAGAAAAGTATGATCGTTTAACCCCTTAGGTGTCTTGGTCAATACCACAAAGACTTGACAAAGAGATGTTCCTTATTCACTACTGTAGGGTGACAATGGGTTACCAGGGTCAATGGAACCCTAACAAAGGACCCAAGGTTTGCCATTGGCATTAAAGGAGTATTCTGGGTATTTGAAGTTAGCCCCATCCACAGAATAGGAGATACCTATTAGATCATTGGTGGTCCTACTGCAGGGACTCCCACAGAAATGAATAGTGCGGCCACACACACGTGCAACCAGCTGCTCTGTTTATTTCAGGGCGCTGCAGGGGATGCAGGGCCCATGTTCTCGTGATTAGTGGGGGTCCCAATAGTAGGACCTACACTGATCTAATAGTTGTCCCCTATCCAACTAAATTGTAATTTTTTTTTAAAGACCCCCAAAAAAACTACAACTCATATGGCATAAAACAAAACCTCTATGTAGATTACATTTATGGCCCTTGGAATACAGTTACACCAAACTGTAGAACACAGATAACATGTAATTTTTACCACATGGTTACCAGCGAGAAAGAAATTTCTTTATTCTGTACCCAAAAAAAAAATATTATTATTCATACCTAATTAATAAATTTTATGCCCTCCAAATGGTTGACAGAAAAATAAAAAAGTTATGTCGCTTGGAATGTGAAGATGAAAATACAAAACTAAACAAAATTGCTTGGTTCTAAAAGGGGTTGTCTCACTTCATCAAATGCCATTTATTATGCAGAGAAAGTTAATACAAAGCACTTACTATTGTATTGTGATTGTCCAAAATGCTTCCTTTGCTGGTTAGATTAAGTTTTCCATCACTTTATACACTGCTCGTTTCCACGGTTACAACCACCCTGCAATCCAGCAGAGGTTGTTGTGCTTGCGCCACTATAGAAAAAGTGCTGGACTATGTGCGCTCCCTCGGCGGTCCCAGCCACCAAGGAGGCCGACGCTTTTTCCTATAGTGTGCAAGCACGGCCACCTCTAATGGATTGCGGGGTGGTCGTAATCCCTGGATACGAGCAGTGTATAATGTGATGGAAAAATGAGTCAAGCCAGAAAAGGAGGCAATATGGACAATCACAATACATTAGTAAGTGCCTTGTATTAACTTTCTCAACATGATAAATGGCATTTGCTGAAGTGACACAACCCCTTTAAGGCCAAAACAGTTGGGTCCTTAAGTACCTTTAAATTACCACACCATATACATGTACTCTTAGACTATTTCATACATATCATATGATGCAATAGTTGTTTGTCCCAAATGACACCCTGTGTATAAACTGTGAAAAAATATACAGTACAGTAAGTAGAAAATACAGGCACATGGGTCATGTACTGAACACCGGCTTATCACATGACACTCATACAATACCCAAAGCACGTAATGCAAGTTAATAAAAGATCACTTATATTTTAAAGTATATTTTCATAGACTCTCAACATGAAATAGCATTCTTGATATCAAGTGTTCACTCCTATTAAGAGGTTTTTCTGCTGCTGAAGTATTTGAGAAATGAATCATAACTTGACGTTACTGCCAGCAGTTTGCTTTCAAACGACTTCAGCTACTTCAGTACATTTTTGATACTAAATAGTAATCCTAGCAATAAATCATTGTCTAATTCTGAAAAAAAATAATATGAATGTTTCTATTCCCAGTGCAATATTCATTTTGTATAGGGCTCAACTAAAACTCGCACCTTCCAGAACAGGACAGATAGAACGAACACAGAGCATCACTTGAAGCTTCTGTACAGAGGAGAGCGACTAACTGATAAGGGGCATGGAGGGTCTTAGTTATGAAGAAAGATTAAAAGAATTACATTTATTTAGTCCTGAGAAGAGACGTCTAAAGGGGGCACATAATTAGCCTATACAAATATATAAATGGGCTTATACAAAAAATACGGTGAAAAACTGTTCCATGTCAAATGCCCTCAAAAGACAAGGTGGCACTGCCTCCGACTGGAGAAGAAAAAGTTCAGTCTCCAGAAGCGTCAAAGCTTCTTTACTGTAAGAACTGTGAATCTGTGGAATAGACTACCTCAGGACGTGGCCACAGCAGGGACAGTGGACAGTTTTAAAAAGGGTTTAGATGAATTCCTTAAAGTAAAAAACATAAATGCTTATGAAAACCTGTAGAAATCTGAGTCTCACTTCCTTCTGGGATTCTCATCCCCACCTATCCCTTGGTTGAACTTGATGGACTTCTGTCTTTTTTCAATCATATTAACTAAATATAGTTAGCACCATAGGCTGTGCTTTTCCAAATCTCATGAGAACAGCTTGTCTTCACTCTGGATGAGAAGCACTCCACAGCAACTGGACAGCATCATAGTCAGGCTACATTCACACGTCCGTGGTGTGTTGCGGACCCGCAAATTGCGGATCCGCAACACACCAGCCCGTCACCCCCATAGAAATGCCTATTCTTGTCCGCAAGCTGCGGACAAGAATAGGACATGCTCTATCTTTTTGCGGAGCTGCGGACCCAAAATCGGGGCCGCGCTCCGCAATTGCGGCTGCAGACAGCACACTGTGTGCTGTCTGCATCCATTCCATCCCCATAGAGAATGAATGGGTCCGCACCCATTCCGCAAAATTGCGGAAAGGATGCGGACCCATTTTGCGGACGTGTGAATGGAGCCTCAGGGAGAAGAATACACCCACTGAGGAGAGCTGAGGTCTCCATCTTCCTATACCTTTAGTCAGCATTTGCATATTAGGCACCAATACAGAGCAGGGGGCAATACATGCGAACAGAGGGACCGAACCGAAAAAAAGGCCTTGGAACCTTCTTAGGACAGAGAACAACAAAAGGTATTTGGTGAAAGAAAAAAAAATGGTGATAGGTCCTCTGGAAGTGCAGTGGAAGGAGGAAGGCAGGTTTATCCCCTTGTGTATAGATAAGAGAGGCATTAGTTACATTCCATGGGGTACTAAAGTCCATTGAATGTGGAGAGGTTGCGTTGCACCAGTAGGTAAAGTAGTGCACTGCAATAACTATTTGACCCCATTTAAATGTCCCCCATTAATGCATACTTACCACACTAAATAGTTACTGATAGTGTTGAGAAAATCAAAGTTAACGTAGTGGACTTCTTATGACCACTGTACATGTTTTTAAAAGCATATGCCTCCAAATCCATACCACCCATCTAAAAGTGTAACAGCACCAAACACCCTGAAACTTAGGCCGAATGCACACAGCCGTGTTCCGCGGCCGAGAGCGGTCCGTGGTATGCCGGGCTGGATTCCTGTTCAGAGCAGGAGCACACGGCGTCATTGGTTGCTATGACGCCGTGCGCTTCATGCCCCCGCTGCACTACAGTAATACACTCGTTTTTTCTTATCCAAGCCATTCTGAGATAGTTTTCTCATGAAATATTGTTGCCATATCGCAACTGAAGACCCCCTGATGCACCCCTACAGTAGAAACTACAAAAAAGTGACCCCATTTTGGAAACTACGGGATGAGGAACAGTTTTATTGGTACTATTTTGGGGTACATATGATTTTTGATCGTTCAATATTACGCTTTTTGTGAGGCAAGGTTGTGGCATCGTTTTTAGTTTTCGTTTTTTTGTGCAGGTCTCTTGACAGGATAGATCATGTGTTGTTTTTATAGAGCAGGTTGATAAGGACGCGACAATACCAAATATGCATGTTTTTCTTTTTTGTTTCAGTTTTAGATAATAAAGCGTTTTGAAAACAAAAATAATTTTTTGGGTCTTCATTTTCTGAAAGCTACATTTATTTTTCTGCCAATCGTCTCGTGCAGGGTATCTTTTTTTGCAGAAAGAGCTAACATTTTCACTGGTACCATTTTTGGGTACATCAGATTTTTTTGATCATTCAATATTACACTTTTTGGGGGCAAGGCAACCAAAAAATTGGTTGTTTTGGCAAAGTTTTTATTATTGTTTTTTTTGTTTTACAGAATTCACTTTAGGGGGTAGAGCATGAGATATTTTTATAGAGCAGGTTTTTACGGATGCGTCAATACCTAATATGTCAGCTCTTTTTTTAATGTATTTTAATGTATTTCAGTTTTCCACAATAAAAGCATTTTTTTAAAAAATCATGTTTTAGCATCTCCATTTTCTGAAAGCCATATTTTTTTTATAATTTTTGGGCAATTGTCTCATGTAGGGGCTAGAGATGACGGTTTGATTAGTACTATTTAGGGGTACATATGTCCTTTTGATCACTTGGTATTACACTTTTTGAAATTGAATTTTTGGCACTTTTTCTATTTTTCCAACGTTCACCTGAGGAGGTAGATCATGTGATATTTTTTAGAACCAGGTCATTACAGATGCGGCGATACCAAATATGTCTGCTTTTGATGAAGTTATTTCAGATTTACACAAATCATGTTTTAGTGTCTCTATTTTTTCAAGGCCATATTTATTTTATTTTTTGGGGCGATTGTCTTATGTAGGGGCTAATTTTTTGTGCCATGAGGTGGTGGCTTGATTGGTACTATTTTGAGGTACATATTTTTTTTGATCACTTGGTATTACACATTTTGTGATGTAAGGTGATAAAAAATTGCTTTTTTGCAGTTTTTTTATGGCGTTTACTTGAAGTGGTAGATTATGTGACATTTTTAATGAGCCAATCATTATGGACATGGCCATACCTAATATGTCTATTTCTTAGTTTTATTACTTTTTATTATACATGATTTTATGGTGAAGAGGCTTTTTTTTTTCTTTACTTGAAACTTTCATTTCTTTATTATAAAAAACCCTTTTTTCACTTTTAATGCATTTGGGGCTGGATCTTCTGGGCTTCCAAAGCTGGCAGGGTCCGATGCCTGTGTAAGGCATTGGGGCTGCCATAGCAACCATCGGCCCCTGTCACCGCAGCGCAGGGGGCTGATGGAGACAGAGGGAGACCCTTCCCTCTGTAAACCCTGCACGTCCCGTGGTCAGCGCTCAACGTGGCATGTGAAGGTTTAATGGATACAGCAGGGGCCTGGCTGTCAGTAACAGCCAAGCCCATGCTGCTGATCGGGTGGGCGCAGCTCCTGCACCCGCCTGATCACATCACGTACATGCAGGTAAGGATGCGGCAAGAGACCGCATTCCCTCATGTACGTGATAATGCAGGAAGGAGTTAAGCAACACTGTTTACTGTACAAAAAGTCCTAAAAATAGGTAGTTAAAGAGCCTGGGCAGGAAGTAGAATACACAGAGCAACTTAAAATGATATCCATAGAGAAAACCATCAACCTGTTGATTATTATTATTTTTTTACATATAAAAAATACACAGCAAAGTCATATATAGGTTGTTAATATGTGATTTAAAAAAATAGACAGAAGTGTTCCTTTAATAATTAAGTACCCAACATCAATGACTACAACCAAACATAATATTAACATAATGGGACCTCAATTTTTCACACAAAAAAATTATACAAAGGATATTCTGTGAGATGACTGAAAACTAAACGTATTTGTTTTTCAAAGCTATAGGCTCTGGGACACCATTGAGACAGTGAAAGCTATTATTTTCAAATAGAGAAGACTTGGCACAATGGTTTATCTTCCAGGAGTGACCAGACTGCCAAATGACTCCAAGGGCACAACAACAAATGAGAATATCCAAAGAACTGCAGTCCTACAAGCCTCAAGCAAGGTCAATGCTAGTAACTCCACAATAATAAAGTCACTGGGGGTCATTTATTAAGACCGGCGTTCTAGACACCGGTCTTAATATCCCTGTGGGGTTGTCCTGTCTATAATGCTTGGTAGTGGCTAACAATGGCTAAGCCACCCAGACAATGTGTCTGTGAAGGTTCTCATTCATCCAGGTTATGGTAGTATATAATAATAAGTCAGAGCAACTGGACTGTCTGAAAGAATTGTCTAAACACAACTGATATGTGCATGCACCCTAACTATGTTATTAGGAGCCATATAGATCCACATATCTGGACAAATGCATCTAAACAAATAAAATGACCCCTGCAGGCTTAAAGTGTAACTGCTGTTTCATAATTTTTTTTTATTTTTTTGCTAATGTATAGGGACAGTGACAGGGAGCATTTTTGTAATAAACTTAAAGGAATTCAAGAGGGGCCTGGATGTATTTCTGGAGTGTAATAATATTACAGGCTATAGCTACTAGAGAAGGGTCGTTGATCCAGGGAGTTATTCTGATTGCCTGATTGGAGTCGGGAAGGAATTTTTTATTCCCCTAAAGTGGGGAAAATTGGCTTCTACCTCACAGGGTTTTTTTTTGCCTTCCTCTGGATCAACTTGCAGGATGACAGGCCGAACTGGATGGACAAATGTCTTTTTTCGGCCTTATGTACTATGTTACTATGTTACTTTATTTAGGGAAAACGTTTCTTTGTGGTACAACTGGGGCTGAAAGGTCCCTTAGCAGCGCTCTTTCAAATGCGCGTTGCTAGGGGCCATCCGTCTTCTATTAGCATAGGAGAAACGGGCCTCTACCTGCCCTGCTCCCTCACAGCCTTATGTGTTTATAAAGTATACATTACCCTTTTTCATTTATAAAATATGAACTTCTACACTATTGTATATGCTAACTGGCCAGCGCTGTCAGTAAGCTTCCCCCTGCACTCCCAGCGTGCTGACTAAGGAACCAGCAGCCGGGAGCGATGCCTGACCGAGGGGTAAGCGCTCACTACAGGCATTGCAGAGAGGCAGGAGGAAGCTGTTATACAGTATATAGCAGTGATGGCTAACCTCCGGCACTCCAACTAAGGAGAAACTACGACTCCCAGCATGATCCATTCATTTCTATGGAGTTCCAAAAACAGCCAAGCAAAAGTGCATGCTGGGAGTCGTAGTTTTACCACAGCTGGAGTGCCAGAGGTTAGCCATCACAGGTATATAAATACATATATATACTGTATAGCAGCTTCCCCCGCCTCCCTGCACTGCCTGTAGTGAGCGCTTACCGCGGCTGGTTGAAAAGGCAATTACTCTTTAAAGGAGTTATTCAAATTATGTTTAAATTCTGTAACCAGATGTGTAAAAGCGTCAGGTTACACGGCAATCTGCTGGCGTCCCGTGGAGCTGCAGATTGCTGTGACCATGCTGTCATGTGGTCACAGTAAATATGCCTGAGACCAGCCCAAGTGGTCTCCCTGCGTTGCATCGTTGTAGCAGGATGCATATAAATATTTTTTTTAAAAACACATCGATGCTCACCCTTTTCTTCCTTGTTTCTTCTGTCGTTGTACTTTAGTCCTCTTCCTGGCTGCAGTGGTGACGTTCCTTACACACAGTGAGTGTCCAAAAAAAAAAATAATTGAGTCAGCACGTCCAAAGAAACGGAAATTCCATTTCTTTGGACGTGCTGTCTCCATTTTTTTTTTTTTGACGCTCACAAGTTGTTTTTGGGGGGCATTTTACCACCCCCCTGGAGACGAGCACCCGCTGCATTGTTACTAAGGAGTGCTGTCCACCCGTGTTTTTGTTCCTTACACACAGGTCATGGCTGCAGCCAATCACTGGCTTCAGCAGTGGCTTCCTGTATACTAATGAGGCCAGTGATTGGATGCACAGTGACCTGCGTTCACGGAATGTCACAGTTGCAACCAGGAAGTTGACATCAGAAACGAGGGGAGCAGAGAACAGCAGTGGAAGAAAAACAGGGAAGAAAAGGGGAGAGTACTGATTCCTTTATTTTAGGCCATTTATAGGGGCTGATGGAGTTTTTATTTAATTTAAACAAACCCTTTAAATCCCTGAGTTCAGGGACCAACTCAGAAAACTTTATGCATTACAAAGTATGAGTTATATGAGTATGTATAAACTGTATATTTTTACTAATCTATCTGCAGCGTGTGCTATCTGATTGACTAATGAAAGTACAGTATGGCATTTTAATGTAGCATTTGCTTTGCTCTTTGGAGAGTCTTTAGAGTCAATACTGTCACTTCCATACCAATCACTTTAGGATGAAGATGAGATGTAAGGAAACGGTCTTTATTACTGTACGAATCTCTGCTTCTCCTTTTGACAGCTGGATTATTTTGTCAGTACGTTCATATTGAGAGAAGATGTCAGTAGACATTATGCTAGAACTGTCTGTCATTAAACCTATATTTTATTAACTTTGCTTATTCTGTATTCAAAGGATTTTGTCCCCGAGAAGAAAAAAAAAATATATATATGTCGTTTTCCCATCTACTTTATATGGACCACAGATGACATTTACAGGTGCCCACAGGAATCCAGAGCCACTGCGTGGATTAGAAAGAGAATTATTATTAAGCCCCATTCTTTTAAGCTTTTTGAGTTCTATGACTTCTTTGTTCACTACTTTTAAATGCATTTCATTGCGATCCATGCTGACGATAGGAGATCTGTAAACCAGTGGGGGAAGCAATGACTATCTTAGGAAATAGACTAAGTACACAGGGAGTTGAACAAAATTGCCAGATGGCTTAAAACAGCAGCAGTCAGCACAGGATCCATATAAAATGTTACACCTTTAAAGGATGAAAAGTATTAGCAATGTGCATGCTCCCTACATGAAGCGTGTGGACCTGACCCAGTTACGGCACGGTGTAGGTAGGGGGGTAATGATTCCTGATTTTGAGGTTCACGTTGGCTTGTAAGTATTTAAAATGAAAAGGTAGAATTCACATAGACCTTACTTTTTTGATCCTAGAAAATAGATAATAAAAGATAATTACAGTAATTACAAAGACAATAAAAGTATTCCTCCTGTATGCTGTTCACCACTTTTTTATTTTCTCACATCATGAAGTCAGGATGGATTTGTTTGAGCATTTGCTGTGAGGTTAAAAAAATATAAAGTTGGACAAATATGTAATAGAACACTTGTGCTCTCAAAAACAGTATATCATTTATCCTGATTTCTTCCAGGTGTTAATGTGCTGAGTTTGCAAAACTAAAATGTTTATCCATTAAATGGGTTATTCGATATCTAAAGTATCCCCCCCAATGCCTGGGGCCCTTGTATGGATTATACTAGCCTGCTCCCCTGCACCCACGGCTGCATCTCCCAGTCGAATATCTGACGACCGGAGAGCAGCCAATAGCAAGCCGGGATGGTGACCAGCCTCAAGGGGGCTCATCTCCGTTGTGGCCTACTATTGGCTGCTCCCCTGTCGGTGGATGTCTTGATCTGAGCGACGGGGAGATGCAGCGGCGGCCATGCAGGGATCTGACTGCGGGTGCCGGTAAGTATAATCCATACAAGAGGCCCAGGCATTGGGGGGGATATTTTAGATATTAGATAATCCCTTTAATAAAAGGGGAGGGGCCCACTCAGGACTCCCATTATTGGAAAGCGGCTACAAACAGTGGGAGAGATTTATTAATTCTATAGATTGTGTAAACTAATGGGTAGACACTTTTACTATTGGTTGGAATAGTTTGAGACTGAATTTTACTCCAGAACTGTAGCGTAATAGTTGCATATTAGGTCACTCCCATTTTCCCACAAAGCTATGTCCCTTTTCCAGAAAGCCACGTTCCTTGGTGAGCTAGGTGCAGAGGATTTCTCAGATGGATGCGCCAAATATACACCAGATTTACACCATATGTTGGCACAGTTTATGACTAGTGTCTAGATGTACATTAGTAAATGTGGGCTAGTGTCTCTCCTTCTGGAAGATCCGACCCTTCCACACACTACACAGACAGTCCACTGTTTTTAAAGTCCTTTTACACTGGAAGATTTCAGCCTGGAATGAGCAATTGATGATTTCACAAACCAATCAGTGCTCATTTAAAGGGCCTTCTATACAGTCCGATGCAATTTACATGGGGTTGGGGACTTGGGGTGAATGATCTGTAGTAATATAATTCGGCCTTGATACAAGTTACATATCGTCTACAGAACATCCACTGTTTACATAGAGATTCACGTCATTTCTGATGGGTAACAACTTCAGTAACAAGATGATTTATTCCACACGGGGAACTCAGAAATCACATGCTTAGACTAAGGGCTCGTTCACATAACCGCTGGTGTCCCGTGCGGAGGCACGGAACGGAACCCCAGAAAGCACTCCGTAGCGCTTCTGTAGTGTTCCGTTCCGCATCTCCGGATTTGCGGACCCATTGAAATGAACACCTAATACAGTAAGCAGCATTTTTCCCTTGTACTGTATTGGATATATGGCTGTCTGACTTCCATATACTTAGCAACTGAGAAGGCTAAATGGTAATTAACCAACACTGTCTTCTAGATGGAGAGTTTCTTGCTTTCCTTCTTTTGCAGAACATTTCCCCTTCAAACAAGAGCCCTGCTGGTTTCTGTCCTATTTGGTCCGCAAATAGTTACTGATTATAAATCAGGGAATTCCTTGTATTGTAGTCCCCTACTATGTACTTTGTCCAAAGTCCAATCCATACAGCTTTAGCAGTGCTAAATGTGATACTTTGTGGCTCTATTATTTTTCTTGATAATTTACTTTATCTCCAGTCAAGTGTGGCTAGTTTTACCAAATGACAATCTCAACACTCTTACGCCTGAAACAGTAAACTTCACTACATCTGTATAAGGGCTCATGCACACGAATGTGTGCTGACCGTGGCATGTATTGGGGACCGCAAATGGCGATCCCCAATGCACGTGCACCGTCCAAGTGGCCGCTGCTGACAGATGCAGACTTATTCAACTTGGGCTGCGATTCGTCCGTACCACAGAAAAATAGGGCATGTTCTATTTTTTGTAGTGCAGAGGCACGGACGGAAACGCCACGGAAATGCTTCTGTGGCCTTCCACCACGTGGCTCCACACAGTATCTTCCAGAATGCGAACCCAGCCAATGCACACACAGCCAGTGCTGGTATACTGTGGACCCGCTGTTTGCGGGCTGCAATACAGGCAAGGCCGGCACACGTTTGCGTGCATGAGCCCTTACTTACATGTGAGTTTTAGTATGCAAAGAGAACAGTCTCGCTAGCGGTACCTTTTGGAAGTGGCTTCCTATGAGTCAAAGTCTGACTTTTAACAGGCCTGAGACATGACGAGGGAAATTGCCAAACCAAATATCCATCACAGCCAGTTGTTTCTGGGAGCTTACTCCTTATCGGTACGGATTAGGACTCCATATGGCTGAGTGTGGTGCCTTGGATGCACCCTAGGCAGGGTACTGGCTCTCTTTATGTGAGTTTTAGCAAATAGGTGTATTCACTACAATACCATTCAGGATCATAATTTCTGAAGTCGTTCCTCTTAGGCCTCTTTCACACGGGCGAGATTTCCGCGCGGGTGCAATGCGTGAGGTGAACGCATTGCACCCGCACTGAATCCGGACCCATTCATTTCTATGGGGCTGTGCACATGAGCGGTGATTTTCACGCATCACTTGTGCGTTGCGTGAAAATCGCAGCATGTTCTATATTGTGCGTTTTTCATGCAGCGCAGGCCCCATAGAAGTGAATGGGGCTGTGTGAAAATTGCAAGCATCCGCAAGCAAGTGGGGATGCGGTGCGATTTTCACGCATGGTTTCTAGGTGACAATCGGGATGGGGACCCGATCATTATTATTTTCCCTTATAACATAGTTATAAGGGAAAATAATAGCTTTCTTAATACAGAATGCTAAGTAAAATAGTGATGGAGGGGTTAAAAAACACCTCACCTCATCCACTTGTTCTCGCAGCCCGGCTTCTCTTCTTTCTTCTTCTTTGAGGAAAAGGACCTGTGGTGACCATGGTGATGGATCATGTGATGGACCATGTGATGAGCTCAGTGACATCACCACAGGTCCTTTTCCTCACAGATTATCAAAGAAGAAGACAGAAGAGACGCTGGGCTGCACGAACAAGTGGATTAAGGTGAGTTAAATTATTTTTTAGTTTTTTTTAACCCCTCCATCACTATTTTACTGTATAAAGAATGCTATTATTTCCCCTTATAACCATGTTATAAGGGAAAATAATAAAATCTACACAACACCTAACCCAAAAACGAACTTCTGTGAAAAAGTCCGGGTTGGGGTTTGGGTACCAAACATGCAGATTTTTCTCACGCGCGTGCAAAACGCATTAAAATGTTTTGCACTCGCGCTGAAAAATCGTGCATTTTCCCCTGACGCACCCGCATCTTATCCGGCCAAAATCCATGACGCCCGTGTTAAAGAGGCCTTAGAAATGTACGGTGAAGGGAAACAGTCTCTGAGCAGTGTCTGGGAGGCTGTGGCTGCTGTTGCTGAAAAAGGTGATCATCAACAGATTAGAAACTGACAGACTCCATGGGTAACATAGTAACATAGTAACATAGTACATAAGGCCGAAAAAAGACATTTGTCCATCCAGTTCGGCCTGTCATCCTACAAGTTGATCCAGAGGAAGGCAAAAAAACCCTGTGAGGTAGAAGCCAATTTTCCTCACTTTAGGGGAATAAAAAATTCCTTCCCGACTCCAATCAGGCAATCAGAATAACTCCCTGGATCAACGACCCCTCTCTAGTAGCTATAGCCTGTAATATTATTACACTCCAGAAATACATCCAGGCCCCTCTTGAATTCCTTTATTGTACTCACCATCACCACCTCCTCAGGCAGAGAGTTCCATAGTCTCACTGCTCTTACCGTAAAGAATCCTCTTCTATGTTTGTGTACAAACCTTCTTTCCTCCAAACGCAGAGGATGTCCCCTCGTCACAGTCACAGTCCTGGGGATAAATAGATGATGGGATAGATCTCTGTACTGCCCCCTGATATATTTATACATAGTAATTAGATCTCCCCTCAGTCGTCTTTTTTCTAACGTGAATAACCCTAATTTTGATAATCTTTCAGGGTACTGTAGTTGCCCCATTCCAGTTATTACTTTAGTTGCCCTCCTCTGGACCCTCTCCAGCTCTGCTATGTCTGCCTTGTTTACAGGAGCCCAGAACTGTACACAGTACTCCATGTGTGGTCTGACCAGTGATTTGTAAAGTAGTAGGAATATGTTCTCATCACGGGCATCTATGCCCCTTTTGATGCAACCCATTATCTTATTGGCCTTGGCAGCCGCTGCCTGACACTGTTTTTTGCAGCTTAGTTTGCTGTTTATTAAAATTCCTAGATCCTTTTCCATGTCAGTGTTACCGAGTGTTTTACCATTTAGTATGTACGGGTGACTTGCATTATTCCTTCCCATGTGCATAACTTTACATTTCTCAGTGTTAAACCTCATCTGCCACTTATCTGCCCAAGCCTCCAATCTATCCAGATCCCTCTGTAGTAGTATACTGTCCTCTTCAGTGTTAATTACTTTACACAGTTTAGTGTCATCTGCGAAAATTGATATTTTACTATGCAAGCCTTCTACAAGATCATTAATAAATATATTGAAGAGAATAGGGCCCAATACTGACCCCTGAGGTACTCCACTAGTGACAGTGACCCAATCTGAGTATGTACCGTTAATAACCACCCTCTGTTTTCTATCATTGAGCCAGTTACTGACGTTTTCTCCGAGTCCGAGCATTCTCATTTTATATACTAACCTTTTATGAGGTACAGTGTCAAATGCTTTGGAGAAGTCCAGATACACGACATCCATTGATTCGCCGCTGTCAAGTCTAGTACTTACCTCCTCATAGAAACTGATTAAATTAGTTTGACATGACCGATCCCTCACGAAGCCATGCTGATATGGCGTTATTTGCTTATTTCCCATAAGATGCTCTAACATAGCATCTCTCAGAAAACCTTCAAACAGTTTACCCACAACAGATGTTAAACTTACCGGCCTATAGTTTCCAGGCTCTGTTTTTGGACCCTTTTTGAATATTGGCACCACATTTGCCATGCGCCAATCCTGTGGGACATTCCCTGTCAGTACAGAGTCCGCAAATATCAGAAATAAGGGTCTGGCTATGACATTACTTAATTCCCTTAGGATACGGGGGTGTATGCCATCCGGTCCTGGCGATTTGTCTATTTTGATTTTTTTAAGTCGCTGTTGTACTTCTTCCTGGGTCAGACAGGACACTTTTAATGGCGAATTTATTTCAGCATTCAGCATTTCATCTGACAGTTTATTTTCCTCAGTGAATACACTGGAGAAAAAAATATTTAACAGCTTTGCTTTCTCCTCGTCGCTCTCTGCGACTCCCCCCTCATTACTCTTTAAAGGGCCGACACCTTCAGATTTATACTTTTTAACATTTATATAAGGCTTATGACTTTTATTGAATAGAAGGGGAGTTATATTGGTCACAGATTTTTTGGGGAAATGTCAGAAATGTTTATTTGTAAATTTTGTGTTGTTTGTTTATTATTCTCACTTTGAAAGGTGAAAATAAACAAGTGAGATGCGAAAATCTCCCTATATATTTACATAATAATTCTGCACACATAGATATTCTCCTAAGGGCCCTTTCACCCTTGCGTTCTTTTCTTCCGGCATAGAGTTCCGTCGTCGGGGCTCTATGCCGGAAGAATCCTGATCAGGATTATCCCCATGCATTCTGAATGGAGAGAAATCCGTTCAGGATGCATCAGGATGTCTTCAGTTCCGGAACGGAACGTTTTTTGGCCGGAGAAAATACCGCAGCATGCTGCGCTTTTTGCTCCGGTCAAAAATCCTGAGTACTTGCCGCAAGGCCGGATCCGGAATTAATGCCCATTGAAAGGCATTGATCCAGATCCGGCCTTTAGCTAAACGTCGTTTCGGCGCATTACCGGATCCGACGTTTAGCTTTTTCTGAATGGTTACCATGGCTGCAAGGATGCTAAAGTCCTGTTTGCCATGGTAAAGTGTAGTGGGGAGCAGTATACTTACCATCCGTGCGGCTCCCGGGGTGCTTCAGAGTGACGCCAGGGCGCCCCACGCGCATGGATGACGTGATCGCATGGATCACATCATCCATGCGCATAGGGCGCTCTGAGGTCATTCTGGAGCGCCCCGGGAGCCGCATGGACGGTAAGTATACTGCTCCCCCGCTCCCCACTACTACTATGGCAGCCAGGACTTTAATAGCGTCCTGGGTGCCATAGTAACACTGAACGCATTTTGAAGACGGATCCGTCTTCAAATGCTTTCAGTTCACTTGCGGTGTTACGGATGCGGCGGGCACTTCCGGCAAATGGAGTACACGACGGATCCGGACAACGCAAGTGTGAAAGAGGCCTAAGAAAGCCAAAACCTCACTTTTACTTTCTTCAATATTCGGGTTTGAGGTTTAGTAACATTTTGGCTTGACCGACAGTACGGTAGTTCAATAATAAAATGAATCCTCAAAAATACAACTTTGTGCACACAGCGTGTTATTCCTGCTCAAAGTTTCTAAATAAAGGTAAAACTGTATGTTACCAGTTAAGGGTGTGCCCAAGCACAGTCTGACATTGTCCAATCAGTGGGCCAGTGTCACACTGTCAAGAGACACGCCCCCAGCTGGTAACACCCAGATGGACCTTTATACATAAACTTTGGTCAGGAAAAGCAGAGGAATGGCTCGACACAGAGTCATAAAAATAGATGCTCCAGAATTGTCATTTCATATACAATGCAATTATTTTCTAAAACAGACATGTCAGAAGTGGTGACAGGTCCTCTTTAAATATTGCTGCTGTTATGAATATTTAACCCGGTCTACTTTTTTATTTGAAATCACAGAAAATATCTTTTTTCATCTTGTAGATGTCAGTACTACTCTGTATTTTCATCTGATTTACTCTAAAGGGTTACAGACTTCATACCAAACCTCCAGGAAAACGATGACTTTGTTCTACTGATCTTTGACAGTAGGGATCTTAATTGGTGATTTTAATCCCTTGAATATTGCTATGGCACCCAATGTGCCATCTTTTTGCTTGTACTTTGTTCTCCACAACCAGAGATAATCAAGGATTTTCACCTACTGACTGTAATTTGCCAGCGAGGTTGGTGGAAATAGTGGGATGCCAGAAATATACACTGATGGACCAGAGCTTGCTAGCTCCAGAAACAATGATTAATCTGCACAGGTCAATTATTCATTTCTTGGAAGAACATCAAAGAGACAGAGAACCACATGATGCTACCAGCTTCAAAATCAAAGTAAGATAAAAACCATTATTAACACTGGAGACATATCAGTTATAAAATCATATTATTTCCAATACCGGTTACGACTATCATGAAGACATTCTGGTTTCATTAAATAGTACCCAGTGGTAATGTTATGACAGTAATCCCTTTGGAGATTATGCATACATTGATGTATATCTAGGCAACTGGCATAAAAGTGTATAAGTACATACAAGATCTTCTATTCCAATCAAACTGTATTTGTTTTTTCACTCCTATCAGATTTCATTGCCAACCATGAATAATAATAATAATAATAATAATAATAATAGACGTTTTTAGGTTATTATATGATGTAGTTAATCATTACATATGTTTATGGAATATGACATGCTTTAAACCAGGGGTGGTCTGAGGAACGCATTGTCACATCGCTCGATTTCAAGGGGCCGCCAATAAATGATCGGTGCTCATTGTATCGGCCTATTACACAGGCCAAGTGAATGGGGAGGAATGATCACTAACACAGTCATTCTGCCTTCGTTCAGTTCTATTGATTATTGGTAGCGGATTCCTGATTACACAGGATAACTGTACATCTTTCATCCTGATAAAATATGCAAATCGGCCGACAAACGAGTGATTCCTTGTTTATCGGCTGATCAGCAGCACGATTACAGCGGCCAGATATCAGGAATGAGCTTTCTAAAGAAGACTTGTCTCAAATATCGTGCTGCAGCATGGCCCCTGAAACCAAAGAGTTAAGCCTCATGCAGACGTCCGTGGAACACGGTCCGTGAGATACCGGACTGGCATTGCAGGAGCGCATGGCATCATAGCAACCAATGACGCCGTCCTCATGGGGCTTTATACTTACCTGCTCCCCGTGGGTCTGGGCCTCCGCACTGCCCCCACTGCCTCCATCTTTTGGTCCCTGCGCTGTTCACACCTGGCAGTGCATGGCCATGGTCACATGCACCTCTCCAGCCAATAGCTAG
This sequence comes from Bufo bufo, assembly GCF_905171765.1. Classification (NCBI taxonomy): domain Eukaryota; kingdom Metazoa; phylum Chordata; class Amphibia; order Anura; family Bufonidae; genus Bufo; species Bufo bufo. The sequence goes on along the minus strand of NC_053390.1, from coordinate 694,228,842 downwards.
CTTCAGCAGTGATGTGGCCACAAGCAGCATGTTACTGCTCAAGACAGTCATTGGTTGGAGTGGTGCATGTGACCATGCACCAATGCAGGGACCGGAAGATGGGGGCAGCGCAGAGGACCAGAGTGGCGGGAAGCTGGTAAGTATGAATCCTTTGTTTCAGGGGCCATGCTGCAAGAACTTGTTAAAAATAATTTTTACCGGAAAAGTGGCCACATTTCCTTCCATCCTGCCTCCTATTCCTTCACTGCAGAGGATGGCGCTCCCTGGTTATTACCGCCTCCTGTCCCCCAGTTACAGGCACCATGCAATAATCAGTAAGCACTTTACCTTACTAGCAGCTCATTGGTTAACACTTTAATGACCAGGTCTGAAAAGACCTTAAAGACCATGTGGTGATTCAAACGGTTATAACTATCTTATTTGTTGGACTACCAAAATAATTTTTGCAACAATTTTTTACGTGACACATAGGGCCTTATAATTTTTATTTTTTGTTTTATTTGGGGTAAACTATACAAAACATTTGCAAAAAGTTTTTTTTTCAAACTATAGCTCCTTATTCTTCAAATATGCAAATAAAATATATTATTCTAATTAGTTCCCTATTTTGTGTTGACCGTTTTGTTATAAAAAATGTAGGTGTGGGTGTTTTTTCTTTTATGCATTAAATTATTTTTTTTACTTAATTTTTAATAGATTTCTGCTACATATGTCCCCCAAGAGGTCATAAAAAGACCTTTGGGGGACAATGACCCTTTTTTTTTTTTTTTGCACCTTTTCTTTTTCTTTTTCTTTTTACTTTTATTAATATTTTAATGTAATTTGTTTTACAATTGGTTTATTACTTATTTTGTTTATTACTTTTATTCTGCACATTTTTTTATGGTATTTTATTTTTCGTTTTTTTTACAATTTTCTATTTTTTGCCACATATTTTATCTCTATTTTTTCTTTTATTTGTATTTGTATTTTAAAACTTTTTTATTTAGTTTTAATTTTTTATACCATATTTTTTCGCTTTATAAGACATACTTTTTCCCCCCAAAAGTGGGGGGGAATGGCAGTGCGTCTTATAAAGCAAATGGTACGCTTTTTAAATGTCTGACACTGATACATCGCCGGCCGCTATTCTGCACAGCTCGGACTGCGATGTATCAGCGGGGAGGGAGGAGGATCTCGAGGCCGGCAACTGCTGTTTCACTCACGGCGGGGCCCGGTGCAGTCACTGTACTCCATTACACCGGCTCCGCTCACAGCAGTTTTCATATGGAAATCCATTCATGTAATCTTCAAGCAGTGGCTCTGCTTTAAACTAGCGCAATCCTCTGTAGTAGTACTCACTATCAAAGCGGCAGGCTACCGGCAGCGTAACCTCACTCACTCATTCACGCTCCTGCTTCATTACTGAAGTGGGAGGGCGTGAATGAGTGAGCGACGTTACACTGCCGGCCTGCCTGCCGCTTTGATAGTGAGTACTACTACAGAGGATTGCGCTAGTTTAAAGCAGAGCCACTGCTTGAAGATTACATGAATGGACTTTACATATGAAAACTGCTGTGAGCGGAGCACGGTGCAGTCACTGTACTCCATTACATCGGGCCCCGCTCACAGCAGTCTTTATATGTAAAATCTTTTTATGTAATGCTCCAGCAATGGCTCTGCTTTCTTCTGTAACCGGTGGTGTAATGGGGGTCACTATTCACACAGGGACAATATTCTGTGACACATATGATACTGTGACCAGCATAAGATGATCTTATGCTGGTCACAGTATCATATATGTCACAGTATATTGTCTCTGTGTGAATAGTGACCCCCATTACATAAGATGCTATATGTGTGTCATCCACAGATCCCCCATGGCAGTGTATCATCCACACATCCCCCATAGCAGTGTATCATCCACAGATCCCCTCATAACAGTGTCATCCACAGATCCCCCATAACAGTGTCATCCACAGATCCCCCATAACAGTGTATCATCCACAGTTCCCCATAACAGTATCATCCACAGATCTCCCCATAAATGTGTATTATCCACAGATCCCCCAAAAGAGTTTCATCCACAGATCCCCCATAAGTGTCATCCTTAGATCCCCCCATAACAGTGCATCATTCACCGATCCCCCATAACAGTGTGTCATCCACAGATCCCCCCATAACAGTGCGTCATCCACAGATCCCCCCATAACAGTGCGTCATCCACAGATCCCCCCATAACAGTGCGCCATCCACAGACCACCATTAGTTCAAAACCCACCAAAAGCACACCTTTTGGTTCAAAATATTTTTTTTTCTTATTTTCCTCTTCAAAAATCTAGGTGCGTCTTATCATCAGGTGTGTCTTATAAAGGGAAAAATACAGTAATTTTACTTATTTTCTTAGATATTTTTTTCACATAATTTTTTTCCTATAGGTCACCAAAAGACCTTTGGGAGACAATGAGAGACCTTTTATTTTGCATTATTTCCACTGTAACTGGTGCATCTAAAGGAGCCCCAGTTACAGGGAAAACCAGCCTGCTGGGGAGGGGTTTACTGACCCTGCAGCTCTGCGCTCCTCTGCCCCTAACACACCCGGCGATCATGTGATCACAAGGCTCTACACTCGTTGAAGAGAACGCAGAAGCGCTGATAAACCGCTTCTGCCTTCTCCACGGCTCCTCCGCTCTCATTAACATCCAGGACCCGTCCTGCTCTTGCTACAGTGCAGGAGCTGTCATTAATTGCTCTGCGGTGCTCCAGGAAGAAACACAGCTGATCGCACGATCAGCTGTGTTTCCACCCATCAGAACGGGGGCCGCAAACCATGGGTCTGGAGGCCGCATGCGGCCCGTGGACTGTGCACCCCTTCTTTAAACCATTGTCATATGTCATAGAGGCAAATACTATAAGGTTATGGCCACACGTAGTGTAAACGCTGCAGATTTTCTGCAGTGGAATTGTGTGCGAAAATCTGTAGCATTTTACAGGATCAGCGAAGTGGGCGACAATTTACTAAATCTCATCCTCGCTGTGGAGAATGTCCAGAGTTGGTTTGGCATGGGTGTTATCTAGGTTTTGGGTGACTGAACCGTAGTCCCTCATTTGCAGCAGGATCTGTAAATCTGTGGCTTACTGGTCAGTCTGCTGACTATATAAAGCTGTAGCTTTTGGGAAAGCTGCATCTCTTCAGGTTTCTTAGTGTTCTTGCAGTCTCTCTGGGGTACTGGTGTTTCAGGAGAATAGGATTCAAAGCTGATAGGGATAGAAGCAATTGGACATGCTTCGTCCTCCTCGCTGTCCTAGCTAGAACTCCCTATCCTAGCAGGAAGCAGGACCAGCCCACACCTAACAAGAGAGGAGGAACAGGGTGGTTAACCCTGTCCTGCTAACCATACCTCTTCATTGCTACTGTACATAACAATAATATGGTAAAGCATAACAATACATAACAACTGCAGATACCCCCTGGTCTGGGGTACTGCAAGTGTACAAAACAGGATTAAATTGTACACTGCACTATATCGATTTGAGTTTTGCTTCAAACAATGGAGACCTGTCACTTAGCAGTAGGAGGAGCGCCGGCCGGCCACAGACAGCACATGTAAGTATAAGCTAAGTAACCATGGCAGCCAGGACTGCAGTAGCGTCCTGGCTGCCATGGTAACCGATCGGAGCCCCAGCGATTAAACTGGGACTCCAATCGGAAATGCCGCTCCACTGCCACCAATGATGGGGGGAGGGGGGTTGTTAGCCTGTGGCCACTGCCACCAATGCTTTTAATACTGGGGAGGGAGGGGGGCCGCACTGGCCACCAATGCTTTTAATACTGGGGAGGGAGGGGGGGCCGCACTGGCCACATATGCTTTTAATACTGGGGAGGGAGGGGGGCCGCACTGGCCACCAATGCTTTTAATACTAGAGAGGGAGGGGGGGGCCGCACTGGCCACCAATGCTTTTAATACTGGGGAGGGAGGGGGGTCTGGCCCCTGCTGCCTGGCAGCACCCGATCAGGGTGCTGAGATCCACACAATTAACCACTCAGGTGCGGCACCTGAGGGGTTAATTGTGCGGATCACAGCCCCCTGTAAGAGATCGGGTGCTGCCAGGCAGCAGGGGTCAGTTATGTACACAGTTCTTAGTATATTCTAACTTGAAGCGTCCCCATCACTATGGGAACGCCTCTGTGTTAGAATATACTGTCGGATCTGAGTTTTCACGATCTAACTCAAATCCGATGGTATATTCTAATATAGAGGCGTTCCCATGGTGATGGGGACGCTTCAAGTTAAAATATACCATCGGATTAGAGAAAACTCCGATCCGATGGTATATTAATAGGGACTCCTGACTTTACATTGAAAGTCAATGGGGGACGGATCCGTTTGCAATTGCACCATATTGTGTCAACGTCAAACGTCCCCATTGACTTGCATTGTAAATCAGGACGGATCCGTTTGGCTCCGCACGGCCAGGCGGACACCAAAATGACTTTTTTTCATGTCCGTGGATCCTCCAAAAATCAAGGAAGACCCACGGAAGAAAAAACGGTCACGGATCACGGAACAACGGAAATCCGTTTTGCGGACCGCAAAAAAAAAACGGTCGTGTGCATGAGGCCTAAAAGTAATGGGTCAGTTTTACACATAGGAAATGGTGTAAAAACAAAACTGTGGCAGAATGGTGTTTTAAAAAAAAAAATTCCACCCCATGTGGAATTATTTCCCACTTTCCACCACATTTTATGCAACTGTATATGAAGCCATTAGAAAGTGCATCTTGCCCGCAAAAAACACACCCTGATATGGCTATGTGACTGAAAAAATAAAAAAGTTATGGCTTTGGGATAGCTAGGAGTAAAAAACAAAAACGAAAAAATTTAAAATTTCTCGGTCATTAAAGGGTTCATAAAATTCTTGATTATACTTAAAGGGGTTGTCTTATAATGGACAATGGGGGCATAACGCTAGGATATGCCACCATTGTATTATAGGTGCGGGTCCCATCGATGGGACCCGCACCTTAAAATGAGAACGGAGCCCCTAAAGTGAAGGAGGGCGCACTGTGCATGCGCAGCAGCCCTCCATTTATTTTCTATGGGGCCGGAGAAAATAGCCGAGCGCTGGCTCAGCTATTTCCGTCGGCCTCATATAAATAAATAGGAGCGGGGACCGCACATGCACGGTACGCTCCCATTCACTTCTATGGGAGCCGGATTGGTGGTGGCCGGACCGGAGTCCTCCCTTGCCGGGCTCCATTCTCGATATAGGTGCAGGTCCCAGTGGAGGGATCTCACCTATAAGACAATGGGGGCATTTCCTAGCGATATGCCCCCATTGTCCATGTTGTGTCAATCCCTTTAACCTGTTCCGGACATATATTGCGTACAGGTACGCCCTGATGGCCCGGTACTTAAGGACACAGGACGTACCTGTACGTCCTGAATAGTTCCGATCACCGCCGCGCGGCGGGCGGTGATCGGAACTGAGTGCCTGCTCAAATCATTGAGCAGGCACCCTGGGACAATGCGCCGGCGGGTCCTGTGACCCCCCCTTGTCGGCGATCGCAGCAAACTGCAGGTCAATTCAGACCTGCGGTTTGCTGCGTTTCCGGGTTATTCTGGGTCTCTGGGGACCCGATAACCCGGAACAGGATGGTGATCGGTGGTGTGATAATACACCACCAATCACCATCCGGCGATTCTAAGAGGTGATGGTGACATCACCTCTCAGGATCAGCTCTGATTGGTCAGCTGGGGCGGGCAGTTAAAATTACTGCAGCGCTTCTCTCCTCCTCCTTTTGTGTCCGGGAGACGAGGAGAGAGGAGCGCTGCACGTCGATCCTTCAGAGATGCAGGGATCATCAGCCAGCAACCCCATCTGTGCCTCAGCACCCCCATCTGTGCCCCAGCACCCCAATCTGTGCCCAGCACCCCCATCTGTGCACCACCTGCAAGGTATTTAGGGAAAGGTTAGAGACAAGTTAGGTTAGGCAGGGATATTCAGGGAAAGTTAGTGGGGGAAAAAAAAAACATTTTTGATTGCATCATCCTAAATTGGGTGTCTGGGGTCCACAGCACAACTGTGTGACCCTAGACCCCCCCCCCAGGGGTGCGGCAGCTTGCCTGCCTGGCCTCCCCACAACTTTTTTTTGGGGCGCATGAAGTTTTTTGTTTTTTTCTGCGTATGCTGACTATGGCCGGCACTCTTAGCGTCCGGCCACTGTTAGCGCATGGCACACCCCACCGCTGATCAGCTTTGGACGGCTGATCAGCAAGTTTGAATTTTTTTATTTTAATTTTTCAGATTTTTGGCCCTTTTTTTAGTTATTTTTTATTTTTTTTGTCTGTTAGGTTTAGGGTAAGTTCGTGAACACCCGTGCCCGCACACACACGCACACCAAATAAAGTTTAACACGCACGCACACACAGGCGCACACACACTCCCCTATGGCCCGCCGGATGTTCTCGGCCGAGGAGGCATACGCCCAGCTTGCCTCCAAGTCCGAGAGCCCCAGTGAGGACGAGGATGACCCCACTTTCCTTTTGTCACCCGCGTCCTTCTCATCATCTAGCGATGATGATGAGCCCCCAAGGCGGTGGAGATGCCGCCATGCGGAGCAAGGGGACCACCATGCTAGGGACCCTGTGGCCCACACTAGTACGAGCAGCACTGGGGCTCATACTAGTGTTCCGGCCCACCAGATCAGTCCACCTGAGCCCCCTGCCGGTGAACTTGTCTGGTGGCATTTTGAGCCCACGATTCCTGATTTTGTAGGCCAACCAAGAATCCAGATTTCCACAGTGGGCTTCACTGAATATGACTATTTTAGTCGTTTTTTCAGTGACCACTTTGTAAATCTGATGGTGGAGCAGACGAACCTGTACACCCAACAGTTCGTTGCTCAACACCCGGGCTCCTTTTTGGCTAGGGCCGGTGGCTGGACTCCGGTCAGTGCAGGACGTTTTGGGGCCTCGTGCTGCACATGGGCCTAGTCAGAAAACCTAGTGTCAGGCATTACTGGAGTGGGGACGTCCTCTACCAGACCCCACTTTACAGTACGGCCAAGACTCGTACCCGGTTTGAGGCCATCCGGAAATGCCTGCATTATGCAGATAAGGCAGCATGTCCCCCCCAAGGTGATCCTGCCTATGACCGCCTGTACAAAATCAGGCCGGTCATCGATCACTTTGGGGCCAAATTTGTGCAGGCCTATGTACCTGGTAGGGAGGTCGCGATTGATGAGTCTCTCATTGCTTTCAAGGGGAGACTCATTTTCCGCCAGTATGTTCCCTCTAAGCGGGCGAGGTATGGCGTGAAGCTGACAAACTTTGTGAGAGTACCTTAGGGTACACTTACAAGTTTTGTGTGTATGAGGGGCCAGATTCCCGTATTCAACCCCCAGAATGTCCCCCCACTCTGGGTAATCCAATAAACGATGACGGAAGCAGCATGTCCAGTGAAAATCCCTTTATTGGGAACTGCTTACATGCAAAACGTGGTTACAAAAGTTGCTACATTTCGGCTATAGCATAGCCTTTATCAAACCCCCACTCTGGGTGTTAGCGGGAAACTTGTGTGGGACCTTATGCACCCAACGCTAGATAAGGGTTACCACCTGTACGTAGATAACTTTTATACTAGTATCCCCTTGTTCCAGTCCCTCGCTGCCAGATCCACGTCCGCTTGTGGGACCGTGCGGAAAAATCAACGCGGCCTCCCTACCTACTCCCTGCAGGTACCTATCCCCAGGGGTGCGACCCGTGCCCTTACCAGTGAAAACCTGTTGCTGGTCAAATATAAGGACAAGAGGGATGTCCTTGTACAGTCCACAATTCACAGTAACTGCATCACCCCTGTCCCTGTGCGAGGTACCGAGGCAATGGTCCTTAAGCCTGATTGTATCGTCGACTACAATCGGTATATGGGAGGAATTGATCTCTCTGATCAAGTCCTCAAGCCATATAATGCCATGCTCAAAACCCGGGCTTGGTACAAAAAAGTTGCGGTCTACTTGGTACAAGTTGCCTTGTACAACTCTTTTGTGCTGTCCCGGAGCACTGGCAACACAGGGAAATTCCTTCAGTTCTATGAGGCAGTCCTCAAGACCCTGATCTTTTCTGACCGGGAAAGAGCAGGCCTGAGTACTTCGGGAACTGGAGGCGCCCGGATCGTCCCTGGCCAACACTTTCCAGGTGTGGTCCCCCATACTGGAAAGAAGGGACGGACTTAAAAAAAGTGCAGAGTGTGTCACAGGAGGGGGATACGGAAGGACACCACTACTCAGTGTGACACGTGCCCTGATCATCCGGGCCTCTGCATTGATGGTTGCTTCAGAGAGTACCACACTTCCATGGAGTACTAAATTTATATTCCTCTTCCCCAATTTAGCCACTGACAATCGGATAAAAAACTATGGTTCTCAGACTTGAGACACTAAAACTAAAAAAATATGTTTTCCAAAATATTATTTAGTAAAACTAAAATAAATTAAAAAAGTAGACATATTAGGTATCGCCATGTCCATAAGAATCTGCTCTATAAAAATACCCCATGACTTAACCCCTCATATGAACACGGTCAAAAAAATTTAATAAAAACATAGTGGCAATAAAACCTTCCTCTCATCCCACAAAAAATTAGCCCCTACCTAAAATAATCTGCTAAAAACTTAAAAAATAACTGACTCTCAGACTACGAAGTTACTGAAATGTTTTTTTTTTTGGTTTATAAAAAGATAATATAGTGTAAAACATAAATACATTTTAAAAAAGTAGACATATTAGGTATCTCCGCGTCCATAAGAATCTGCTCTATAAAAATACCCCATGACCTAACCCCTCAGATGAACACGGTCAAAAAAATTAAATAAAAACTGTGTCAAAACAGCAATTTTTGGGCAAATTTTCAATTTTAATCTGTTTTTTTCCAGTAACAAAGCAAGGGTTAACAGCCAAACAAAACGTAATAATTATTACCCTGATTCTGCAATTTACAGAAACACCCCATATGTGGTCGTAAACTGCTGTATGACCAAACGGCAGGGCGCAGAAGGAAAGTAACGCCATATAGTTTCTGAAAGGCAGATTTCGATCGCCTTTCTTTTTGGCACCATGTCCCATTTGAAGCCCCCCTGATGTACCCCTAGAGTAGAAACTCCATAAAAGCGACCCCATCTAAGAAACTACACCCCTCAAGGTATTCAAAACTGATTTTACAAACTTTATTAACCCTTTAGGTGTTCCTCATCAGTTGATGGCAAATGGAGATGAAATTTCAGAATTTATATTTTTGGTAACCTTGCCTTATAAAAATAGATAAACCAAAAATCATATGTACCCTAAAAATAGTCCCAACAAAACTGCCACCTTATCCCTTAGTTTCCAAAATGGGGTCACTTTTATGGAGTTTATACTCTAGGGGTTTATCAGGGGGGCTTCAAATGGGACATAGTGTAAATAAACCAGTCGAGCAAAATCTGCCTTCCAAAAACCACACGGCACACCTTTCCCTCTACGCCCTACTGTGTGCCCGTACAGTAGTTTACGGCCACATATGGGGTGTTTCTGCCAACGACAGAATCGGTGCAATAAATATAGCATTTTGTTTAGCTGTTAACCCTTGCTTTGTTACCGGAAAAAATGTATTAAAATGGAAAATATGCCCCAAAATTTAAATTCGCAAATTTCATCTCCATTTGCCAATAACTCTTGTACAACACCTAAAGGGTTAACAAAGTTTGTAAAATCAGTTTTGAATACCTTGAAAGGTTTATTTTCTAGAATGGGGTCATTTTTGGGTGGTTTATATTATGTAAGCCTCAAAAAGTGACTTCAGACCTGAACTGGTCCCTAAAAATTGGGTTTTTGAAAATTTCTGAAAAATTTCAAGATTTGCTTCGAAACTACTAAGCTTTGTAACGTCCCCAAAAACGAAAATGGCATTCCAAAAATGATCCAAACATGAATTAGACATATGGGGAATGTAAAGTAATAACTATTTTTGTAGGTATTACTATGGAATATAGAAGTAGAGAAATTGAAACTTGGAGATTTGATAATTTTTCAAATTTTTTTGTAAATTTGATATTTTTTTATAACTAAAAATTATTTTTTTTTTACTTCATTTTACCAGTGTAATGAAGTACAATATGTGACGGAAAAAAAAATCTCAGAATGGCCTGAATAAGTCAAAGCGTTTTAAAGTTATCACCACATAAAGTGACACTGGTCAGATTTGCAAAAAATGGCCTAGTCCTTAAGGTGAAAAGGAGCCCGGTCCCTAAGGGGTTAAAGGGGTTGTCCCACTTGAGCAGATGGCATTTATCATGTAGAGAACAATAATACAAGGCACTTACTAATGTATTGCGATTGTCCATATTGCTTCCTTTGCTGGCTTCTCGTTTCCATAATTACGACGTCCCTACAATCCATCAGCAGTTACCATGCTCGCACACTATAGGAATAAGTGCCAGCCTTTCTGGTGGCCAGGACAGCAAGAGTATGCATAGGTCAGCACTTTTTCATATAATGTGCAAGCACGGCCACCACTGCTGCTGGATTGTAGAGTGGTTGTAACCCCTGGAAACGAGCAGTGTTTAATGTGATCGAAAAATGAGTCAAGCGTACTACAGCTCTAGGGGCATAGTTATAGTGGATGCAGGACAAGCAGCTGCTACAGGGTCCAAACTCAGAAGGGGCCCTCCAAGGAGGAGGACTGAAAGTTTTTATTGTCAGAGTCCCCTCAACAGTATTAGACAATGACATTAAATAGAGTGACAGTATATACAGTGACATGACATACATACATTATATACATGTAGTAAACGGACGGAGCGGCTGCCTGGTCTGGTTTTGACTAGCCGCTGAAGTGAAGGTTGCACGGGAGGAGGAGGAGGTTGCTGGGAGGGAGCATTCAAAAATTTGCTGTGGGGCCCAGTCAGATCTAGTTACGCCACTATACAGCTCCATTTACGGAAGAGATACAAGGACCCCTCGATCCCGTCCATACTCCAACCAGAATTAAACAAGTTGGAGAATGAAAGATCACTGAATGCAGCCAGGGCGACTGACTGGAGCGTTGGGGAGCAGATGAATATGATCTCCTTCTTTAGCTACCATGCAAGGGGACATAAGTAAAAAGGGGCCAAATTCTAGAAAACCCAATTTAGGTGGTAACACACACAGCTTTTTGAGCCAAAGCCAGGAATAGGTTGAAAGGGAATGAGAAACATAAAGGAAATACTTTTATTTAGAGATGGGACGGGGGATTCGTCGAATCCACGAATCCCTCGAATCTTGCTGGATTCGTGGGATTCGTGGACTCGAATCCCGACGTAATTTACCGGTGGTGCCCAGACTGGTGGTGGCGGCGGCGGCAGGGCACTCTAGAAGATGAGCGCTTCGCTGCTGCTACAGGGGAGGGAGAGGCGTTTCCTTTCCCTGTTCCTCTGATAGGCTGCCGGCACAAGGCCCGCAGCCTATCAGTGGCCGCTGCAGGCGGCGCAATGACGTCATCGCGCCGCCTGAGCCGTACAGCGCGGGACACAGGCCAGAAGAGGCCTGCATCGCAGCGGAGGTAAGTAAAAGTGATATTTTTTTTTTAGCTGCTACTGGTACATTGGCGAGGGGGAGAGGTGAGAGGCACTATGATACTACTGGCACATTATGGGGGGAGATGGCACTATGATACTACTGGCACATTGGGGGGGGGAGGCACTATGACACTGGCACATTATGGGGGGAGATGGCACTGATACTACTGGCACATTGTGGGGGGAGGCACTATGATACTGGCACATTATGAGGGGAGATGCACTATGATACTGGCACATTATGGGGGGAGATGGCACTATGATGATACTGGCACATTATGGGGGGAGGTGGCACTATAATACTGGCACATTATGGGGGAGATGGCATTATGATACTGGAACATTATGGGGGGAGGTGGCACTATAATACTGGCACATTATGGGGGGAGATGGCACTATGATACTGGCACATTATGGGGGGAGGTGGCACTATAATACTGGCACATTATGGGGGAGATGGAACTATGATACTGGCACATTGGGGGAGATGGCACTATGATACTGGCACATTATGGGGGGAGATGGCACTAGGATACTGGCACATTATGGGGGGAGGTGGCACTATAATACTGGCACATTATGGGGGAAATGGCACTATGATACTGGAACATTATGGGGGGAGGTGGCACTATAATACTGGCACATTATGGGGGGAGATGGCACTATGATACTGGCACATTATGGGGGGAGGTGGCACTATAATACTGGCACATTATGGGGGAGATGGAACTATGATACTGGCACATTGGGGGAGATGGCACTATGATACTGGCACATTATGGGGGGAGATGGCACTAGGATACTGGCACATTATGGGGGGAGGTGGCACTATAATACTGGCACATTATGGGGGAAATGGCCCTATGATACTGGCACATTGGGGGAGATGGCACTATGATACTGGCACATTGGGGGGAGATGGCACTATGATACTGGCACATTATGGGGGGAGATGGCACTATGATACTAGCACATTATGGGGGGAGATGGCACTATAATACTGGCACATTGGTGGGGAGATGGCACTATGATACTGGCACATTGGAGGGGAGATGGCACTATGATACTGGCACATTATGGGGGGAGGATGGCACTATAATACTGGCACATTGGGGGGGAGATGGCACTATGATACTGGCACATTATGGGGGGAGATGGCACTATAATACTGGCACATTGGGGGGGGTGGCCCTATGATACTGGCACATTGGGGGGGGAGATGGCACTATGATACTGGCACATTGGGGCGGAGATGGCACTATGATACCGGCACATGGGGGGGAGGAGAGAGGCACTCCGCACTTGATACTGGCACATGGGGGGAGGAGAGAGGCATTTGATACTGGCACATGATTAGGGGGGCATCTATGGGGACACTTACTGGCACATTATTGGGTGGCACTGTGGGACCACTTCTTATTGGCACATTATTGGGGGGCACTATGGGGGCATCTACTGAGGCCACAAAGAGGGGGTATTTTATATGGGGGGCTCTGTGTGGTACTAGTATTATCAGGGGTATTATCTGTTTCTGCAGTATAGTATTGGGGAGCACAGCGGAACAGTATTGGGGGTGTTAGGATGATTTGTCCAGAAGATGGGAGGATGATGGAAAAGTAGTAAACTAAGATTTTTTTTTGTCAAACTGCAGAGACGAAAAATGGCTGAAAAATGGTGGTCTGGTCTGAAGGTCTGAAAGGAGAAGATGAGGAAAGAGAGCATCTACATCAAAGAGATGTCACTGGATGTAAGAAGTATGTGGCGCTGTATTACCCTGTATGTTCTGTAGTGATAGGAGCAGGGGCGTAACGATCGCGGTCATATAGGGTGCGACCTTGACTGGGAGGTGGAGGTTCAGACAAACTGACGCGGTCTGACTTTGTTTCTTACACCGTTCACACAATTATGTACAGGATTCGTAGGATTCGAGATTCAAAAGATTCAATATATTCGAGAACCTTTTCGGATTCGGATTTGAAAAAAATTGGATTCGTCCCACCTCTACTTTTATTGCTCCTTCTTGCAGGATCCACTTCTGCCATAAACACAGCGTGTGACACTATCCTTAGACAGCTCATATAACACACTGCAATACATCTTTATTGCAGAGTATTATATCTGACAGAATAATGCTGATGGGGATCCTATTAGGCCCTAATAGGTGTAATAAAATGGTAGACCTGAGGGCCATTTTTAGGTCCATGATTTGACAGAGGATTTCTCTTTCCAACCACTTAAAAGCCGTGTTTAGCACTCACCGCAGCATGTAAAAGGGGCCAATCACCGGGATCTGGGCCAGATATTATCTCAGCCACTGCAGCAAGGGCTCGTCTGTATATTGCAGGCGGCCTCTACTGCACATGCGCATGCCGGGCTCCTGTGCCCACGGCTTCACCGTTGACGTATCATTACAGCAATTTGCATGAATGGTCCAATGGGGCATTGAGGGGATAAACCAAAGAGCACAGTATGATGACAGGCCCCCTTTAAAGCCATTATTCTATTTGTCATCCAGCCTTTTATGAAAGTGATTTCTTTACGTGTGCTTGCGGTCCATACATTATATGTTGCATGGTGATTACCTTGTTAAAATGTACGGCCTTTCTTTGTATTTGCTATAAGGCTGTCCACCGCCTGTTTGCTGAAGAGAAACAAAGGTAACTTTGTCCATGTTTTCAGATTTTTAACTCAGCTGGGATGCTTCTCTAGTCAGTTTCTACTGCTGAGATGCATTTGATGAAAATCTTAAAAGCAATTGAGTGGTCTAAACTATCGACTTTTATCCATTTTTATCAGCAACTATTTGTTCTTTGAAGATTTTACCTGCGAGGCTTTAAATTGCCATTGCTATTCTATATTAAGATAAAATTTTAAGTTTTCAAGGACACAACGTTATTCTGTTGAAAAGTTACTGAGCAAGTTAGTTACCAAATGTGCCATAAATCCTGTGTGTCAATTACACGAAGAGACTCCAAATAAAACATAGATCAATCCATTCTCCTTAGCTCTCCTAAGAGAAACATACCAAGTGACTAGCAGAGCTTTCAGAAAGACAAAATGCACAGTTCAACATTACACAAGATGATTTTAATGGCCAGGGAGCCTGCGATGGGAAGACGTGGGCAAAGGAAATCTGAAAATGGTGTATGTCCTGTATGTAATGTGTATAGCTTTTTTGTGTACTGTTTGATGCTTACTCTTAGCCTAAGTCTATAGTTAATGCGCCAATCTTTACGGTCCTCCCTCTACTTAGGTTCCTCCCTCTACTTAGGTTCATATACAGTCAGGTCCATAAATATTGGGACATCAACACAATTGTAACATTTTTGTCTCTATACACCACCACAATGGATTTGAAATTAAACAAACAAGATGTGCTTTACCTGCAGACTGTCAGCTTTAATTTGAGGGTATTTACATCCAAATCAGATGAACGGTGTAGGAATTACAACAGTTTGCATATGTGCCTCCCACTTGTTAAGGAACCAAAAGTAATGGGACAATTGGCTTCTCAGCTGTTCCATGGCCAGGGGTGTGTTATTCCCTCATTATCCCAATTACAATGAGCAGATAAAAGGTCCAGAGTTCATTTCAAGTGTGATATTTGCATTTGGAATCTGTTGCTGTCAACTCTCAAGATGAGATCCAAAGAGCTGTCACTATCAGTGAAGCAAGCCATCATTAGGCTAAAAAAAAAAAAAAAAAAAAACATCAGAGAGATAGCAAAAACATTAGGCGTGGCCAAAACAACTGTTTGGAACATTCTTAAAAAGAAGGAACGCACCGGTGAGCTCAGCAACACCAAAAGACCCGGACGACCACAGAAAACAACTGTGGTGAATGACCAAAGAATTCTTACCTTGGTGAAGAAAACACCCTTCACAACAGTTGGCCAGATCAAGAACACTCTCCAGGAGGTAGGTGTGTGTGTGTCAAAGTCAACAATCAAGAGAAGACTTCACCAGAGTGATTACAGAGGGTTCACCACAAGATGTAAACCATTGGTGAGCCTCAAAAACAGGAAGGCCAGATTAGAGTTTGCCAAACGACATCTAAAAAAGCCTTCACAGTTCTGGAACAACATCCTATGGACAGATGAGACCAAGATCAACTTGTACCAGAGTGATGGAAAGAGAAGAGTATGGAGAAGGAAAGGATCTGCTCATGATCCTAAGTATACCACCTCATCAGTGAAGCATGGTGGTGGTAGTGTCATGGCGTGGGCATGTATGGCTGCCAATGGAACTGGTTCTCTTGTATTTATTGATGATGTGACTGCTGACAAAAGCAGCAGGATGAATTCTGAAGTGTTTCGGGCAATATTATCTGCTCATATTCAGCCAAATGCTTCAGAACTCATTGGACGGCGCTTCACAGTGCAGATGGACAATGACCCAAAGCGTACTGCAAAAGCAACCAAAGAGTTTTTTAAGGGAAAGAAGTGGAATGTTATGCAATGGCCAAGTCACTCACCTGACCTGAATCCGATTGAGCATGCGTTTCACTTACTGAAGACAAAACTGAAGGGAAAATGCCCCAAGAACAAGCAGGAACTGAAGACAGTTGAAGTAGAGGCCTGGTAGAGCATCACCAGGGATGAAACCCAGCGTCTGGTGATGTCTATGCGTTCCAGACTTCAGGCTGTAATTGACTGCAAAGGATTTGCAACCAAGTATTAAAAAGTGAAAGTTTGATTTATGCTTACTATAATGTCCTATAACTTTTGGTTCCTTAACAAGTGGGAGGCACATATGCAAACTGTTGTAATTCCTAGACCGTTCACCTGATGTGGATGTAAATACCCTCAAATTAAAGCTGATAGTCTGCAGGTAAAGCACATATTGTTTGTTTCCTTTCAAATCCATTGTGGTGGTGTATAGAGCCAAAAATGTTAGAATTGTGTCGATGTCCCAATATTTATGGACCTGACTGTGTGTCAGTGTGTATGTGGCAATAACCTGATGTCCTTTTCCTCTGCGTTTTTTTTTTTTTTTGCTTTATCATTGTAATGGAAATCAGCACAGACCCCAATGTAAACTTGAGTTCATACTCAGCAGCCAATATGAGCAACAGTGATGAAGTGTAAAGCATGGGTGGGACAAAACAGCTGTTTGTGCCACTGACAAGAAGTCAATAAGACTACCTCAAACTGTCATTAGACACTGCAGTTAAGGCTGATTTCACACTGGTGTTTCACAGATCCGTTTAAGGCTGGGTTCACACGGGCGAGATTTCCGCGCGGGTGCAATGCGTGAGGTGAACGCATTACACCCGCACTGAATCTGGACCCATTCACTTCTATGGGGCTGTGCACATGAGTGGTGATTTTCACGCATCACTTGTGTGTTGCGTGAAAATCGCAGCATGCTCTATATTGTGCGTTTATCACGCAACGCAGGACCTATAGAAGTGAATGGGGCTGCGTGAAAATCGCAAGCATCCGCAATCAAGTGCGGATGCGGTACGATTTTCACGCTTGGTTGCTAAGATGACAGTCTATTCACTGTATTATTTACCCTTATAACATGGTTATAAGGGAAAATAATAGCATTCTTTAATACAGAATGCTTAGTAGAAGGTCAATTGAGGGTTAAAAATTTTTTAAATTAACTCACCTCCTCCTCTTGATCGCGTAGTTGCCGATCTCTTCTTACTTCTTTAATCATGAGCTGCCGGCTAAAAGACCTGTGGTGACGTCACATCACATGGTCCAATCACATGGTGATGGACCATGTGATGAGCTCAGTGACGTCACCACAGGTCCTTTGACAGGTCCTGAAGAAAGAACAGGAGACCGGCAGCTACGCGATCAATTGGAGGAGGTGAGTTTTTTTTATTTTTATGGTTTAACCCTTAATTGACCTTCTACTAAGCATTCTGTATTAAAGAAGGCTATTATTTTCCCTTATAACCATGTTATAAGGGAAAATAATTACATCTGCACAACCTTGAACCCAAACCTGAACTTCAGTGAAGAAGTTCGGGTCTGGGTACCACATTCAATTTTTTATCATGCGCGTGCAAAAGGCATTGCACCCACGCGATAAAAACTGAACAACGGAAGGCAATCGCAGTCAAAACTGACTGCAATTGGGTACCTACTCGCGCGGGTTTGCCGCAATGCACCAGGGACGCATTCTGAGCCAAAACGTGACGCCCATGTGAACCCAGCCTAAAACAGATCTGTCTCAAAAATTGCAAAGCTGATGCAAACAGGGGACTTTTTAACTGATCCGTTCAAACGGATCCGCCTGTAAAGCGGATCCGTTCTTTACGTTTGCTTCCATTTTGGCTTCCGTTTAGCGGATCCGTTTTTAAAGAAGGTGTGCCTCAAAGAGTCCTCCCACTTTGACAGAGTATTTAAAGCAGGTAAACCTCTATTCAGTCTCATTGGGTAGAGTGAGTTGGCAGAATGTTTTGTAATTGTTTTTAATGTTTTCTCTTATACTAAATAAAAATTAGTTTTTTATTACACCTGTCTTCAACTTTATTTTTATTTTTCAACCAACCAGAATGGTTATGCTAAACTTGTGATATTTATTATTTTACGACAACTCATAATCTGCCTTGCTGAACACGAACAGATCTATATTTTGAACCTAATTTAAACACTGAATATTGCAGGGTATTGGCATTTTATGGAGAAACACATACTGTGTTCTCCATAGTGCTGCCAGGCGTAGGCCTTAGTCCTTCTGTGAGTGCCCTGGCATCACCTGTACTCTTGGGCCAGCTGTAACCCTGCTATAGCCTGTCAAACTGCTATGACATTGCTAAAGCCAGGCCTTTACAGACTGTGAAATAAACAAACTGTTTGGCGGAATCCTCCGCTTTGCAGTGTGTTATTGTCAGCCCCTTCTCTGCGTGATCCTACGCATGGCAAGGGAGAGCATTCTAGCTTGAACTGCTGAGTTCTTTGGCTGGGTGCAGGTCCGTATTCGGCTCTGAACCCGGACAAAAACTTAAACAGCATTATGTTCCTTTCCTGTCCCTTGTGGTAATGACGCTACTTTCTGTGACAGCTTCATCTTTGCTAAAGAGCAATATATAAAAAAAAATTCTCTCTAGTAAATTTAATTGTTGATGAGGCCAATTCACATGTACCGTGACTCCACAAGGGTTTATGTGGATTTGCACCAGATTGGCTGATGAACAAGCTTTTGCTCGTTCATGTGCCAATCAGCCAGAATATGATCAATAAGGAGCTTTAAGAAGGCCCGTTATTGATCGTGCTACATCAAATATTTTGCTACCTTTGGGACTACAGGCGTGGGGAAAATAAAACTCTATTTTTTTCCTGGGAGATTTACTTTCCCCACAGCTGGAGTGGCCACAGTTGAGGATATTGAAATAAAAAAAATAACACACAGTCAAGTAAAGAAAACGTATTTATTTAAAAAATAAATTTCAGAAATTTTATTTTAAATAACGAATAAATAAATAAATAAAAAAACAACAAATTTTGAAAACGACAAGGGGAGATGGAGCTTTGAGGGGTGGACGTTCTAGAACCGGCAGCAGTAGACCCCCCTGTCTTCTGTTGAGGAATGAAAACGACGGGCTGTAGGAAAAGATGCAGGAGGGATTTGAGGGGTGTGGAGAGTTGAAGGGTCGGAACAGGAATGTTCCCGAGCATGCATAGAAGAAGGAGTAGGAAAAGAAGTTGGAGCAGTATATTGAGGAGGAGAAGGTGTAGAAGAAAAAGAAGGAAGATTGTACACATGCTCGGGGGGGTGGGAAAGGGACGGATGGCGGAAATGGGAAGGTTGGCGGAAGGGGGCTGGGTGAAAAGAGTGGGATGCGGGGTAGGTGGCGGATGGGAAGTAGGTGCGGGATGGGCGGCGGTGCAAAATTTCCCATGACCCATTCTCCATCAAATTTTTCAACTCATGCACCTGCTCGGGAGTCATTTGGTCCATTCAGGGGACTAAAGTATGCAGGTAATGTTCGTGAGGTGTGAGTTGACGCACCAACTCCACCCCCTCCACTCGGCGTGCCAAGTCATCTAATGCTCGACGCATTTCATCTGCAAAACCTTCTAGAGCATCGGAAACGATCGGTCCCCATAGTCCTCCCGATGGTTCCTACCGGATCTCCTGCTATTCAACATAGCTCTCACATTTTGTCTCTAATGTGAGAGAGTATGCTGAAAAGAGGGACCCGGTAGGGGACCAGGATTGACCCGAACCGGTGTATGAGGGACAGGAGCGCTGGGGGTGGTGGCCAGTTCCGGGTCTGCTTCAAGAGCAGGTTCAGGCGCCCGAGTGCTGCTGGCAGTTCTGTGGAGAGAGAAAAAATAAGGCCTTGTATTACTGCTTCCAGTATATGCTATTGTCTACTTCCTAATGTAGTGGGCTAACAGAAACAGAGGTGTCAAGCGCTCCTCTGTCTAAGACAGCCCCTTGCTGACCGAAGTTGATAACAATTGTCCATCCAACCGTAGGGGACTGCATGAAATAGAGGTGTCAAATGATTCTCTGTCTCAGACAGCCCCTTGCTGACAGAAGTTAAGAACAATTGTCCCTCTGACCGTAGAAGGCTGCCAGAGACAGAGGTGTCAAACAATCCTCTGTCTCAGACAGCCCCTTGCTGACAGAAGTTGAGAACTATTGTCCCTCCGACCGTAGGGGGCTGCATGAAACAGAGGTGTCAAACTATTCTCTGTCTCAGACAGCCCCATGCATGCAGAGGGAGATGAAAGTAAAATCATTTTATATTTATATTTCGAAAAGAAAAAGAAAAATTTACCTTCTAAGTGCCAGCGTCCTTCTTAAGAACCCCAAGGCCACACTGTACATATATGGCAGCCTTGAGGTTGCTCTGGATCCACTCGGGGCCTGAACTTCCTTTTTATAATCTCTCTTGAAGCGGTCCCGGATTGACCGCCACCGAGTCATAACCTTTTCAACTGTGATTCTTTTATTTTTTTTATATTACAATATTATCATGGACTTAAGTTTATATTATACGAGCTAAAAATACATATTGCTGTACTTACCACATTCTTTCTGATCCGCCGCATTTAGATCCTCCCAGCCACTGAACAAGGAGTCACAGAGTCGCTTGGTAAGGTGATGGTCTGCATGGTGGCAGTCAGCGTGGTCCTATAAAGCGGGACGCGCCTCCACCAGCTGGATAAGGAGTTTGTTGTCTATACGAAGGACAACAAACTCCATATCTTCCTCGGTGGAGACTCTGGAAGAAAAAGGAAAAGAGAAATTACAGAAAGTACAAAAGAAAAATTCTAATTAAAACAAATTATTCGATATTTACATGTCCCCGACCGCCACGGGATCTCCCACGGAATCTGGAGGAGACTGGGGGATCCTGCCTGGCGGATCTAGTAGAAGGTTCCTAAAAAAAAAATTTAAAAAAATTGTTAAAACATAATAATATTAGTTTAATATAGATATATAGAAATATACTTACTTGCTGCCGGTCCTGGTCCGTGCTATCTCGACCTCCCCTCGGTGACGCTGATGCCCGCGATGAGCGGGCCCTAGCAGGTGATGGTGCAGCGGCCGAGCTGGTCAAAGATGAAGACTAGAAAAAAGAAAAATAATGATTAATGCAATTATTATTATTGGAATATAAAAAACTATTGTTGGGTGTACTTACCCGTTGTTGGATACGACAGCGCCTTCTGGGCGGCCTACGTCGATTGTGTTCTGTAGAGACATAATACAAAAGTATATTTAAACATGCTATACAACATAATTGACATCGATATTACTTTTTTTTTTTTTTTTACTTTCGGATAATATTTTTAAATCTTTACAAACAAAATTGTTTTTTAATGTAGATGCTAAAAAATTAAATAAAAAGGAATAAAAATATTATAAACATTATTCACATGAAATTGTTTTTGATTCCCCACCTCCGTGCCATCTGCCCACTGTCAGTGCCATCTGCTGCCTTGCATTGCCATCTGCCTCCACTGGTACCATCTGCCCCTTCCCAGTGCCCCATACCATAATCTGCCCAAATGCCAACAGACCTACCATTGCCATAAACTCAACCCCCCCTGCCATAATCTGCCCACATGACTTGAGCACCCAATCAGTGCCTCTTCCACCCCCCTGTGATCAGCCACACCTCTCGTCAATCTGCCACAATCAGAGCCATATTTCCCCCCCCCCACGTGCAATAATCTGGTTCCTATTAAATGACCAACCTCAACTTGCCATCAGCCTGACCTCTGAACCATCTGCCCAAGCACCCCCCCTCCCCTTGCAATAATCGGCCCCTATTCCATGACCGACCAAATATTCCCTACCCCCCCCTGCCATCAGCCACACCGCTTGGAAATCTGCCCCCTCTAATGACATCTTTTCCCTTCCTGCAATAATCTGGCCCCTGCTCAATGACCCAAACACCCCCCCCCCTTTAGCCATCACCCCCACACCACTTCGGTGACATCTGCCCAAGCACCCCCATCCAAGTGCCATAATATGCCCCCATGAGAGCCAGGACAGATAGATAGATGATAGGAAAAGATTGAGAAAGAAAGAAAAAAAAAGAAAGAAAGAAAGAGAGATAGAACTTTCTATACATACCTGTTTGTGACTTGTGCTTCCAAGATGGCCGCAGTGTTTGCAGGGGGAGGTGACATATAGTTAGAGCATGAACAGATGAGGAAAATGAATGGAAACCGATCCGCCTCAGACGGAGCCATCACAGACGGATCCGTCCCAATTGACTTCAATTGAGTGTCAGGACTGATCCGTTTGCCTCTGCATCGTCAGGCGGACACCAAAACGCTGCAGGCAGCCTCCAGAGCGGATTGGAGGCAAACTGATGCATTCTGAGCGGATCCTTATCCATTCAGAATGCATTAGGGCAAAACTGATCCGTTTTGGACCGCTTGTGCGAGCCTATGACGGATCTCACAAACGGAAATCTAAAACAGCAGTGTGAAAGTAGCCTTAGATAGAGTAAGTCTGCCCTAAGGGAGAATTACAAAAAATCATCAAAGAAGTCAACAATAAAGAATTTAAACAGTACACTTACATATAGGGGGACATTTATTAATACCCGTGTATTACATGCCGGTCTTAAGTCCCTCTGCACTCCTGGAGGTGGTGCCAAAGTTATATAGAGGCACAGGCCTTTACATAAGTTTCTATGCCTTGCTGGTGTATATTTATACCATTCTCCACGTCAAAAACCGGCGTGTAAAATGACAAATGAGCAGGGCCCACCGGCTTTCCTGTCCTGTCAGGCTCTCTTTTCTCACCACTGGCGAGAGCAGGGAAAAGTTTCAAGTGTATATCCAATAATAAATGTCCCCCATAATGTTTAAAGGGAATCTATCACCAATTATATGGTGTCTTAAAGGGTTTCTACCACCAGAAATACTGTTATGTAGCTGACTGATATAGCGATGTGCTAATGTCAGCACTACATAACAGTATGTTTCTAACATTAGTCCCTGCAGCCGTTTTTGTTAAAAAAGCACTTTTATTATATGCTAATGAGCCTCTAGGTGCTATGTGGGCTCATTAGCATATAATAAAAGTGCTTTTTTAACAAAAACGGCTGCAGGGACTAATGTTAGAAACATACTGTTATGTAGTGCTGACATTAGCACATCGCTATATCAGTCAGCTACATAACAGTATTTCTGGTGGTAGAAACTCTTTAACTAAGGGCAACACAAACTAGTGACAGGTCTCAGTAAAATGCTGGCTCACTTTCTACAATTAACACTGTTTTGCCAAAACGTTGTATTGAACAGCTCCAGCGCCTGCCAATAAGTCCCCATATTGATGAGCTCCTGGCTCTCCCCACCCACCTGCTGCTGATTCATAGGGAAAAAGCTGTCAATCAGAGGCAGGAGGGCGGGAAGAGCAGTGGGGACTTATGGGCAGGTGCTGGAGCAGTTAGGATTCAAAAGTGAGGGCAGCAAAAAACTGCTGACAGATTCCCTTTAATAACTGGTCATTTGCTTTAATTTTTTACCTATATAAAAGTGACCCCTTCCAATAGCTGATTGTGAGGGTGCCAAGAGTCAATCTAATATGGATGACCTATATGGATAGGCCCTCAATTTTAAATGCTAAATAAGTCCTTCAATATTTAAAGGGGTTATCTGATTTTTTTGTTGAGATCCCACTACCTGACAGCAGGACTGGATTGGAGAGACATACTTAACTGCTCCCTACCGATCAGTTCCAGCTCCCTAAACTGTACTTCGGCTCTTCATCTGTCGACATCCAAATGGGCGGGGTCATGTGCCTCAGCGGTAATCTGTTCCCAAGCGGGACAGGATTCATTGGATACATGCTGCTTAGGTACATATCACTTCTAATGCCAGTCAATGGTTGCAGTGGTGCACAAGTCCTACTTGCAGGAGGATGGGATCTTAACCTCTTGAGACTCTGAGGTTTTTTCTTTTTTGTATTTTTAATTTTCACTCCCTGCCTTCGTAGAGCCATAACTTTTTTTATTCTTATGTTCACATAGCCCTATTAGGGCTATTTCTATTTTTTTTGCAGGACAAGTTATACTATCTAATAGCACCATTATTGCATACAACGTAGTGATGCCTATGATGTTTATATTTTTTTATTGTTTATTTTTATTTTCATTCTGTAGAACTGGGGTGATTTGAGTTTTTTATATATATATATATATATATATATATATATATATATTATGGTCGTGGCTACGGATACTGGCGCTGGCGTGATGGTGCCAAGGAATGACCTATCCGTGCTTCTAACTAAATTGGCCTGGATTGTGCCCATAGCTGCGAACGTGGGTAGCCTATAAGGGGGCATACCCTGAGGAAGCCCTTGAAAAAAGGGGAGGGAGGGTGGGGCACAGAATGACGCCACGCTGAGTGCCTGTGGGCGGGGAGCTTATAAAGCCTACGCCTCTCCCACAATAACAGGCTGAAACAGCCTTGACAATTATGGTCGTGGCTACACGGATACTGGCGCTGGCGTGATGGTGCCAAGGAATGACCTATTCGTGCTGCTAACTAAATAGGCCTGGATTGTGCCCACCTGGAGGAGACTGTCGAGTTTGCAGGATGTGGTGTCTGGTTGTTCTATCAACAGAAAGTCGTCCAGGTAATGGATGACCATAGGGCAATTGCAGTGGTTGACCAGGACCCAGTGCAGGGCCTGGGCGAACTGATCGAATAGCCATGGACTGCTTTTTGAGCCGAAGGTGAGGCGGTTGGCAGGCCGTCCCACTTTAAGCCATAAAATGTCCAAAGTTGTGGGTTGATGGGTAGCAACTTGAAGGCGTCCGCCAGGTCTGCTTTGGACAGCCATGCCCCTGGGCCTGCCAAAAGAATGAGTGAGATGGCCTCGCTGAGAGAGGAGTATTTCATCGAGAACTCCTCAGAAGGGACTAGAGAGTTGAGGCTGGGGATGCCTGAGCCATGAGGTGCTGAGAGGTCATAGATTAATCTTTTTTTATTAGAATTTTTTTTGGTGACAATGCCGATGGGGTTGATCCTCCAATAGTCGAAAGGGAATACTAGAGAAGGGCCCGATGAGGAAACCCTTCTCCAGCTCCGCCCGAATCAGAGGACCCACCGAAGCGGCATCTGTAACTGCGGACCTGAGGTTAGGGCCTTCCCAGGAAGACTGAGGAAGGGCCACGAGACCTGTGTGAAAACCCTCCGTGAAACCCTTGATTAGTAATTGTACCTGGTGTGGATTGTGATGGTCGCGGAGGAGTGCGGCTAACAGGTCCACGTTGGCCACGCCTATTCACTTGTTTCTGGTGGTTCTATTTGGCAAAACCGACAGGGGGTGGGCCCTGAAACAAGTGAAGCAGACATTGAGGGCTCTGCACTGGTTGTAATTGCAGGTTGCAAAGTTGTAATTGTTGCAAACCTGACTGTTGCCTAGGAAGACTATGGGGCGCCCCAGTTTGTCCGTACCCGTGTTGTGTCTTGGCCGGGACCCTGAAGTGCCTGGCGCAGGCCTAGGCTGGGACATTGGAAGGCTGGGATTTGGGCACCAATCTGAGGAATGCAGGATTGATTGGCATGACGTGCAAGCAGGGGCTTTGAGCCCGGCAAAATAGCTCCATGTCCAGGGATGCCCAATTGGTGACCCGTTGGAACTGGGTGAGGGCCGCAGCGGCTTTAGCCGAGAAGGAGCGGTGGTAATCCTAAAATGCGTACCCTCCATACTTGTGTCCCGGGTCTGTGACCCTGTACAAGTATAAATCTAGCTCCTCGTGCCACCTCGTTCACGGTATTCAGACGTGGCCTGAATGACGTAAACAGGCGTGAGACATGTATAGGACAAGACGTGGCCTGAAAAACGTAAACAGGCGTTAGACATGTATGACAAGACGTGGCCTGAATAGCGTAAACAGGCGTGAGATATGGATGAGACAAGACGTGGCCTGAATGACGTAAACAGGCATGAGACATGGATGACAAGACGTGGCCTGAATAATGTAAATTGGCGTGAGACCTGGATGACAAGACGTGGCCTGAATAGCGTAAACAGGCGTGCGACATGGATAAGACAAGACGTGGCCTGAATGACGTAAACAGGCGGGGGACCTGGTGAGACAGTAAGATGGAGCGTATGGAACCAAAGCGTGGCTTGACCAAGAAGACAAATAGCATAATTTTGGACAATATGGACAATATGGTGACTGTAATGCAAGAATACCAACCTTATGTTATTGAATTTGACGGAAAAGCAGCAAGTAAAGTTCAGGGAAATTCTGCTTTGTCTGTCCTTGGAGCTCAACAGCCCAGCCAGAACAAACCAGCAAAGTATTTCTAAGAATAAAGTAAAATGATGGAAATGTGGCAGCCTGGAGATAACCCATGGTGGGGGAATGTTGCCATTAGTTGTAAAGGTGGCATCGAAAGGGTTAATATATGTTTTTTATATATTTTTTTAAAATTATTTTAATTTATTGAAAGTGAGTTGTACTCGGGACCCTATGATTAAATGTGGCATGGTGTGGATCGAGCCGATTGAGGCTGGACAATGTGGGGAGCTTGTGCCGTTCTGTGCCTGCGTCCCCGCTAAGGGGTCTGTGACATTGAAAGGGGCGTGGACGGGGAGGAGCCTGAACCGCCCCCCCCCGTCCTGGATCGCAAGGGGCGCGAGAGCCGGAGGCCGGGGAACAGCATCTGCCCGGCCAGCCAATCCCGCGTGCCGCAGCAAGTGGTGGGATGGGACATACGGGGAAGAGGACCGGAGACCTTGCCGGATGGAAACGATGTGTCGGGGACACGGCGCGAAGGTAGAAACTGTGACGTGAAGGGGCGTGGAGGGGGAGGAGCCTGAACCGCCCCCCGCCCTGAATCGCAAGGAGCACGAGAGCCGGCGGCCGGGAAAGCCGGGGGACGGCGTCTGCCCGGCCGGCATAACCCGCAGCAAGTGGTGGGATGGGACATGCGGGTTGGAGGACCGGAGGCTTTGCTGGGTGGAAACGAGGTAGTGGGGACGCGGTGTGAAGGTAGGAAGCCGGCGGTCATACTTACCTGGCTGAAGCCTTCAGCGAAGCAAGACTGACGTAAACCAGAAGCACAGAATGACGCCAGCGCTGAGTGCCTTTGGAAGGGGAGCTTATAAAGCCTACGCCCCTCCCACAATAACAGGCTGAAACAGCTTTGAATATATATTTATATAATAAATAATATTTACTTTTTTATCCGCCCAGGGGGCTAGAATATGTAATGTTCAGATCCCCTTTACCTTACATTGCAGTGCCAATGCACTGCATTGTAAGCTTCATTTGCTGTTAATTACAGCACTGATAAACTGGGTTTCTTAGAGAGTGCATCAGAGCAAAGGAATAGCATAGGGGTCTGATCACCGCACAGGGGAGTCATTCCAGGCCCAGGAGTGCACCCTTCCCGGTTTTCAGCGCTCATATGCCATGGTCACATTTGACCATGGCATCTAAGGGGTTAAAATTCAGTGATCAGTGTAACTGCCAATTGCAGGCATTAACCTCAGGTCTCTGTTGTTTACAACAGGCAGTTATGGCACCTGCTGTGCTGCTGAAACAATAATACAATTCTGTAAAATCTTTGAAAAGAGATTTTAAAGTATATCTTTTTATAAAAAAATTAAATCTTAGAGTACTAGATATGTACTAATATTCTAATATTACACTCATTCATAAAGGTAGTCGTAACCAAGAAACCGCTAATACGCAAGGGTTTAGAATTAATAGGAAATGCCATGGTTTCTAAACCTGAACTAAACCGTTAAATTGTCAATGTCAACGCTTATTATGGTTATCTCAAATAATTGTTCAGTTCATCAAATAATCCTCAATTTGAAGCATTTTTAGCTTAGCAGATGAGTGGCATTGTAGCGGAGTTCGATTGAGGTTATGTTCAGACTAGTATCTGTGGTTTAAATGTCATTGTGCTCTGATTCAGTTTTGGTAATGACTCTAGAAATGCCTCGCAGGAAAACTGTGATTGTGGTGCCACACGTAAGGACGGAAAACAGCACTCGCGTATTACGTGCGGTTTTCAGCTCTACATTTATCCCCATGTAATTATGAAACTTTTCAGGTTTTCAGATGCATGAAGTAACTGTCATTTACCAAAATAGCAACATATTGATGTGGTGTTGAACCTTATTCAGCCAAATTATTGCAGAAAACTCTATGACTACACCATACATCTGAATAGGGTTTGTGAAAATCCATGTGATGCAAAAACAACCACATTCAGACGTGTGAAACGGATTCTGTGTGCAGGAATATTTCACGTTTCAGTCAGGCAGGCTATAAAAACAAGTTAGGTGGAACTCCAACCTCTGGGACACCAGATGCACCAAATGCTCTTTCTCAGACAGTAGACCGGTCAGACAGAGTAGGAGAAGAATGCACTGCCCTTCCCCATAGAGAGAAATAGCAGTGTCGGAAACAGTTTTCTCTTCAATACTGTCCACTGAGACCCACAGCAATTTGCTTATCCTCACTTTGCATCCTATGGAAGATATAGAGTGAGGGATCTTAACACATGTCCCTCCATCTGCGGACAATTTATAGAGGGGAGCAGCGTGCCGTCAGAAGATGCAGCTTTCATAACAAGGGATTGCAGCTTCACAAAGAGCGAAAATGATGCAGAAGTCATAAAAATATTATCCTAAAATTGCTGTAACGGATCTCCTAGCACCCCGACCGGGTACCTCCGTTGAATGGATGCTCCTAGTGCTTTCCGAGGACTCCAAGCACTCCACTTGACACCGCCGAAGCTTGGTTGAGGTCTCACCGTCTCCTACCCACCCTGGACCTACGACAAGGCTCCAGGCTCCAGTGGGTGAACCTCTCCTAAAACCAGAGAGCAGGAACAGCTCTTAAAAGAGCTAGTAGTTATAGCCAGGGGAGTATAGCAAATCTCCCAGCGTATAGCAATCCCCAGCGTCGATCAGTTACCCAAACATCAGCCTCAACATGATAAAGGGTAAAACAGGAACACTTTATTGAGGGCTACCCGCCCATATTTATGCAGGTCCCCATCTGGTGTACACGCCCCTAGGGGACCAGAATGAAGACTGTGACACAGGACAGATATGCAGCACTGCAGGATACACAGAGACAATACATCCCCCCAATGCATCATGGTTTCCTCCTCTCTGCCCTGGAGACACCCGAGGAGTAATCCAATTATCTCTCAAGACAAAGGGAAACCACCAATACACATGTGGGGACAACAGAACCGAAATCACCATTTAAACATACAATGTCACAACCCTTTTCAATACACAGACATTTAACATCCCAAAATGGCACGAATTAGACCAGGATTTCAAGTTAGTTCAAGTCCTTTGTGAACAAATGAGGCCTGGCTGATGAGAGGGCCCATAATCCTGGGGCAAGAGGCCAGCAGCCAGACCCCTCCAAAACCCAGTGGCGAGGTTGGTTTCGCCACACATATCCCCCTCCCATGGAAGACTAACCAGATACCTGACCTCACGGTCAGTACCTGAGTTAGTCTGGCAGTCCACCCACAACCCAATACTGGACCTGTTGAATTTTGTATGTCCCCAGCTGTTGAGTGGGCATCTGCCTCTCCTTGCTTTCTTGTTGCTCTCTAGCTTGGAGCTGTAGGTACTTGGTGGGCAGAGGCCGACTGCGCTCTGCCCCGATGCCAGCTCTTCCGCTGGGGTAGCCTGTGGATAGTCAGCCTCTGGAGAAGAGGATAGGGGAGGGCAGAGGCTGCGCTCTGCCCAGATGTCAGCTCTTCTGCTGGGGTAGCCTGTGGGGAGTCAGGCTCTGGATAAGAGGATAGAGGAGGGCAGAGGCTGACTGCGCTCTGCCCAGATGCCAGCTCTTCTGCTGGGGTAGCCTGTGGGGAGTCAGGCTCTGGATAAGAGGATAGAGGAGGGCAGAGGCTGACTGCGCTCTGCCCAGATGCCAGCTCTTCTGCTGGGGTAGCCTGTGGGGAGTCAGGCTCTGGATAAGAGGATAGAGGAGGGCAGAGGCCAACTGCGCTCTGCCCAGGTGCCAGCTCTTCTGCTGGGGTAGCCTGTGGGGAGTCAGGATCTGGATAAGAGGATAGAGGAGGGCAGAGGCCAACTGCACTCTGCCCAGATGCCAGCTCTTCCGCTGGGGTAGCCTGTGGGATGTCTGGCTCTGGAGAAGAGGATAGGGGAGGGCAGAGGTTGACTGCGCTCTGCCCAGATGCCAGCTCTTCCGCTAGGATGTGGTCAGGGAATCCTATCCCCAGGACCTTGTTGCAGATCGGCTGTGGAGAGGAGGAATCGCTTACCTCCTCCTCCTGGCATTCCTGCAGGGTTGGTGGAGGATCTGAACCGGCCGTCCAGCCTCTCTGTAGGGCCGGTGGAGAGACCTCGGTCCCATCTCCACCTGCCATCGGGAGGTCTTCCCAGAACCAGTCGATGAAGTTCCCTACTTTGGGAGTTGGTAGGGAAGCAGGGGGTATCGCCGGCAAGTCTTCCCAGTTGTAGGAGGGCAGATCTGGCTCTGCTTGTCGAGTAGGTTGGGGATGAATGGAGCTGAGCAGGTGTTGGTAGGTCTGCTCCAGCTCCCACTCCCTTGTTACCAGGTGGGTCATGTCTTTGCTCACCTCCCTTCCGTCAGCATAAACATGCATGCCCATCCGGTAGTCGTAGATGTCCCAAAACCTAGACTCCTCCGTGCTGCCAAGATCAATGTCCTCCTCCAAGGCATACCATAGTAACCCCGGTCCATCATAATCGTCACCCTCGGGTCTGTCGTGCTCAGCCATCCAGGGGGAATGTTGAATGACATGCCCCCTTAGGGCCTGGTAAGCGTCCTCTAGCCAAAGCTCCTTACATACCAGGTTCTGGAGCTCTGTTACCCAGTCATCCAGGGGCTGCTCTCCCAAGAGACCCATCCGCATCGCCACACGCTTCTGTAGCCGCTGCTCATAACTGGGGAGACTCTCACCTCGCCGCCGCTGGGCATTTTCCAGGGCATCATACCAGACTTCCTTTCTGTCTGCATCCCTGTAGTCTGCGGCTGCCTCCTCCTCCTGTCACGAGGGTATCAAGAGCCACGTCTGACTCCGTTATACCCGGGGTCAGGAGGTCGCAGAGGGTGGCTGCGCGCTCTATATCTAAAGATCACGTTGTTTCTTAGTGATTTTTTTTTGTGTGTTTGCCTTGCTATCCTTTTTGTCTCAATCAGGGATCCGTAGCTTCTCCTCCTCAGCTGTTTCTTGTCTGCCACTCCCAACCTCCTTATATTCTCCCCTCACACTTCTCTAGTTGCCAGTTATAGAGCTTCCTGCCTGGACATCTATACTGACCCACTGGAGTTGTGAATCCTGGTTGTCGTTCCAGATAGCTACCCTCCGGATCCCTGTTGGGCTTCTTGTTGTCTCCTGTTGTCGCCCACCTGGGATTATATGTTGAGTTTGTATTGTCTGTCCTTCCCTTGGTGTTTTCCTTTAGAGCTAGTGGTGCGGACTAGTGTTCCCACCGCCCTGTTCACTATCTAGGGCTCAGCTTAGGGAAAGCCAGGGCTTTAGGCACGTGATCGGCGTACGGGTGAGGAACCCATCTAGGGACATCAGGGCAGCCAGGTGCCAGCCGCTAGGTGAGTCAGGGGTCACCTCCTTCCCTCTCACTTGGGCAGGGCCTTCCTTGTTCCCTCCCTCTGTGTCACGTATGTGATAGTCACGCCGACCGTGATACCTCCTCGTCATAGAACGCTGTCCGAAGACTAGCCGATTCCATCCTGCTGTAGCCAGGGGCGCTGTACGGATACTAGCGTTGCCCTCAATTTAGTAAATCCACGAACGGTGTCTCCGAGCTGCTTCTCCTCACACTAGGACGCCATCCCACTGCTTGCCACCAAATGTAACGGAACGTCTAGCACCCCGACCGGGTACCTTCGTTGAATAGATGCTCCTAGTGCTTTCCGAGGACTCCAAGCACTCCACTTGACACCGTACGCACTGCAGACCCCACGAACCGCCGAAGCTTGGTTGAGGTCTCACCGTCTCCTACCCACCCTGGACCTACGACAAGGCTCCAGGCTCCAGTGGGTGAACCTCTCCTAAAACCAGAGAGCAGGAACAGCTCTTAAAATAGCTAGTAGTTATAGCCAGGGGAGTATAGCAAATCTCCCAGCGTATAGCAATCCCCAGCGTCGATTAGTTACCCAAACATCAGCCTCAACATGATAAAGGGTAAAACAGGAACACTTTATTGAGGGCTACCCGCCCGTATTTATGCAGGTCCCCATCTGGTGGACACGCCCCTAGGGGACCAGAATGAAGACTGTGACACAGGACAGATATGCAGCACTGCAGGATACACAGAGACAATACATCCCCCCAATGCATCATGGTTTCTTCCTCTCTGCCCTGGAGACACCCGAGGAGCAATCCAATTATCTCTCAAGACAAAGGGAAACCACCAATACACATGTGGGGACAACAGAACCGAAATCACCATTTAAACATACAATGTCACAACCCTTTTCAATACACAGACATTTAACATCCCAAAATGGCACGAATTAGACCAGGAGTTCAAGTTAGTTCAAGTCCTTTGTGAACAAATGAGGCCTGGCTGATGAGAGGGCCCATAATCCTGGGGCAAGAGGCCAGCAGCCAGGCCCCTCCAAAACCCAGTGGCGAGGTTGGTTTCGCCACAATTGCCAACCCTTGTAATGAACAAAATGTATAAAAAAAAACTCCATATGAAGCTGGTACCATCTGGGTCCTACACAGCTCGATGGGTGTCCTTATTACAGGTCTTCAGTGCACAACTCGAAGGTTGCTTGCATCAAACGATAGAGACTGATAAATCCACCTTAGGCTTCCTGCACACGAACGTGTGCTTCCCGTTGCCATATTGCGGACCGCATTTGCGGATCCGCAATACACGGGCACCGTTCCGTGTGCATTCCGCATCACGGATGCGGACCCATTTACTTCAATGGGTCCGCAAATCCGGAGCTGCGGAATGGTGCGGAACGGAAGCACGGAACCCTACGGGAGCACTACGGAGTGCTTCCGTGGGGTTTCGTCCCGTACTTCCCTTCCGCAAAAAGATAGAACATGTCCTATCTTTTTACGGAATGGCCGGATCGCGGACCCATTAAAGCAAATTGGTCCGCGATCTGCTGCGGCTGCACCACGTACGGTGTTCGCGCATTGCGGCCCGCAATTTGCGGGCCGCAGCACGACCACGAGGCGCATGAGGCCTTACCTAGATAATCTGCACATTGCACATATAATAATCAATTGATTGCTCATGAAAAAAAAAAAACCTTGTTCTTGCACTTCAATCATAAAATTTTCCAAATTCCAGATATTCTTACAGATGAGTTTTAAGGGTTTTGTGTTACTACTTATTTGTAATTTGTGTCTGAAAGAGTTTGAGAATACTGCAGAGAGAAAAACATTATTTTCCATTCAAGATTTAGTGTAAAAACAAAATCATGGGGTTTTAGCTGAATAATTCATGCATGTAATTATTACCAGAACTGTGATGAAAGGTATTTTTCTTGGTGACTGCAGCGCATGTTCCTTGATCTGGGAATGTCAAATTCAAATCTTGTTTGTGTAAAGATCTCTAAAAGCTGAGCGCATAGCTGCAAATTACCCAAGCGGACATTACAATAAAAAGTATCAACTCCTTAAAGAGGTTGTCTCGCTTCAGCAAACGACATTTATCAGGTAGACAAACTTAATACGAGGCTCTTACTAATGTATTGTGATTGTCCATATTGCCTCCTTTGCTGGCTGGATTTATTTTTCTGTCGCATTATACACTGCAAGTATCTAGGGGTTATAATACGTTTTATTTACTCCAAAATGAAGTCATCCCACAAAATATAAAGCCCTCTCACAGCTCCATAGAAAGAAAAATAAAAAAGTTATGGCTCTTGGGATGTGGCGATAGAAAAACATTTTCTTTTTAAAAAGTGTTTTTATTCTGCAAAAGCAGTAAAATGAAAAAAAAAAATATTTAGTATCGCTGTAATTATACTGAGCAACAGAGTAAAGTTATCATGTTATTTATGCCCAAGAATAAACGACGCAAAATTTATAACAGAAAAACTCAGTGGTTGTATTGCTATTTTTTCCCATTCGCCCTCCCAGAAAGACTCAAAGGGGTTACCCCATCTTAGACAATGGGGGCATATCGCTAGGATATGCCCCCATTGTCTGATAGGTGCGGGTCCCACCTCTGGGACCCGCACCTACAACGAGAACGGAGCCGGGGAGAGTTGTGGCTGGAGGACCCCGGTTTTCCCAGGATCCGTCCACCACCAGGCGCAGCTCCCCGCCTCTCCCATTGAAGTGAATGGGAGCGCACCGCGCATGAGCGGCCTCGCTCCCATTCATATCTATGGGGCCGACGGAAATAGCCGAGCCAGCGCTCGGCTATTTTCGGCGGCTCCATAGAAATGAATGGAGGGCGGCTGTGCATGCGCAGTGCGCCCTCCTCCACTTTCTCCGCTCCGTTCTCCTTGTAGGTGCGGGTCCCACCTCTGGGACCCGCACCTATCAGACAATAGGGGGCATATCCTAGTGATATGCCCCCATTGTCTAAGATGGGATAACCCCTTTAATCAGTAAGTTATGTGTACCCCAAAATGCTACTGCTGCCACACGCGGAAGGCCCCTAGGGACTGCCATATGCAGGATCTCCAACATGCTACAGCTGACCGTTATCCGGACTTCATCGGACAGCTAAGTAGTCCTTCTAGGCGACTAATCCCCGCTTTATTCAATTATTCGTACCATGGATTCTATAGTTGTAAGATCATTGTATGTATCTGTCCCCTGAAGACTTGGCGAGAGCCAAAGAAACGCGTTGGGACACTCTCAGTTACCATTATTGTTTCATCTCTCTTTTCCTTATACATCTTGACGAAGCTGGGCAGTAGAGAGAGGTAGGGACTTTGAGTTCATTTGGGTCTGAGGATTAGCATATAGGGACATATAGGGGTATAGACTCAGTATCTTAGATCTCAATACTGTCCTTGCTATTCCCTCCTTCCCATCTGCTTCTGTCATTCCACTGTGTATCCACCATACAGTGCTGGATGATTAGGCGTAAGCTATTAATAGTGTTATATGTACTTTACACATTGAATATCTATTTTTGGGCTCATTTTTTTTATAACGTATATTTATTAAATGTTAAGTTTTAATATCGGTTTATTACCCCATGTGATATTTTCTACCCCAAAATGGCATCAATAACAACTAGAACTTGTCCTGCAAAAAAAAGTCC
Organism: Bufo bufo; assembly: GCF_905171765.1. NCBI lineage: Eukaryota > Metazoa > Chordata > Amphibia > Anura > Bufonidae > Bufo > Bufo bufo. The sequence goes on along the minus strand of NC_053390.1, from coordinate 694,193,569 downwards.
TCACACAGCTGTATCGATGGAAAATTATAAAAAAAATGATAGCTTTTGGAAGGCGACGATGATGAAAAAAAAATCACTTGGTCATCAAGGCCCAAAACAGGCTGGTCACTAAAGGGTTAATATAGATTTTATAATACGGAATAGAAATGTGTGAAATATGTTCCTAAGATACCAAGCCTCATGCTTATTCACAAGTTTTAGTTTTTTTACGTTATTAAATGTGCTAGTAATGGAACACAGGCAAACAATGAGTGAAGTTTTCTGTTCTGCCTAACATAGTATGGGACAAACAGAGGACTGCTAATCTAATCAGCAATGCTTCAATGATGCTCTCTGCAAAAGAAGACGGAAAAAAAAAATATTCCATAAGGTCCACTTCAGCAGAATATTATGCACCTATTCATTCCAACTGTGAATGCAAGACAGGATCTCAAATACCCAGCTGGAATCTAACAGCATCGCACCAGGCTCCAGATGCCCATTCAGTCTAGAATCCAACAGCTGGGTCCCACACCGCACAGCTGGTCTCCCTATTTGAATGCTAATATTCCTGTTACAAAGTATGTACAGTAATATAAAAAATATGTTTGCATAGAGTACGCCTCATCCCGCTATTCTCTACACTTAATGCACATACTATACACTATTGGTTCATATTCTTGATACTTTTTCCAGTCAGTTGCCCTTGGCCGTATTGGGTGTAATAGAGTGAAATCAATGGCATGTAAACCTGACATCTTTCTGGGCTAATGTTCCTTTTGGGCAATTATCAGTATCAGTTTAAAAATGGAAAAATAAAGCACACTCGAGCTTCTGTTGGGCGCCTGATGATTTTTTAATTGGTCATCATGGACAGCCAGGCAGGCTTTGAAGAGATATTTGTCATGCAAGTTGTAAGATTTCCTACTTGCTTCAAATGTGTTTTTCTGTCATCACACTTAGCAATTGACTTTGTAGAACAGAAGAGGTGCTGTATGCATTAATTCATGACTTGATGATCTACCACGGAGATTGCACTTTCATTATGCCCTCTGGCGATAATCAGAGGCCCGCAGCAATAAAATCGAATGGGATCCCACTCCTCCGTAACCAAAACCAGAAAGTGAGCTTAAGAAATGGAAAAGTTCTAATTATGATGTTATTTTCTCAATCATTTTTGTTCTCTTCTTTCCATTATCCATCACCACCCCTCCTCCCGCACAGGCAATCGGATAGATATTCCTCCCCATCAATCAACTGTACATAGGCATGCTTGTGTTCTCAATGGGGGCTGCAGAATAAAACACTGTCCGACTCCTCTAGCAGAGGCTTAAGGTCAGCCAGCCCCTACAAAATCGCCTAGTTTGGCCAATGTTAATGTAATGTGTATGGCCCCCTTAGCACTCTCATCTATAATGATTATCAGCTGCCACTCGCCAATGAGACTTTGTTTATTGTCGAAGTTGGGCCTCCTCAGCCAAAGGGCGCACAATTTTACCATAAAACTTCATGCCCATTATTCCGCAGGTGGGAGTGGACCGGCTGCAACATCTCGCCATAATCTTACTCATGCTCTAGTTTTAAAGGGAATCCGTCACCAGTTTTATGGTGTTCTAACTAAGGGCAACATAAACTAGTGACAGATCCTGTTAGCAGAATGCTGGCTCACTTTCCATAACTGACCCAGCCGTTTTGCTAAAATCTTGCATTGGACAGCTCCAGCACATGTTGATGAGTCCCCGTATTCATGAGCTCCTGGCTTTCTCCACACCCTGCTGCTAATTCAGTTGGAAATAAAATGTCAGAGGCATGGAGTAGAGAAAGCCAGAGGCTCATGAACAAGGGGACTTGTTGGCATGTGCTGGAACTGTTAGGACCGAGCAGCATTAAACTGGTGACAGGTCCCTTTAACTCAGGCATCTCAAACTCGCGGCCCTCCAGCTGTTGTAAAACTACAACTCCCACAATGCCCTGCTGTAGGCTGATACCTGTAGGCTGTCCGGGCATGCTGGGAGTTGTAGTTTTGCAACAGCTGGAGGGCCGCGAGTTTGAGATGCCTGCTTTAACTGAATTAAACCAGTCAGACATAATTTTTCAGTCGTTAACACTGTTGCGCTGCAGAACCAGGTCCAAGGATCAAAATCAAACAGAGAAGTATTTGCATGAGTAGGTAAGAAAGGGATGCAAATGAGCTCTTAACAAGCTCTTCCTCTACTGCCACCAGATGTAAGGCAGCTATCCTGTAAGTCAGTGTTCCGCTCTTTAAATAAGCCTCGAGACATGACTCGGATATTAAATAAGCCAGCACCTCATCTGCAGACAGCTGTTTCGGGGTGATTGCCCCTAATCAGTGCAGAGCAGAGTGTACTGGCTTAACTGGGTGAGCGGCCTGTCAGGGTTTGGGGGGTACTATCTCTCCTTGGGGAGAGAGCGCCTTAATCGGCATGAGGAGACATATAGGCCATACATGCTCCTCTGGAATTTTGGGAAGAAAGGGATGCAGATAAGCTCTTAACAAGCTCTGCCTCTACTGCCACCAGGCAGGTTTTCTTCCTGATTCCTTTTCCTTTCATTACTTTGCATTCTTCCTGCATTCTACTGTAAGGTTAATTAGCTCGTCAAACTGCCAAGAGCTGACATACCATATGTGAAACCAGTGTGGTTGCACTGGGGCCCAGTAGGTAAGTGGGCACACGTTCCCCTTAAAGGGATTCTGTCACCTCTTTTTACCCTATAGAGATGCGTACATGCACGGCTAGATCGCCGCTAGCATGTCCGCAATATAGTTGTCCCATATCTGTCACAGCCAGACAGCTGAGAAGCGCTCACAGGAGCTTCTCAGATCCTCCTCCTTGAATTTCTTTGTTTTGGTTTAGTTTCTCATCTCGTTAGTCTATCTCAGCTGTCATGCAGTTGGACTGATTGCTACCCTTTAAGTTCCTCCCCATAATGCAGTAGTGTGCGGCTGATACAACTTCCTGGAGTGTGTGTGCATGCTGTTCCGAGTTCCCAGTCCTCAGTCGTCAGTCGTCTGCAAGATAAGTGCTGTTTATGTATTTATGATTTTGTCTTTTCTGGATCCAGGTGACCCTGACTCCCTCCGTGTCAGTGTAGGGAGCCGGTGGTCGTGTCCCTTCACTATTGTAGGGTCTTCAGGTAATAGATAGCCGAGGAATGTGGATATGCGGCCATCCACCTTTGGGGTGTTCGCATAGGCTGAGCAGTGAGGGAGAGCGGCAGGTCTATTGCAGGGGTCTCCCTTTGTTCCTTAGTTGTGGATCCAGAGAGACATTGTTTATATGGTATTGTCTTGTTTCCTGTACACCATCCGTGACATTATCAGCCGCCAAAACCGTCTCAAGCATGGATCCGGTTTCACTTTTGGCTGAACGCTTTCAGGGTCTTTCTTTGGAGGTAGCTGATCTCCGTAAGACTTTTTCTCAGTTTCAAGTGACCGGTTCAGCTTGCGTTCATGGAGTTTGTGCTGAGCCTAAGATCTCGCTCCCGGATACGTTCTCCGGGGGTAGTGAGAATTTTGTGCGTTTTAGAGAGGCTTGCAAACTCCATTTTCGCCTTCTTCCCCATTCTTCTGGTGATGAAGAACGGAGGGTGGGGATCAATATATCGCTGCTCAGGGGTAACGCTCAGTCCTGGGCCTTTTCGCTGCCGGAGGGGGCACGGCCCCTTCGTTCAGTGGATGAATTCTTTTTAGCCCTGGGTCAGATATATGATGATCCGGATCGTATTGCTCTGGCTGAGTCTAGACTACGTCTGTTATGCCAGGGTAAACAATCCGCAGAGATATACTGTTCAGAATTTCGGAGATGGGCAGCAGATACGGGTTGGAATGATGCTGCACTCCGAAGTCAATTTTGCTATGGTCTTTCAGAGGGATTGAAAGATGCATTTGCCTTTCATGAAAGACCTACCTCCTTGGATTCTGCTATGTCTCAGGCTGTTCATATTGACAGGCGTCTTAGAGAGAGAGGAGAGATCTCTCCTTCCTGTCATACTCAGTCCCGGGACAGTGCAGCGGTCTCATTCTGTGCACAGGGGTCTCAGTCGCTGTCAGCCCCTTCTGAGCAGGAGTCCATGCAGCTGGGGTTGATTGCCTCTGACAATAGAAGATTCAGCCCGCAGGGGAGGGTTTGTTTTTGTTGTGGAGGTATAAATCATCTGGCAAATGTTTGTCCCTCTAGGAGATTCAGGCAGTTTTCTGGGAGTAATAAAGAGACAAAAAGGAAAAAATCTTTTAAAAATGTTCCGTCTGTTACTATTGGCAGGGTTGAGGCGGAAATTGAAGGTTTTCCGTTTGCTTGTAGTTCCCGTTTTGTCCTGCCTGCTAGGGTGGCGCTAGAGAGCAAGAGCATTTTTTGTGAGATTTTTGTGGATAGTGGAGCAGCTGTCAACCTCATTGATAATAAATTTGCAATAACTCATGGTTTCCAGGTATGCACTTTGGGAAAGGATATTCCTGTTTTTGCTATTGATTCAGCTCCACTTTCTCAGAAATCATTAAAGGGCATAGTTCACAATATCAGTTTAATTGTGAGTGATGCTCATGTTGAGGATGTGTCATGTTTCGTCCTTAGCGGTTTGCCTACTCCTCTAGTGTTGGGGCTACCCTGGCTCACTAAACATAACCCCACCATTGATTGGCAAGCAAGGCAAATAAATGGTTGGAGTAACTTTTGCAGAGAGAATTGCCTCATAACATCTGTTTCTGAGGTTTCTACTAAGACTGTACCATCTTTCCTCTCTGAATTTTTGGATGTCTTCTCTGAGAGTGGAGTTCAGGGTTTACCTCCGCACAGGGAGTATGATTGCCCTATTAATCTCATCCCAGGCGCCAAGCTGCCTAAATCTCGTTTATACAATCTCTCCCAACCTGAGAGGGTCGCTATGCGGGCTTATATCTCTGAGAGTCTGAGAAAAGGACACATACGACCCTCGAAGTCACCTGTTGCCACTGGTTTTTTCTTTGTTAAGAAAAAAGATGATTCTTTAAGACCTTGTCTGGATTTCAGGGAGCTGAACAGTATCACTATTCGTGATCCTTATCCGCTTCCTCTGATCCCGGACCTGTTTAACCAGGTTGTTGGGGCTAAAGTCTTTTCCAAATTAGACCTAAGAGGGGCATACAACCTGGTTAGGGTCAGAGAAGGAGACGAATGGAAGACGGCTTTCAATACCCCTGAGGGCCATTTTGAGAATTTGGTTATGCCTTTTGGTTTGATGAATGCCCCAGCCAATTTTCAGCATTTCGTCAACAGCATTTTTTATCATTTAATGGGAAAATTTGTATTAGTGTATTTGGATGACATTTTGATTTTTTCTCCTGATTTCAAGACTCATAAGGAACACTTACGTCAGGTCTTGCTCATCCTGCGGGAGAATAAATTATACGCGAAACTGGAAAAATGTGTGTTTGCGGTTCCAGAAATCCAATTTCTGGGGTTTCTTGTCTCCGCTTCTGGTTTTCGCATGGACCCCGAGAAGGTCCGCGCTGTGCTTGAGTGGGAGCTTCCTGAGAATCAGAAGGCGCTGATGCGTTTTTTGGGCTTTGACAATTATTACAGGAAATTTATTTTGAATTATTCCTCTGTTGTTAAACCACTCACTGATATGACCAGAAAGGGGGTAGATTTTTCTTCCTGGTCGGTAGAGGCGCGTAAGGCCTTTTCTAATATCAAGGAGAGTTTTGCTTCCGCTCCCATCCTAGTACAACCTGATATTTCGTTACCCTTCATAGTTGAGGTTGATGCTTCTGAGGTAGGGGTGGGTGCGGTCTTGTCTCAGGGTTCCTCTCCTGCCAAATGGCAACCGTGTGCCTTTTTCTCAAAGAAACTCTCCTCCGCAGAGAGAAATTATGATGTGGGAGATAGGGAATTGTTGGCCATCAAGTTGGCTTTTGAGGAATGGCGCCATTGGCTAGAGGGAGCCAGACACCCTATTACCGTGTTTACTGACCATAAAAATCTGGCCTACTTGGAGTCAGCCAAGCGTCTGAACCCGAGACAGGCCAGATGGTCTTTGTTCTTTTCAAGGTTTAATTTTGTTGTTACGTTCCGCCCTGGGGTTAAGAATGTGAAGGCAGATGCCCTGTCACGTTGTTTTCCGGGAGGTGGGAATTTTGAAGACCCGGGTCCCATTTTGGCTGAAGGTGTGGTGGTCTCTGCTCTTTTTCCTGAATTGGAGGCAGAGGTGCAGGCAGCCCAGTCAGAAGCTCCTGATCTTTGTCCTCCTGGGAGGTTGTTTGTGCCTCTCGCTTTGAGACACAAGATTTTTAAAGAACACCACGACACGGTCCTTGCTGGGCACCCGGGGGCAAGAGCCACACTGGATCTCATCGCTCGGAGATTCTGGTGGCCTGCGCTTTGTAAGTCGGTTGAGGGTTTTGTGGCAGCTTGCGAGACTTGCGCTCGTGCCATGGTCCCTCATTCACGGCCATCAGGTCCTCTCCTTCCTTTGCCCATTCCTTCCCGTCCTTGAACACATCTGTCCATGGACTTCATAACGGACTTGCCTCATTCCTCGGGGAAGTCTGGGATTCTGGTGGTGGTGGACTGTTTTAGCAAAATGGTGCATTTTATCCCTTTTCCTGGTTTGCCCAATGCTAAGACGCTGGCGCAGGCATTTATTGACCACATTGTCAAATTGCATGGGATTCCTTCAGACATAGTCTCTGATAGGGGCACGCAGTTTGTTTCCAGATTCTGGAAGGCTTTCTGTTCTCGCTTGGGGGTTCGGTTGTCATTCTCTTCTGCTTTCCATCCGCAGTCGAATGGCCAGACAGAGCGCGTCAATCAGAATCTGGAGACATATCTGCGCTGTTTTGTGGCGGAGAATCAGGAGGATTGGTGTTCTTTTTTGTCCCTTGCTGAGTTTGCTTTAAATAACCGTCGTCAGGAGTCCTCTGATAAGTCACCATTTTTTGGTGCATATGGGTTCCATCCGCAGTTTGGGACTTTCTCGGGAGAGGGCTCTTCTGGTTTGCCTGATGAGGACAGATTCTCCTCGTCTTTGTCATCTATTTGGCAAAAGATTCAGGATAATCTAAAGAGCATGAGTGAGAGATATAAGCGTGTGGCGGATAAGAGACGTGTGCCTGGTCCGGACCTGAATGTTGGTGATCTGGTGTAGTTGTCTACCAAGAATATCAAATTGAAGGTTCCCTCCTGGAAGTTGGGTCCTAGGTTTATTGGGCCTTACAAGATCCTGTCTGTCATCAATCCTGTTGCCTACCGTCTTGATCTTCCTCAGACTTGGAAGATCCATAATGTTTTTCATAAGTCCTTATTGAAACCTTATGTTCAACCTATTGTACCCTCGCCTTTGCCTCCTCCTCCGATGATGGTTGATGGAAATCTTGAATTTCAGGTCTCTAGGATTGTGGATTCTCGTCTTGTCCGCGGTTCCCTCCAGTACCTCGTTCATTGGGAGGGTTATGGTCCTGAGGAGAGGATGTGGGTCCCAGTGACGGACATTAAGGCCTCTCGTCTCATCAGGGCTTTCCATAGGTCCCATCCTGAGAAGGTGGGCTCTGAGTGTCCGGAGTCCACTCCTAGAGGGAGGGGTACTGTCACAGCCAGACAGCTGAGAAGCGCTCACAGGAGCTTCTCAGATCCTCCTCCTTGAATTTCTTTGTTTTGGTTTAGTTTCTCATCTCGTTAGTCTATCTCAGCTGTCATGCAGTTGGACTGATTGCTACCCTTTAAGTTTCTCCCCATAATGCAGTAGTGTGCGGCTGATACAACTTCCTGGAGTGTGTGTGCATGCTGTTCCCAGTTCCCAGTCCTCAGTCGTCTGCAAGATAAGTGCTGTTTATGTATTTATGATTTTGTCTTTTCTGGATCCAGGTGACCCTGACTCCCTCCGTGTCAGTGTAGGGAGCCAGTGGTCGTGTCCCTTCACTATTGTAGGGTCTTCAGGTAATAGATAGTCGAGGAACGTGGATATGCGGCCATCCACCTTTGGGGTGTTCGCATAGGCTGAGCAGTGAGGGAGAGCGGCAGGTCTATTGCAGGGGTCTCCCTTTGTTCCTTAGTTGTGGATCCAGAGAGACATTGTTTATATGGTATTGTCTTGTTTCCTGTACACCATGGGTGTCAAACATGCGGCCCGCGGGCCGCACGCGGCCCGCAATAAATATCTTTGCGGCCCGGCAGTCTAGTATCTCTGAAAATGAGCGCTGCTATCGGCGCGCTCATGTTCTCTCAGCAGCACGGGGAGAAGGAAGCTGTCCTCCCTCCCCACTGTGCTGCTGCCGCTGCCACCAATGAGAAGAGAGGGGGGGAGGAGGGGCGGGCGCACTGCGCCACCAATGAGGAGAGAGGGGCGGAGGAGGGGCGGGCGCACTGAGCCACCAATGATAGGACTATTCCCATTTCCCACACAGAGCGGGGCCCAGCGATGTCTCAGCACTCACCATTAGTCCTGGGCGCCGCTCCGTTCGCCCGCAGTGCCCCATTACTGTCTCCTCTCCTGCTCCCCATGCTGCTGATTACTATTGGAGCGATGGGAGGAGACATCAGCTTCACTAGTGGGCGTTCCTTCTCCCTGCGCTGCGATTGGACAGCGCTACAGCCAGGAAGAAGGAACGCCCACTAGTGAAGCTGATGTCTCCTCCCATCGCTCCGATAGTAATCAGCAGCATGTGGAGCAGGAGAGGAGACAGTAATGGAGCACTGCGGGCGAACGGAGCGGCGAACAGAACTAATGGTGAGTGCTGAGACATCGCTGGGCGCCGCTCTGTGTGGCCTGATAGTGAAAGTCAGTCTTTAACACAATACAGGAGGCGGGTGCCGGCAGCAGAATCGCATTGCCGGCACCCTGCCGCTGACAGGGAGCTGCGATCAGAGGCAGTTAACCCCTTAGATGCCGCACCTGAGGGGTTAACTGCTGATCTGCCAGTACTAGCCTCCTGTATAAAGGGGTAATTTATCATTGGTGGTGCAGTGTGCCCCCTCACCCTCAACCCCCCATCCCATTAAAATCATTGGTGGCACAGTGCGCCAGCCCCTCTCAACCCCCCCAGTATTAAAATCATTGGTGGCAGTGGCCACAGGGACCTCTCCCCTCCCCCTCATTGGTGGTGCAGTGGCAGCTTCTGATCGGAGCCCCAGCTGTGTAAGCCTGGGGCTCCGATCAGTTACCATGGCAGCCAGGACGCTACAGAAGCCCTGGTTGCCATGGTAACATCCCTGATGCTGTGTGCACAAGGCACAGAGCAGCAGGGACAGTGTGAAGTCCTATTCACCCTGATAGAGCTGAATAGGACAAGGGATGAAAGATCCCAGGTTCTCGCCCCTAAGGCTACTTTCACACTTGCGTTCAGAGCGGATCCGTCTGAGACGGATCCGCTCATATAATGCAGACGGTGGATCCATTCAGAACGGATCCGTCTGCATTATATTGTAAAAAAAAAAAAATTTTTTTTTTGATGCGGCCCACATAAACTAAAATTTTGTTTTTTTGGCCCATGTTAGCCTTTGAGTTTGACATGCTTGCTGTACACCATCCGTGACAATATCTCTGAGTGGTTTTATTGAGTGTAAAAGATGATTTTATATATATGTAAATCAGCCTGGTAAATAGCCCAAGGGGCTGTACTAACCGTTCTGGAGCCCAGCCACGCCCCCCTCTATAGGGTAAATAGAGGTGACAGAATCCCTTTAAGAGCAGCTTCATGCCATTAAATTGTATGAACAGTGTATCAAGAAACGATCCAGCACTTGGTAAATTCAAACTTCTTGACTTTATTTCATCTTGATTAATATATAATATCCATATACTGTAGCATTTTATTGGCAGCCCCACAGATAGTCACTTACGTGTTTCAAATGCTGAGTGCGTTCTTATTAATGGCTAACAACAGTAGTGACTACTTCCTAAACGGGTTTTCTGGGATTTTACTACTGATGACCTATCCTCGGGATAGGTCATCAGAATCTGATCAGTGGGGGTCCGACACCAGGGATCCCTGCCGATCAGCTGTTTCAGAAGCACAGCTTACCAAGCACAGCACAGGGATATGGAGTATATACAGTCCTGATCAAAAGTTTAAGACCACTTGAAAAATGGCAAAAAATCATATTTAGCATGGCTGGATCTTAACAAGGTTCCAAGTAGAGCTTCAACATGCAACAAGAAGAAATGGGAGCGAGACAAAACATTTTTGAGCATTCAATTTAATGAAAACAACGAATAAACTGAAACAGGCTGTTTTTCAGCTGATCAAAAGTTTAGGACCACACCTCCAAAAAAAAAACTAAACCCCCCAAAAACAGAAATCCAACTTCCAAACATGAACTCAGTAATGAGTAACTCTGCCGTTACTGTTTATCACTTCCAAAATTCGTTTCGGCATGCTTGATGCAAGCGTTTCCATGAGGTGAGTGGGAACATTTCTCCAAGTGGTGAAGACGGCCGCACGAAGGCCATCTACTGTCTGGAACTGTTGTCCATTTTTGTAAACTTCCCTTGCCATCCATCCCCAAAGGTTCTCAATTGGATTTAGATCAGGGGAACACGCAAGATGGGCCAAAAGAGTGATGTTATTCTCCTGGAAGAAGTCCCTTGTCCTGCGGGCAATGTATACTGTACCGTTCTCCTGTTGAAAAACCCAGTCGTTACCACACAGACGAGGGCCCTCAGTTATGAGGAATGCTCTCTGCAACATCTGGACATAGCCAGCGGCCGTTTGACGCCCCTGCACTTCCTAAAGCTCTATTGTTTCACTGAAGGAAAAAGCACCCCAGACCATTATGGCGCCCCCTCCACTGTGGTGCGTAGAAAACATCTCAGGTGGGATCTGCTTGTCATGCCAGTAACGTTGAAAACCATCAGGACCATCAAGGTTACATTTTTTCTCATCAGAGAATAAAACTTTCTTCCATCTTTTGAATGTCCCATGTTTGGTGCTCTCTTGCAAAGTCCAAACGAGCAGTTCTGTGGCGTTCAAGGAGACGAAGTCTTTAAAGACGTTTTTTGTTTTTGAAGCCCTTCAGTCTCAGATGCCGTCTGATAGTTATGGGGCTGCAGTCAGCACCAGTAAGGGCCTTAATTTGGGTCGAGGATCGTCCAGTGTCTTGACGGACAGCCAATTGGATCCTCCGGCTCAGAACTGATGACATTTTTTTGGGTCTTCCACTTGACTTTTTTGTTCCATAACCCTCAGGATCATTTAAGAAATTCCAAATGACTGTCTTACTGAGTCCCACCTCAGCAGCGATGGCGCGCTGTGAGAGACCCTGCTTATGCAGTTCAACACCCGGCCACATTCAAAAAGGCAGAGTTTTTTTGCCTTTGCCATCACAACGTGTGACTACCTGACAGAAAATGACAATGAATCCACATCTTTGCACAGATTTGGCCTTTTAAAGGCAAGTGGTCCTAAAATTTGGATCAGCTGAAAACCAGCCTGTTTCAGTTTAATCATTATTTTTAATTAATTGAATGCTCAAAAAATGTTTTGTATCACTCTCATTTCTTCTTGTTGCATGTTGAAGCTCTACTTGGAACCTTGTTAAGATCCAACAATGTAAAATATGATTTTTTGCCATTTTTCAAGTGGTCTTAAACTTTTGATCAGGACTGTATAACGTATACATACCTTCAGCAAGACATCCAATTTTAAAGGGTTTATCTGACCTCCAGAAAACACTACTAAACTAGGAAATTGCTTAAAACAAAGAAGAAAAAAAAACACTCACCTCCTGAAAGACTCTCGTTTTCCTTAGAGTTGGCACAATACAGCCAGTCAGGTAAAGTTATCCTGGCATTTACCAAACTCCATCATAATGCCAGATGGGGAAACGTGATTCGTCCCTCCACAGAATATGTTTTCGCCAAGTCCATTGGCAGCATGCTTTACCCCACTCTATCTGACACTTATCTGACAATTATGCTATTGATGTAAGGCTTTCTTGTAGCTGCTCAGCCATGGAAACCCATGCAATAAAGGTCCAGGTGCAGTTTTTGTGCTGATGCTAATGGCAGAGCAGGTATGGCACTCTGCAGTTATTGAGTCAGCAGAGCGTGGGTGACTTTTATACTCTCTGTGCCTCAGCACTAGGCGACCCTGCTCTGTAACTTTTCTTGGTCTGCCACTTGAGTCTGCATGACTGAGATTCTGTGGTTCCTAAATACTTCCACTTTACAATAATGTCAATCACTGCAGATTGTGGTATATCTAGGAGGGAAGAAATTCCACAAATTGACTTGTTGCAACAATGACATCCTGTTACAGTACCATGCGGGAATTCAGTGAGCTTTTTATAAAAACCCATTCTTCTACAAATGTTTGTAAAGGCAGACTGCATGGCAAGAGGGTGGATTTTATACACCTGTGGCAATGGGACTGAAGGCAGAAGAACCCACAGCCTGTGTGAGTACAGCAGGAACAGTGGCATTGGTGGAGAAAGGAATAGGTAAGTATTACCAAACTGTCTTTCTTGTTTTGTACAGTGATCCAGCCATCTTTTAATATCTGTGTACAGTATGTAAAAGTATGAGATGCCTAAAACATGGGGGATATGGGCTGAAGGGATCAGGTTCTGAGGAATAATGTAGAAGGGGATAAAAGGAAAAGAGTTGGATTAGGGAATGTGAAAAGGATGCCTAAAGAGATGAGTTTAGGGCACAATTAAAACTGTGTATATTAGCAATTAATATGATGATGAATGATATGTCCTAGGGGAGGTAACACTGGGAGCGTCACTTGTAGAGGAGGATTTTGGTGTTCTTGTAGATCATAGATTAAATAACAGCATATAATGTCAATCAGCTGCTTCTAAGGCCACCAGGATATTGTCATGCATTAAACGAGGCATGGACTCGCGGGGCAGGGATGTAATATTACCACTTTACAAAGCGTTGGTGCGGCCTCATCTGGAATATGCAGTTCAGTTCTGGGCACCAGTCTATAGAAAGAATGCACTGCAGCTGGAAAAAGTACAGAGGAGAGCGACTAAACTGATAAGGGGCATGGAGGGTCTTAGTTATGAAGAAAGATTAAAATAATAAAATGTATCTAGTCTTGAGAAGAGATGTCTAAGGGGGGACATGATTAACCTATACAAATATATAACTGGTTTCCATGTAAAATCCCCTCAAAAGACAAGGGGGCACTGCTTTCGACTGGAGAAGAAAAAGTTCAGTCTCCAGAGGCGTAAAGGATTCTTCACCATAAGAACTGTGGAATAGTATATTTCAGGACGTGGTCACATCCGGAGCAATGGGTAGTTTTAAAAAGAGCTTAGATGAATTCTTAAAAGCAGAATACATTATTGCTTATGAAAATATGTACAATTCAGGGTCTCACTCCCCTCTTTTAAAATTCACATCCCCACCTTTCCTTTGGTTGAACTTGATGGCCTTACGTCTTTTTTTCCAACCATATTAACTATGTAAGGCTACTTTCACACTAGCGTTTTTGCTGGATCCGGCAGGGTTTAGCAAAAACGCTTCCGTTACTGATAATACAACCATCTGCATCCGTTATGAATGGATCCAGTTGTATTATCTTTAACATAGCCAAGACGGATCCGTCATGAACTCCACTGAAAGTCAATGGAGGATGGATCCGTTTTCTATTGTGGCAGAGAAAACGGATCCATCCCCACTGACTTGCATTTGGGGTCATGCTGGATCCGTATTGCTCCGCATCCCAGGACGGAAAGCAAACTACAACATGTTGCGGTTTCCTCTCTGGTATGGGAACGCAACTAAACTGAACGGCATTTTGGAGCACTCCGTTCTGTTCAGTTCAGTTTTGTCCCCTTTGACAATGAATGGGGACAAAACTGAAACGTTTTTTTTTCCCCGGTATTGAGCCCCTATGACGATCTCAATACAAGTCTGTATTTTAAAGTGGATGGGCAACACATGCAGTGACTGGCACAAGAAAAGGGTGGATTCTGGAGATGTTTTTTAGGTGCAGATGACAACAGAGAACAGGTAAATGAATATAGGGAATAAAGGAAAGATCCAGGACAGTAGGTTTAGTTCAGTTAGATGTCCTCAACACAAGAAGTTCAGTTTTTGCAAGCTTCATTTTAATTTTGTCTTATTTAATGTTGAGTTCTGTGATAGAACGAGCATGTGCCAATGTGCTCTGAACTCAAGCAGAAATAACCTATCATGCAGCTTCCTGAGCCTGTAACTTAGAGGCTGCAAAGTAAAGGCATTCAAAGTCAATTTACAAATTAGACTTGTCATTTGGAAAGTAGTTTTGCAGTATTAGACTTGAGGTCAATTTAATAATATTTCTAAATGCCAATATTTGATTCTTAAAGTACGCCTTTCACATGTTGCCTCTGGCTATAGATCAACTGTGAATATGTCAAAACTACAGAGAATGCTTTGAAGGTAGGGATAGTAGAGCCTGCTTTGTGGAGTTTACTCATAGAATCATCAAGGTTCTTCTCGCAGGTTCTCAACCTTCTTAGGGTACTTTCACACTTGTGGCAGAGGATTCCAGATGGCATTTGTGAGACGGATCTGGATCCATCTGACAAATGCATTGAAATACCGAATCCGTCTCTCCGATGTCATCTGGAAAAACGCATCCAGTATATATTTTTTTCACTGGAAGAACGGATCTATCAATGCGGCAATTTTAATGCCGGATCCAGCACTGATACATTTCAATGGAAATTAATGCCAGATCCGGCAAGTGTTCCGGATTTTTGGCCGGAGAGAAAAATGCAGCATGCTGTGGTATTATCTCTGGCAAAAAAACGTAAGAGAACAGAATGCTCTCCATTCAGAATGCATTAGGATAAAACTGATCATTTTTTTCCCGGTATTGAGCCCCTGTGACGGAACTCAATACCGGAAAAGAAAAACGCTAGTGTGAAAGTACCCTTAGCTTTCTACAGTACACTGCAGCCAAGAGGCTAAGAAAAACACCAGTATGTGATGAAAAAGATGATGGAAACTGGAATCCTGTATTTAAAAAAATATCCTCTGCGGGACCACGCCGGGGAAATGTGCAGAACATACAGTACAGACCAAAAGATTGGACACACCTTCTCATTCAAAGAGTTTTCTTTATTTTCATGACTATGAAAATTGTAGATTCACACTGAAGGCATCAAAACTATGAATTAACACATGTGGAATTATATACATAACAAACAAGTGTGAAACAACTGAAAATATGACATATTATAGGTTCTTCAAAGTAGCCACCTTTTGCTTTGATTACTGCTTTGCACACTCTTGGCATTCTCTTGATGAGCTTCAAGAGGTAGTCCCCTGAAATGGTTTTCACTTCACAGGTGTGCCCTGTCAGGTTTAATAAGTGGGATTTCTTGCCTTATAAATGGGGTTGGGACCATCAGTTGCGTTGAGGAGAAGTCAGATGGATACACAGCTGATAGTTCTACTGAATAGACTGTTAGAATTTGTATTATGGCAAGAAAAAAGCAGCTAAGTAAAGAAAAACGAGTGGCCATCATTACTTTAAGAAATGAAGGTCAGGCGGTCAGCCGAAAAATTGGGAAAACTTTGAAAGTAAGGGCTATTTGACCATGAAGGAGAGTGATGGGGTGCTGCGCCAGATGACCTGGCCTCCACAGTCACCGGACCTGAACCCAATCGAGATGGTTTGGGGTGAGCTGGACCGCAGAGTGAAGGCAAAAGGGCCAACAAGTGCTAAGCATCTCTGGGAACTCCTTCAAGACTGTTGGAAGACCATTTCAGGGGACTACCTCTTGAAGCTCATCAAGAGAATGCCAAGAGTGTGCAAAGCAGTAATCAAAGCAAAAGGTGGCTACTTTGAAGAACCTAGAATATGACATATTTTCAGTTGTTTCACACTTGTTTGTTATGTATATAATTCCACATGTGTTAATTCATAGTTTTGATGCCTTCATAGTCATGAAAATAAAGAAAACTCTTTGAATGAGAAGGTGTGTCCAAATTTTTGGTCTGTACTGTACATGAGAACCAGGGGGAATCGGGTCCAACAAACACAGAATTGATTTATCCCAGTTTATACGGAGACCCGATCTGTCACCAAAATCATGTATAAGGGACATTATGGGACCGAGTGACTCCTGTAAATCCCCAATATAGATTAGCATATCGTCCGCATATAGTGAGACACGTTCTTCACCAATGCCCGCCGGAAACCCTACAATCCGTCTGGACGACATCAGTAGACATGCAAGCGGTTTTCATTGCTATAGCAAAGAGAAGGGGAGAGAGGGGACAACCTTGTTGGGTGCCCTTTTCCAATTCAAAGGGCTCCGAGGTAGTATCATTGGCCCTGAAGCGCGCCACTGGACTTTGATATAGCAACTGGACCCAAGAAATAAAAGTATCCCTTAAGCCCATAGCCCTCAACACTCCCCATAAATACTGCCATTCAATGCTATCAAAGGCCTTAGCCGCGTCCAGAGATAGTATTTCCCGACACCCGACCGCCTCTGAATATTAAGAGACAGCTGCCTAAGATTAACTGATGTTAATTTATCAGGCATAAAACCAGTTTGGTCCTCATGAATAATAGTAGTAATTACAGTTTGTAGCTGATTTGCCAGAGGTCAGTAAGGAAATAGGTCTGTATGAATCAGGACGAGACGGGTCTTTTCCTGGCTTTGGCAGATCCACGATTATTGCTTCCCTCATTGAATCAGGCAGTCTCCCTGTCACGGCCTATGGTGTGCGCTGTGACACTGTTGCCACACTTGTGGTTGCCCGCGGCAACGTGTTGCTGTGAGAGCATGCGGTGGCAGTGTCTCGGCCTGATTGCCGTGACATGGTTGCCACGCATGCTGTTGCCGGTGGTAACGTTTGGCTTTGTTTGCTTTTGTGTGCACTTCCCCTTTAAGTGGCTTCCTTCCTCTGTCTGGTGTTGGAAGGGTTAACTCCCTTCCTAGTGTTTTGTGAACACTGGGTTTAAGTGTGTGTGGGTGTGGCTGCTTGGGCTATTTAGCCTCTGCTGGATGCCTGAAGCTGAGGGGTGCTCCAGCCATGGTGTATGCTGGAGCTATACTCCTGGTCTTCATATTCCATCTGTCCAGTGAGGGCCACCCTTGTGGTAATAGATGTTAGATGTTTTTATGGTGTCTTATGTTTATTGCAGCTATGGGTGTCCTGGGTCCCTGTGTGGTTTGTGGTGTGTGCTGTCTCCTTAATGTTGGTATGGACAGCAGCACTAGTGCACGGGTTCCAGTCTGTGTGTCTGTGGCAGGTAGGTGTGTTATAGGTTTTGCTTACCTGCCATCTCTATAGCTGTATGTGTTCCCCTCTCCTTGCGGCTAGGCCTTTAGAGACTCCTGTTCCTCTGTGTTGTGGAGGAACAGGTCGTCTTTACCCTGCTCCTAGTCCAGGGATTTCTTGATGGTTAATTGGGCCCCGAGGTTCCGGAGTATGAGCCCTCCTACCATCTGGGTTGGCTCATACGGTTAAGAGCTAGGGAGAGGATTAGGGATGCAATAGGAGGTGACCTGATCCCGGCGTCCTGGCCTAGCAGCTACCCTTTATCCCTTTGATACCGCACGGTGGGGGGGCTGAGGTAGTAGGACAGTGCTATATTTTTTAAAGAGCTCCGCTGGTAAGCCATCTAAGGCCTTTTTATTCAGGAATGATCCAAGCCCCAACTTCTGTTCCTCCAATCTAAGAGGCTGGTCCAGACAAATCGCATGCTCCCTTGAGATTCTGGGGATAGAAATGCCAGTGAGGTATTGCGCTATGTCTTCTGGGCCCCTTGACAGTTTGGACTTATATAGGTGTTTGCAGTATGAGTGAAATACTGACAGTATATCCATATCAGCAGTGACCAGTGAACCTTCAGCATTCTGGATAGCCAGCACTCTGAATGGTCCATCTTGCTCCCGTACTATTCTAGCTAACAACCTACCCGAGCCCTCCCCAGCCTCAAAGTACTTCTGTCTGAGAAAGAAGCGTTTATCGTCAGCAGTATGCAGTAAATGTTCCTTTAAAGCTACTTGCTCCGCCAACCATAAAGTCTCATTCTCACGGGTAGAAGACTCAACAAACTGCATTTCCGTCTCCACAACTGATTTTTGAAGTAGCTTCAAGGCGTGTCTAGACGTTGTTTTATGCAGGCTAACCCACTAGATATACAGCCCCCTTATGAATGCCTTAAAGGCATAACATAACATACAGCTCCCTTAAGTGCCTATCCCACATTGGTAGCAAAGAATTCCTGTAATTTAACCGTGATTTCCTCCCCACTGTCCACCAGCCGCAGCCAAAAAGGGTTGAGCTTCCATGTACCGACACCCAATTTGAGAACTATCTATATAGGGGAATGATCGGACAGGCTCCTGGGCAGATACGTAGCGTCCACCACAAAGGACAATAGGTCTGATGACCCTATAGCCAAGTCAATCCTGGAGAGAGAGTGATACAAATTAGAGAAGCAGGAGAATTGACGCGCCTTTGGGTTTCTCACCCGCCAGATATCAGACAGACCCAATTCCCTTAACCCCTTCTACCCCGGGCCAGTTTTCACCTCCTGCTTTGGAACACTTTTATTTATCCAAGCCATTCTGAGATTGTTTTCTCGTGACACATTGTAATTCATTATAGTCATAAATTTGAGTCAATATATTTTACATTTATTTATGAAAAAATCCCAAAATTTCAATTTCTCTGCTTTTAAAACAGAAAGTGATACCTCATAAAATAGTTATTACTTAACATTCCCCATATGTCTACTTTATGTTGGCATCATTTTGGAAATGTCATTTTATTTTTTTTAGAATGTTAGAAGGCTTAGAATTTTAGAACCAATTCTTAAATTTGTTAAGAAAATTTCCAAAACCCACCTTTTAAGGACCAGTTCAGGTCTGAAGTCACTCTGTGGGGCTTACATAGTGGAAATCCCCCATAAGTGACCCCTTTGCAGAAACTAAACCCCTCAAATTACTCAAAACTGATTTTACTTTGTTAATCCTTTAGGTGTTCCACACTTGACTTTTTTGGCAGATTTTCCATTTTAATCCATTTTTTTCTTTAACACATAGTGGGTTAACAGCCAAACAAAACTCAATATTTATTACCCTGATCCTGCGGTTTACAGAAACACCCCACATGTGGTCATAAACTGATATAAGGGCACACAGCAGGGTGCAGAAGAAAAGGAGCACCATATGGTTTTTAGAAGGCAGATTTTGCTGGACTGATTTTTAGATGCCATGTCCCATTTGAAGCCCCCCTGATGCACCCCTACAGTAGAAATTTCCAAAAAGTTACCCCATTTTGGAAACTAGGGGATAAGGTGCCAGTTTTATTGGTACTATTTTGTGGTACATATGATTTTTAATTGCTCTATATTACGTTTTTTGTGAGGCAAGGTAACAAAAAAAATTGCTGTTTTGGCACCGTTTTTATAACATTCACCTGACAGGGTAGATCATGTGCTATTTTTTTTAGAACAGGTTGTTACAGATGCAATGATATCAAATATGTCTATTTTCTTTGTTTGTTTCAGTTCTAGATAATAAAGCATAAAAATAAAAAAAAAGATGTTTTTGTGTCTCCATTTTCTGAACGCCTTATTTTTATTTATTGTTTTCTGCCGATCGTCCTGTGCAGGAGCTCGTTTTTTGCAGGAAAAGTTGAAGTTTTTATTGGTACCATTTTTGGGTACATATTTTGATCATCCATTATTAAACTTTATGGGGCAAGGTGACCAAAAAAATTGGTTGTTTTAGCACAGTTTTTAGGGGGTTAGATCATGTGACATTTTTATAGAGCAGATTGTTATGGACGTGGCAATACCTAATATGTATACTTTTTCCTTTTTATTTTTTACATAATAATAGCATTTTTAAAACAAAAAAAAAAATATGTTTTAGTGTCTTCATAGTCTGAGAGCTATAGCTTTTTTATTTTTTGACAGATTGTCTTAGGTAGAGGCTAATTTTTTGCGGGATAAGGTGACAGTTTTATTGCTACCATTTTGTGGGACATATACCTTTTTGATCGCTTAGTGTTGCACCTTTTGTGATGTAAGGTGATAAAAATGACTTTTTTTGACAGTTTTATTAACTTTTTTTTATGGTGTTTATCGGACGGGGTGGATCATGTGATATATATTTATAGAGCCGGTCGTTACGGACGCGGTAATACCTAATATGTTTGTTTTTTTCCTTTTTTTTCTTTATATTTTTTATTATAAAATCAGGGGAAAGGGGTGTTTTTTTCTTTATTTTACTTAAAACTTTATTTTTTTTATTAAAAACACTTTTTTTTTTAAACTTTATTTCTGTCCTACTCTGGGACTTCAACTTTTGAGGGTCCGATCCTCTCTGCAATGCATTACAATACATCTGTATTGTAATGCATTGCCTGTTTATGTATTACACTAAGTAATACACTAACAGGTTGCCTAAGAGACCCAGCCTGGGGCTGACCGTGGCATAGAAGGGGTTAATACGCCGGCATCAGCTTTTACAGCGATGCCGGCGGATACAGCAGGGGCCCGGCTATCACGGACTGCCGGGCCCCTGCAGTGATCGGGCGCGCACCCCTCCGGTGCCTGCCCAACCACCATGAAGTAATAGTACGTAAAAATGCGGCAAATCACTTGCCGCCATGACGTAGTATTACGGTATATGTCGGAAAGGGGTTAAAAGCTTAGCAAATAACGTGTCACTATTCGTCCCTGCTGAGTCTGTCACCCCCAACCTATCCAACCGTGGTGAGGGGCATGTGTTAAAGTCACCTATTAAAAGGATCGGACATGGGGAGCACCCCTCTGTAAAAGACATTGCCTCCTTTAGGACCTCACTGTTGTATGTTGGAGGAATATATACCGCTACTAAAACTAAAGAAAAATGATAACAAGTGCACCCCTCCCCCCCCCCCGAGAAGAGTGTATAGATAATGTAGAAGGGAAGGACTGACCCACCCATGGTCTGCTCAGCAGGCGGGTAGTGGTAGGCACCAAATGCGTCTCAGACAATCAAATAATGGCCGGCTGACATTGCTGGAGTGCGAGATATATGGCCGCGCGTTTCGTTGCCTCCCCCAGTCCTCTAACATTTCATCCCACAACTGTAAGTTTTTCAGCCATAATCTAGATGTCAACATATTGCAACAGGATAGGCAGGCCATGAACAGTGTGGAATTAGCCACCACCGCTCATTGGTCCAGATTGTTAGCCCAACCGTCTCTTCCCTAGAGCCTCCCAAACATAAATGATAAACATACCAGTATTTCCCAAGCATGTATCCCATAAAAATAAGACAAGTAATATAACTGAGGCAAAAATAATCAACAGCAAGAAACTGTAATCAGACATGTACTAAGATACCGCCGCTAGCCTACCTCCCAAAGAATAGATTCTACAGAGGACATCCTACTAAGGCCCCTTTCACACGAGCGAGTTTTCCACACGGGTGCAATGCGTGATGTGAGCGCATAGCACCCGCACTGAATCCTGACCCATTCATTTCTATGGGGCTGTGCACATGAGCGTTGTTTTTCACCCCTCACTTGTGCGTTGCGTGAAAATCGCAGCATGTTCTATATTCTGCGTTTTTCATGCAGCCCTGGTCCCATAGAAGTGAATGGGGCTGTGTGAAAAACGCATTGCATCCATTTCACTGATGGTTGCTAAGAGATGTTGTTTGTAAAACTTCTGTTTTTCATCACGAGCATGAAAAAAACGCATCAAAACGCATTGTACCCGCGCGGAAAAAAACTGAACGCAATTGCAGACAAAACTGACTGAACTTGCTTGCAAAATGGTTCGAGTTTCACTGAACGCACCCTGAATGCATCCGGAGCCAATCCGTCACGCTCGCGTGAAAGAGGCCTAATAAAAGCGCCATTATAGAGATAGGGCACCTACCAGTGCTATATACATTAGTACTCCTGTGCCAAACAACAAGATTACATTACCTATAATATAAAGAGAGCACTGAGTATAACATTCCAGTAAGTGGGGAAAAGGATAGTAGAAAAAAGCAGGAGAAAATAGAATATATCATACAGGGAAGGGGGGAGAAAGAGGAAAAAGAAAAAAAAGGGAAAAATATGTGACGCTTATCCGGCGCGTCCATTCAGTATTGCGCCAGTTATGTAAATCTCCCGCCCTGGTAGAGGGGTGTACACGTCATCCGGTGTCTTTTCTTGCCTTGAGGGAGTGTTCGTTAGTCTCCCACTATTGCGCAGCATCCAAAGGAGTATCAAACATGCAGACTTCTCCATGAGAAGCTACCCTCAGCTTGGCGGGATATAGCAGAGTAGTGAAGTTGTAAGTCCCGTTGGCTGCGTTTCACATCTTGGAACGTTGCTCTTTTGCGTTGCACTTTAGCGGAAAAATCCGGGAAGATGGATATTTTGTTCCCATTGATGAGGAGGTCAGGGCCTGGGTTTCCTGCGAATGCAGTCCCTATCCCTGAAGTGTAGTAGTTTCATCAAGACTGGACGTGGGGGGGGGGGGGGGGAGCCCTGGTGGTGGAGCTCGGAGAGGCACTCTATGTGCCCGTTCAATGGCAAATACATGAGAGAATGAGTCCTGGCCAAACTTGTGTGTCAGCCAATCTTCAAAAAACATCACTGGGTCGGACCCCTCTGCCCTCTCAGGGACCCCCACCAATCTGAGATTATTTCTGCGCGACCTATTTTCGAGGTCATCAGTTTTGGACATCAGTAAAGACACATTATGTATAATCCTGCCAAGATCCCATTTTACTGGGGGTAATTGGTCCTCCACATTGCTCACTCTTTCATCTTCTCATTGACTTGTCTCAGATCCTGTCTGATAAGGGAGACATTTTCCTGTAGATTGCCCACGTGAGAGTTAAAGAGGACCTTTCATCAGTTTAGCCCTAGTCTAATTATGGTTTTCCCTTATAGGGTGGCCCCCACTGATGCCATGACACTTTATTTTTTTCCAAATAACCCCCCGTTCGTCTGCTGTTAGCCCTATCAGGAGGGGAGGAGCTCATTCTCCCTGGCTAAGAGCGGTGCGCGCTGATTGGATGCGCTCACAGCCAGGGAGAAGAGAACCGCACCCAGCAAAACTGCGAGTCTCCGCCTAGTATAACCGAGTCGGCTCATTATAATATAAGGTGCCGAAATCAACGGGGCCAACAGCGAAAAAAAAAAAAAAGTGCCATGGCATCAGTGGGGGTGTTCCGTTAGATTTCCCTACCCTTGTCACTTGCTGCTGTGACGCGGTAGCACCGGACATGACGCGAGGAGGTGTGCCTCGCAGGCGCACAACGACGGGGTAGGGAAATTTCACAGCAGAGTTAGCTGGACACCGGCCGACACTGCGCATGCGCTGGGAGCCTCACCAGCGGTTAGGGTAGGGAAAAATTACGGGCCAGTGCTTTTTCCCTACCCTAACCGCTGGTGAAGCTCCCAGCGCATGCGCAATGTCGGCCGGTGTCAGCTGAGAACATCCATCCGATCACCGCGCCTGCGCACTGGCCCGTAATTCTTCCCTACCCTAACTCTGCTGTGAAATTTCCCTTACCCGTCGTTGTGCGCCTGCGCAGCACACCTCCTTCATGTCATGTCCGGTGCTGCCTCGTCACAGCAGGAAGTGACGAGGGTAGGGAAATCTCACGGGTAGGGAAATCTAACGGAACAGGGGCCGCCCTATAAGGTAAGACCATAATTAGACTAGGGCTAAACTGATGAAAGAATGTTTAATTATCTGCTGCAACACTGTACAACAGCGTATATGTCCTTTATAGTAGGCTCACCAGCAGGTATATGAACATTCCTGATGGAGGCACCTTCAAGTGTGCAGGATGGTGCGTGCAGGTTGATGGTGTTATCTGCCTGCAAGGCCGCCATTTTGGAGGTCACTTGCGCTTGGTAGGGGCCTTCAGGAGGGCCCAGGGGCTGTGTTGTTTGTAGTGGCGGTAGTTATCACAGCAGGCATGGGGGGCACTGAGGATGAGCGGGCATATTAACAAAGCAGGCTGCAACCTCCGCTGCCCGCGCCTCTAATGCGGCGCCATCTTGCCTCGGAGTGGCAGGAGGCCTGGCGTCCTTCTGATCCCTCTCTCTCTTCCCTGTTCCGTGTCATAATGACACAGAAGGTATCTGTTTGTTTGGCGACGACGTCTGGTGGCATCCAGGACAGTTTTTGTCCATTGCAGGAGGAGGATGGAGGAGAATTGAAGGAGGTAGGACGGGAGCCTCTCAGTGCTGCCTCCTCTTACATGGTTGGCCAGGCTGTGCCCCTGCCGGAAACTGGAATCCTAATCATCTGGGTAAGAGAACAGTTGGTTTCTATAGGCTGCAACTTAGAGAGTCTACCAAACCTTGAATAATAATTAGGGATGAGCGAAACATCCGAAGTCGATTCGCATAAAACTTTGTTCCAATACTGTACAGAGCAGGAGATCCATACAGTATTAGAATGTATTGGCTCCGATGAGCCGAAGTTATTGCTTCGCAAAGTCTCGCGAGACTTCGAGTAATAACTTCATAACTTAATTTGTACTGTAAAAAAACATTTCCTGAACTTGGGTTCAGTTCTGAGGTAACACTTGGAACCGAAACAGAGTTCGGGAAATGTTTTTTTTACAGTACAAATTTGTTTATGACGTTCTTACTCAAAGTCTCGCAAGACTTTGCGAAGCAATAACTTCGGCTCATCGGAGCCAATACATTCTAATACTATTAGAACAAAGTTTTATGCGAATCGACTTCGGATGTTGCATATGAAGTCGATTTGCTCATCTCTAATAATAAGGCCATGAGGAAGAAGCACTTCTACATTTCTTTGTCGGATGCATTGATTTCCCTAATTCCCAACCCACCAATCTACTTTTCTTGAGGCCAGTCTCTTCAGATGAAGCCTCACTAGTGTCAGGGTGGCTCTAGGGGTCGAATATTTATTGGTGCCAGACGGGTCCCACTAAACTCAATGTAAAAAAAAAAAAAAAAAAAAAAAAGGGCCTTTCAGGGGTTAAGTAAAAATGTCTCCCCACATGCACACGAGAGAACACTGTCCCTGCACTGGATGCAGAAGGGTCTGATGTGGGGCACATACATATTCTGGCCCGCTATGTGGGGCATTATGTATAAGGAAGGAAAGGGGTGACAAAAAAAAAAAGCCAATGAACTCACAGCTGTTAAAAATGGATGAAAAAACGATGTAAAACGGCTGAAACATAGATGGCCAGAAAATGGATGCACACAGACATGCAAAATTGCCGTGAAAAGCCGGCAGTGTGTTGCATTTTGTGAATACAGCCCACTAGCCCAGGCGCTTTCCTCACTGTCTCTATGACACAGGCATGGCCACACGTAGCGGCTCCGGTCCGCTATACGGCACTACTGGCTGCTCCCTGGGGGCGCTGTGGACTGCCCTCCTATAGGGGGCGCTGTGCTAGGCTCTTCCATAAGGCAGTAGTACTATGCATCACACCACGCTCTATATGTCTGTCCTCCTCCCCAGTACAGCTTCCCTGTCAGACGCCCTCCCCTCAGCGCCGTGCACACGGCTGCATTTCCGGCAGAGAGATGGAGGGCGGCGGCTCCCCGGTGCTGTACGTGCTGGCCGCCCAGCTGTGTGCCGTGTGCTCGCAGCCCCCGCTGCCCCTCGTCGTCACCACATGGCCCTTCCACAGCGCGACACAGGCAGGTGAGGCTTTTGCGCGGGGCTAGTATATCAGGGGGTGTGCAGCGCCCTCCTGTGGTGGTGGCTGCGCCCTGACTACCAGGACTGCTTCCTATAGAGACTCCACTGCACTCAGAGGTAGACGATTCCTGCACAGCAACCTGGTTTTGGTTCTGCATCCGATCCACGTTTTTTTACGCATCGGATGCGGACCCATTCACTGCAATAGGGCGGCAAAAGATGCAGACAGAACACCGTATGCCGTCCGCAACCCTCAAAAAATAGAACATGTTCTATTCTTGTCTGTTTTGCGGACAAGGTGAGGACATTTCTACAGGAGGTAAAAATAAAATGGCGGCATGCACATGGTGGTATGAGGCCCATAGTCGCATTCACGTACGTGTTCTCCACGGACAGCACACGCCCCCATTACATACCAGTTCTTTACCACAGTCCGTGATTTTAGCACGGGTGTATGCTCTATTTTGTCCGTGTCCAGTATCGTCTATGGGTCCGTGAAAACCACATGGTTTCTAGCGGTCACTAGGTCCTGTGTGCAGCGCACAGCTGCGGTATAAAAGCTGCCCATGTGTCATGACTGCAACGTGCCGGATTTTATAGGAAATGTGTCACCAAATATTGTATTTGCCAGTTAAAACCAGATGGGAACGCGTCTCCTTTTTTCCTAATCTGATTTTATTTCCAGATTACAGATTTTTTTATTCTATTTCCTGAACATTATTACGGGGGCGGCCATCTTGCCTGAACTGTTCTTAAAGCGGTTGTCCGGGCACAGCTCTGAACCCGGGCATACCCCCTTCTTTACATTGACCAGCAGCCTGCTGGAAAATACTCAAGGCTGGTCTGGGGCCTACATCAGGTCATGTGAAAGTACCTAATAATACATGTAAGGGTGGGTTCACACTAGCGTTATGGAGTCCGTTATGGCTTTCCGTTATAAGAGGGTTATAATGGAACATAACGGAATCCATAAGACAGAAGGACAGATCCGTTTTGCTGCCCACAGACTTGTATTATGATGGAATGCAAAACGGACGCCTTTAAAAGGAATTCCGTTTGCTCTCCGTCCTAATAGAAGTCTATGGGAATCAAAACGGATCCGTCTGGTTCCAGTTATGCAAGACGGAAAACAAAGTGCTGTCGACAGGACCCAGACGGATCCGTTATGTTTTCCCATAGACTTCTAATAGGACGGAGCAAAGAGGTGTTGGGAGGCCCCCATACACATGACACGAGAGGCGTTGGGAGGCCCCCATACACATGACACGAGAGGCGTTGGGAGGCCCCCATACACATGACACGAGAGGCGTTGGGAGGCCCCCATACACATGACACGAGAGGCGTTGGGAGGCCCCCATACACATGACACGAGAGGCGTTGGGAGGCCCCCATACACATGACACGAGAGGCGTTGGGAGGCCCAGCTGACATTTTTGTAATGTGTTTGGCCAGCGTTAGATTATTGGTACATCCTGGAGAAATCGCGGTGCCTGCCTTGTGTGCATTGACTATATTTGTGCTCTTGCTGTTTCATAGCTTGGAAAGCCCTAGCGGCTCGTGGATCCGCACTGGATGCAGTGGAGACGGGCTGTGCCCAGTGTGAAACTGACCAGTGTGATGGCTCAGTGGGATATGGAGGAAGCCCTGATGAATCTGGAGAAACAACGCTGGACGCAATGATTATGAATGGGTAACTATATGTTCTTGTATATTTTGCCATTTGTCACATTGCACAGGTTTTTGCGCTTTGTTCTCGAGTCCCTCATTTTACTTGAAGTTACCATTGCTGTCACCTTGGGGCTCATGCACACGGCGCAGCAGGCGGCGCGGCTCCATGTCTTCCGCTGAAGGGCGGGAGCCTTATGTATGAAAACATCCTTTTGTAGAAGCAATATTTCTAGGGGCGAAAACCTCTGCACATAGAGGATACAATGGACCCTGCCATCTGGTGGCCACATTGTAGAGTGCTACCAACATGTACACCTGTTGATCTTGGTGTTAGACCACCATTAAAGGCTGTGTTCTTGCTGGCTTCTAAACAGAGAGGACTAAACCTGGTGCTGTATGCATCTCAATGTCCTGGTCACCAACGGCGAATAATACAGAAGATTCTGAAGGTCATCAGAGCTTTTAGCTACTACTGGTCCCCGTACTTTGCCAACCTATCAAAGAGCAGGGCAAGGGGTAGTTTGTGTATATGGAAGGCATAGATGTTAAAGGGGTTGGCCCATCATAGACAATGGTGGCGTATTGCTAGGTTATGCCCCGATTGTCTGATAGGTGCAGGTCCCACCTCTGGGACCCACACCTACACCGAGAACAGAGTGGGGAGAGCTGTGGCTGGAGGGCCCCGGGTTTCCCGGGTTCCAGCCACCGCCAAGCGCTCACCCTATACAAGTGAAAGGGAGCGCACGGCGCTTGTGTGGCCACCACTCCCATTCATTTCTATGGGTCCGACGGAAATAGCCGAGCCAGTACACTTCTATTTTAGAAATGGAGGGCGGCTGCACATGCACAGTACACCCTCCACCATCTTTCCCCACTCCATTCTCAGTGTAGGTGCAGGTCCAAGAGATGGGACCGACACCTATCAGACAATGGGGGCATATCCTAGCGATATGCCCCCATTGTCTAGGATGGGCCAACCCCTAGTGCAGTAAGTATTTAGCAAGGGTTGCTACCACTGTTAGGCCTCATGCACACCACCGTATCTGTTTTGCAGTCTGTAGACTCCGGATTCACAAAACATGGATACCGGTTATGTGTGCAATACTGACAAGAATAGGACTTGTTCTGTCTTTTTAGCGGGCAGCGGAACAGACATACATACGCGGAGAGCACACATATTTTGCAGCCCCAAAGAAATGAATGGGTCCGCATCTGATCCACACAAAATTCAGATCAGATGCAGACAAAAAATACGGTCTTGTGCATGAGACCTAAGGCTGGATTCACACAGTTCACCAATAATAACTATAACACCATACTGCCCCAAGTTATGAAAATACACTGTTAAAAAAAAATAAAGGGAACACTTAAACAATACAATGTGACTCCAAGTCAATCACACTTCTGTGAAATCAAACTGTCCACTTAGGAAGCAACACTGAGTGACAATCAATTTCACATGCTGTTGTGCAAATGGGATAGACAACAGGTGGAAATTATAGGCAATTAGCAAGACACCCCCAATAAAGGAGTGGTTCTGCAGGTGGTGACCACAGACCACTTCTCAGTTCCTATGCTTCCTGGCTGATGTTTTGGTCACTTTTGAATGCTGGCGGTGCTTTCACTCTAGTGGTAGCATGAGACTGAGTCTACAACCCACACAAGTGGCTCAGGTAGTGTGGCTTATCCAGGATGGCACATCAATGCGAGCTGTGGCAAGAAGGTTTGCTGTGTCTGTCAGCGTAGTGTCCAGAGCATGGAGGCGCTACCAGGAGACAGGCCAGTACATCAGGAGACGTGGAGGAGGCCGTAGGAGGGCAACAACCCAGCAGCAGGACCGCTACCTCCGCCTTTGTGCAAGGAGGAACAGGAGGAGCACTGCCAGAGCCCTGCAAAATGACATCCAGCAGGCCACAAATGTGCATGTGTCTGCTCAAACAGTCAGAAACAGACTCCATGAGGGTGATATGAGGGCCCAACGTCCACAGGTGGGGGATGTGCTTACAGCCCAACACCGTGCAGGACGTTTGACATTTGCCAGAGAACACCAAGATTGGCAATTTCGCCACTGGCGCCCTGTGCACAGATGAAAGCAGGTTCACACTGAGCACATGTGACAGACGTGACAGAGTCTGGAGACGCCGTGGAGAACGTTCTGCTGCCTGCAACATCCTCCAGCATGACCGGTTTGGCATTGGGTCAGTAATGGTGTGGGGTGGCATTTCTTTGGAGGGCCGCACAGCCCTCCATGTGCTCGCCAGAGGTAGCCTGACTGCCATTAGGTACCGAGATGAGATCCTCAGACCCCTTGTGAGACCATATGCTGGTGCAGTTGGCCCTGGATTCCTCCTAATGCAAGACAATGCTAGACCTCATGTGGCCGGAGTGTGTCAGCAGTTCCTGCAAGACGAAGGCATTGATGCTATGGACTGACCCGCCCGTTCCCCACACCTGAATCCAATTGAGCACATCTGGGACATCATGTCTCGCTCTATCCATCATCGTCACGTTGCACCACAGACTGTCCAGGAGTTGGCAAATGCTTTAGTCCAGGTCTGGGAGGAGATCCCTCAGGAGACCGTCCGCCACCTCATCAGGAGCATGCACAGGCGTTGTAGGGAGGTCATACAGGCACGTGGAGGCCACACACACTACTGAGCCTCATTTTGACTTGTTTTAAGGACATTACATCAAAGTTGGATCAGCCTGTAGTGTGTTTTTCCACTTTCATTTTGAGTGTGACTCCAAATCCAGACCTCCATGGGTTGAAAAATTTGATTTCCATTTTTTTTATTTTTGTGTGATTTTGT
Organism: Bufo bufo; assembly: GCF_905171765.1. NCBI lineage: Eukaryota > Metazoa > Chordata > Amphibia > Anura > Bufonidae > Bufo > Bufo bufo. The sequence goes on along the minus strand of NC_053390.1, from coordinate 694,163,515 downwards.
TGTCAGCACATTCAACTTTGTAAAGAACAAAGTATTTCAGAAGAATATTTAATTAAATCAGATCTAGGATGTTATTTTTGTGTTCCCTTTATTTTTTTTGAGCAGTGTGTGTATGTATGTATGTGTGTGTGTGTGTGTGTGTATATATATATATATATATATATATATATATATATATATATATATATATATATATATATATATATTTCACCTAAAGAATTATTAGGAACACCTGTTCTATTTCTCATTAATGCAATTATCTAGTCGACCAATCACATGGCAGTTGCTTGAATGCATTTAGGGGGGTGGTCCTGGTCAAGACAATCTCCTGAACTCCAAACTGAATGTCAGAATGGGAAAGAAAGGTGATTTAAGCAATTTTGAGCGTGGCATGGTTGTTGGTGCCAGACGGGCCGGTCTGAGTATTTTACAATCTGCTCAGTTACTGGGATTTTCACGCACAACCATTTCTAGGGTTTACAAAGAATGGTGTGAAAAGGGAAAAACATCCAGTATGTGGCAGTCCTGTGGGCAAAAATGCCTTGTGGATGCTAGAGGTCAGAGGAGAATGGACCGACTGATTCAAGCTGATAGAAGAGCAACGTTGACTGAAATAACCACTCGTTACAACCGAGGTATGCAGCAAAGCATTTGTGAAGCCACAACACGCACAACCTTGAGGCGGATGGGCTACAACAGCAGAAGACCCCACCGGGTACCACTCATCTCCACTACAAATAGGAAAAAGAGGCTACAATTTGCACGAGCTCACCATAATTGGACTGTTGAAGACTGGAAAAATGTTGCCTGGTCTGATGAGTCTCGATTTCTGTTGAGACATTCAAATGGTAGAGTCCGAATTTGGCGTAAACAGAATGAGAACATGTATCCATCCTCTGATGGCTACTTCCAGCAGGATAATGCACCATGTCACAAAGCTCGAATCATTTCAAATTGGTTTCTTGAACATGACAATGAGTTCACTGTACTAAAATGGCCCCCACAGTCACCAGATCTCAACCCAATAGAGCATCTTTGGGATGTGGTGGAACAGGAGCTTTGTGCCCTGGATGTGCATCCCTCAAATCTCCATCAAAAAGGGGGTCCAAAACCGTATTAGTATGGTGTTCCTAATAATTCTTTAGGTGAGAGTGTGTGTGTGTGTGTGTGTGTGTAAAATATATATATATATATATATATATATATATATATATATATATATAACCCCTTTAAAGGGAACCTGTCATGTGGATATTTGATTATAATCTAACTAATTTTATACAATCATTAACTACTAAAAAGTACCTTAGATGTATTCACTTACTGGTGTGACAGATGGTTACCTCATAATATACACACAAAGATGCCGCATGCTAATGAGCCAATTTGAGTCCAGCGGTTTTTTAATTCAGAGCTATAGCCACTCCCCTGCCCACCTGCTGCTGATTCATATGGAAAAAAACTGTCAATCAGCAGCAGGTAGGCGGGGAGAGTCAGGAGCTCATGAATATTCATGACTCATCATTATGAGCTGGAGCTTTTCAATACAAGATGTTGGCAGATTGACTGGGTCAATTAAAGAAAGTGACCCAGCATTTTGCTAAGAAAATCAGTCACTTATTTATGTTGCCCTTAGGACACCATAAAACTGGTGACAGGTCCCCTTTAAGGCAAAAATTGGTTACATCACCAAGAGGTTAAAATGCACTTGGAGGACCTTTCACTAGTTTAAAAACTAAAAACGAACTATATCAGTGGGCAGAGCGGCGCCCAGGGGTCCCCCTGCACTTACTAGTATGTCTGGGCGCCGCTCCGTTCGCCCGGTATAGGCTCCGGTGTCTGCAGCTCCCTCTGTTGTACTGGGCGGAATTTTTGTATTAGGGTTGTCCCTTGCTGCAGCGCTGGCCAATCGTAGCGCACAGCTCATAGCCTGGGACTCCCAGGGGGACCCCTGGGCGCCGCTCTGCCCACTGATATAGTTAGTTTTTAGTTTTTAAACTAGTGAAAGGTCCTCTTTCAGTCACTTGAGTTGTGTACCAGCTAGATTTACTTGAAACATAAATTCAAAATCTACAATAAAAACAACATTTTTGGGAGGGTTTTTCCAACTTTGATGTCACTGTTGGGGGGGTTAATCATGTAGCAAACTGGATGACACCCAGATGCTGCTAAATGCATCTTTCAGTTGAACACAACTACAGATTGAAACCCGAAAACAGCAAAATGATGCATGGAGCTATAAGGTGCCCATACACAATAGAAGAAATGTGGTCAAACCTGCCAGTGTAGGTGAAAAACACATGGTTAAGACCACCTGCAGACGGGCCCATTCATGTCGATTGCATCGGTATGTCTGTTCCACCGTCCCCCCTTTTGCAGACAAGAATAAAATAGGGCAGGACATGCGGAACAGGAAAATGTGGAACGCACACGGGCGGTATCCGTGATTTGAGAACTGCAAAATGGATATGGTTGTGTGCATGGGTCCTGATTAGGTTAACAAGTCCTCTATCTCATTACATCTGTCTGTATTTCAGAAACACAATGGAAGTTGGCGCAGTAGCCAGTCTTAGACGAATAAAAAATGCCATAGGTGTGGCCCGGGCAGTCATGGAGCACACAAAGCACACGTTTCTAGTTGGGGAATCCGGTATGTAGATCTGAATTGGCGTTAGTTGCTTTCACCTCTCATTTTCTAATGCAATTAAAACGACTTTCCTGTGCCCTGTCCACTGTGCCAAATGTTATAGTGTAATTAACAAGGTACCACTTGGAACCGAACCCGAGTTCGGGACATGTTTTTTTACAGTAGTAATTTATGAAGTAATTATTGAAGTCTCGCAAGACTTCGCAAAGTAATAACTTCGGCTCATCTGAGCCAATACATTCTAATCCTGTACGGAGCGCTCGCTCCGTACAGTATTCAAACAAAGTATTATGCGAATCGACTTCGGATGTTTCATCCGAAGTCGATTCGCCCATCCCTAGACAGTAGCAAAAAATCGATCCAAGATGGATTTTTCTGTTGCAGTACGACACCATAGACCAGGGATCAGCAAACTCCGGCACTGCAGGTGTTGTGGAACTACATCTCCCATCATGCACACTTGCTTGGCTGTTCTCTGAACTCCCACAGAAGTAAAAGAAGCATGCTGGGAGTTGTAGTTTCACAACAGCTGTAGTGCCGGAGGTTGCTGATCCCTGCCATAGACTATCATTATAAAAATTGATGCGCGACATTGGTGCGACACGTTGCAGTGTAGTTGTGCCCTATTCGTCGTACGACACGTCGTCGTGTTGCCCAAGCCTTATATGTGTGAAAAAAAGTAGTTTAACCCCTTAATCACCAGCAAGATTTTTTTCGTTTTTGCCTCTCTGCATATCAGCAGCCATGACTTTATATTTTCACTGGCTGTCTGAGACCTTGTTTTACACGGGAGAAATTTTAGTATTTTTGGCAAAGTTTGTGGGTAGATATAAATTATGGTGTAACATGTATTAACTTTTTCTGTGGAAATATAGAAAAAAATTATTTTTGGTGTTTTTTTTTGGTTATTTTTTTGATTAAATGAATTTTTTGGGTTATTGATGTGATGTCGATACCTAATATGTATAGTTTTTTTTTATTAAGATGTGCACAGAGAAATGTATTTTATAGTAAATAATTGCATTTTTTATTTTGGTGTGTTTTTTTTTTTGTTCATCAGTGTTTTTTATTTCTCTAATATTTTTTATCACATTTATAGCATTTTTAAATCCCATTTTGGGATTACTGTTTTCAAACTTTATTTCAAACTTCCTGTATATTAATAGATCATACTCTGTGTCACTATGACACAGGCATCTGTTAAGAAAACACTAGTGTGCCCTAACAGCAGGCTTACTAAACAGGCAGCCCCGGGGTCCTTCATCGGCTCTCAGGCCTGACTACTGATGGTTCTTAATCTCTGATCAGGTCATAGGGGAACTGGATGACCTGATCTTATGGGGGGCTCCCGTTTGATAATGCCACAATATGGACCACTGCAAGCAAAGTGTTAACAGCAGGGATCAGAGCTTTCTCTAATCCCAGCTGTGCTAAGAACAGCAGCGCATTAACTCCCTTCCACTGCAGCAATGCCAAAGACTGGGGCCCTGGGTGGTTATTGAGGGGTTAAAAAGTGTTTTTTCGCCGATGTTGCCTCTAAATAAATACATTTTGGAATTCTCAAAGTATTCCCCCACCACTGATGTTTTTTCCCCCCTCCACCTGCCCTGGTGTGTTGTCATCTTGACCACAGCTACTGACTGTTTTAGTTCACCACAGCTGGACCACCGACATGCTCAGCTTATTTCTAGACATGGCTGTGATAACTGTACTAATACTTAAAGCAACAATCCCATTTTTTACATCTCTGCATTCAGTACCCCAAACACTGCCGATTTGTGCCCCAGGTACCTGTTTTTCATGTATGTGCTTTACTTCCCCTGTCGTCCCTGCCTTTCATCTGGGCAGGATATTTACATGCAGAACTTCCTGTCTTTCTCAGCTTCCTGCAAACCAGACCCAGCATGCTTTTGGTCTGTAATGTTTTTCACAGGGCTTGCTCTGCCCAACATGGAGAGGGGAGGTGTAGGGGGCAAACAACTGCAGAAGGTACTAGCAGGCTCAGCGGAATCCATAACGGAATTCTTAGATAACCCGAACCTTGTACCCCGAACCTGAAAACACAATTTCGCTCATCACTAATGTCGAGGCGTACACCGCCGGGCTATGATAAATCAGGGCCACAGTATTTTTGGGGGTCAGATGATAAAATTCATTATAAGACTGGAGAACCACTTTTTAAGGTGCACAGACCGTCGATAGCTGTGCGTCTCTCCTGCCTCCCCAATACACATACTTTCTTGGTTTGGCCATTTTCAATAGGGAGAGAGCCACTGCCAGACACCTATGGTCACTGCTTATCTCCCAGGAGAACAAAAGGTTTAGGTGAAAAAACTTCAGGTCAGGAGCGCCTCATATACACTAGCAGGGGCATAGCTAAAGGTTAATGGGCCCTGGTGCAAGAGTTCAGCTTGGGCCCCCCTTCACTCAGTGCTTTGGGGCAGGAAAGCACATAGCCCATCGGGTAAGGAAAGTGGTTCAGTTTTACAAAGGCTATATGCTTCCCTGCCCCAAAGCACTGAGGGAAGGGGGGTCCAAGCTGAATTCTTGCACCAGGGCCCATGAGCTTTTAGCTATGCTCTGCTAGTGTATATGAGGCGCTCCTGGGCATGTTTGGTACCCAAATCCGAACTTCTTCACAGAAGTTCGGATTTGGGATCGGTGTTCTGTAGATTGTATTATTTTCCCTTATAACCATGTTATAAGGGAAAATAATACATTCTGAATACAGAATGCATAGTAAAATGGTGCTGGAGGGGTTAAAAAAAATATATATATTTTAACTCGCCTTAATCCACTTGCTCGCGCAGCCCGGCATCTCCTTCTGTCTCTTTTGCTGAACAGGACCTGTGGTGACGTCACTCCGGTCATCACATGATCCATCACCATGGTAAAAGATCATGTGAGTGACGTCACCACAGGTCCTGTTCAGCAAAAGAGACAGAAGGAGATGCCGGGCTGTGCGATCAAGTGGACTAAGGTGAGTTAAAATATTTTTAAAAAAAATTTAACCCCTCCAGCACCATTTTACTATGCATTCTGTATTCAGAATGCTATTATTTTCCCTTATAACCATGTTATAAGGAAAAATAATAATTATCGGGTCTCCATCCCGATCGTCTCCTAGCAACCGTGCGTGAAAATCGCACCGCATCCGCACTTGCTTGCGGATGCTTGCGATTTTCACGCAACCCCATTCACTTCTATGGGGCCTGCGTTGCGTGAAAAACGCAGAATATAGAGCATTCTGCGATTTTCACGCAACGCACAAGTGATGCGTGAAAATCACCGCTCATGTGAAGAGCCCCATAGAAATGAATGGGTCGGTATTCAGTGCGGGTGCAATGTGTTCAACTCACGCAGCGCATCCGCGCGGAATACTCGCCCGTGTGAAAGGGGCCTAATACTGGTGTCTTCTTATGCACCACAAGGGTCTTTGGGCCCAGTAGCGACTGCTACCTCTGCACCCCCTATAGCTACGTCCCTGCACACTAGATTGTTAGCTGGTTCAGCTGTGTATGGTGAGGGATAATTACCTTTTGTGTCCAAAGGCAAGCAATGAAGGTTGTCCTATTGACAACAAGCTAAGATTCTGAAAATAGTGACACAAAAAGTTGCAAATTGTATTTTTTTTTTTTTTTTAAGAAACAGAATAACCCCCTTTTACTGAAAGTAATTATTTGGTAATACTAAATGGTGGTTATCAGCATCATTCGTGGTTCACAGTATTCATATAAACACACACTTGGGCCCTTGCTAGGACCCGCGGGATAATTACTGACAACAAACAAAACGGTCCTCTGACACCAGTTGAATCACACTGCTAATAACCACCCCTAGAACATATTGCTGTTACCAGCAACACATTACACTATACGCCGCAATACCATACAGGGTGCAAAAGTGAAAATACAAAAAGGTTATATATGGAGGTGTTGATATTATAATAATAAAAACACTACACACCACATATCTTAGCACTGCCATATACTGGTGTTAACTGATGCCCTCTGCTTAGTCCTGATGGTTTTACTCATACACATTTTTTCTTTTCTATAATAGCAGTTTTAAGTGAATATAATAAAAGATGTAGTTTTAGATACATAGTTAGGACCCCTAAAGTGATTATTATTTTTTTTGGTCAGAGGACCGTTTTGTTTGTTCACAGTATTCATGCCGTGCAGTTGCTAGCAGTATATTGCATCGGTTAAGGCGCTACGCCAGCCCCTCGGTGCACCTCTTCACCTTCCCCTCTGCCTGTTGCCACTCCCCCACCCAATGAGATTGACAGGGCCAGGCCCTGGGCAGTACCACCATCAGTGTATGTGTAGTGAAGATCTCGGAGCGAGAACGACCACTCGTAGATCTTCACTGTGCCATTAGTGCAGATCCCAGTATGCCATTTCTCGGCATTAGTAATACCTAATGCAGAGAGAGGCCATCTTTTAGTCACCATGACCAACCCTACCAGGCAGTATTTCTACTTTAATAGGGTTGATCAAGGTGACAGATGTGCCTAAAAGGCATGACTTCGGTAATTTTTAGGTTTATTTTGATCGAATTCAGCAGATTTATTTGGTAGCAATGTGACGGGGACGAGCTGACTGTTCTGGTAAGGTCACTGATCTTTGAAACAATCATTGTGGCGTTATTAGCTTTTCCTCTTCTCTCCTTTTGTGACATCTGTTGTCTTTTTAAAGTAGGTTTGATTTTAACTTTGCAAAGTCAGTGTAATGTGAACGTCCATGCAGGATAATAGCAATTAAAACCAGACGGTAACTTATCAAACCTATCACTTTTAGCTTCTTTGTTCGCTGAGAGCATGGGTTTTGTGTGTGAAGATTTAACCACCAACAGATCCTTATCCATCTATTCGAAATGGCTCGATCAGCAGTGCCAACCAAACTTTCGCAAGGTAAGTTGTATAGACGGTATCTATATTTGTATTCTACACTATGATGTATGATAAGATCTTAATCCAGGATTAAGAGGACATGTGTTGTGTCATGTCCTCTTAAAGGGGTATTCCAGGATTTTATTATTGATGATCTATGTCAATATCTGCCGATCAGCTTTTTCAGAGTAGATCTGGTGCCAATGGTCTGTGCCAGAACTACACCTCTCTGTGCAATCATTTTTTTTTCTTTTTCGTTTGTTTTTTACTCCCTGCCGTCCTAGAGCCATAACCTCTCTTTTTTTTTTTTTTTTTTTCCACATAGCCGTATGAGGTTTTTTTTGTGTGGGACAAGTTGTACTTTATAATGCCACCATGTATGGCTGCATATAATGTAGTGGGAAATGGGGAAAAAATTCCAAATTAGGTGAAATTATAAAAAAATATTAAAAATTTCCACCACAGTTGTATGGGTGTCGATTTTACAGCGTTTTCTATGCAGTAAAAATAACCTGTTACTTTCTACGGGTCAGTACGATTACAACGATACCACATATTTATAGTCTGTCTTGTATTTTAATACTAAAAAAAAAAAATACTAAATTTGGGAAAATATTTTTTTTTTCTTTGCATCACCATATTCTGACCCCGTAACTTTTTTTTATTTGTATGTTCATGGAGCTGTGTGACAGCTCATTTTTTGCGGGCTGATTTGTAGATATTAATGATACCGTTTTGGAGTCCGACTTTTTGATCACTTTATTAAATTTTTTGTGATAGGTGAAGTGACCAAAAAACGGCAAATAGGCCATGTTGACTTTTTTTTCTGTTTCGCCATTTCGTTTGGCTTATGCATTTTTGCAAGCGGCAATGCCTATTGTTTATGTATTTTTAATTTTGGGGAAAGGGGGGTGATTTAGAATTTTTATATTTTATTATTTCTTTATATTTTTTACACTTTTTTTATTTTTACACAGGGAATATAACAAGCAATCATTAGGTTTCTTTTCTTATAGACTTCAATGCATTAGAAAAACTGGTTTAGTTGCCCATAGCAGCCAATCATATTCCACCTTTTATTTTCCAAAGGAGCTCTGAAAAATGAAAGGTGGAATACGACTGGTTGCTATGGGCAACTAAGCCACTTCTACTTTACACCAGTTTTAATAAATCTCCCCCTGTGGAGCCCTGCCACAGGCAAGCGCTCCATAGTTACGTATGTATGGCAGCCTCGGATCACTCAGGAGGACCGAGGTTGCCGCCATCCAGCTCCCCCGATCCTTGCTAGGGGCAGCTGGTGCATGACTGGGAGCGTGTGCTTCCAGTTTTTGATCTCCCAGATGCTGTGGTCATATTTGACCATGGTATCTGAGGGGTAAATATGTACATACGTTTAAAACAGAAGGCACCTGACGGCTATGTCACTCGCGAGCAGTCGCCATCTCAGCATACCCGACCAATGATTTATTTTTACGTTAGGTGGTTGGGAAGGGGTTAAGCAGCGTGGCCTTTTCATACTATACCAAGTACAGCAGCGTACATTGTATAGTGGTTATGATTGGTATTGCAGCTCATTCCCATTCACTCGCAGCACACAATAGAGCTGCAAAAAGGCCACATGGCGGATGGACATGTCACAAGCCTAGGACGAGGCCACAGTACTCATCCAGCAGCTGATTGGCAAGTGCCTGGAGTCAAACCCCCTCTGATCAAATATTGATGACTTATCCTAAGGATTAGTCATTAGTATTTATACTAAATATGTTATCCAGGATTTAAAGTGATTAAGCTTCTAATATTGTGTATTTCTAATGCTACAGTTCTGGTTCTTTAGACACTTGCAGTATTTTAGGTGGTAATTGAATCTGTACCACATCAGAATAAATTGCTATTATAAATCTTTAAAATCAACTTCCAGGTGTAGCGCTCAGTGGGCAACAAACCCGCACGACGGCTCAGATGAAACTGATCTCACCTGATAGATTGCAGCATGTCACACGAAAAAGTGTGAAAAAGTTTCTTTCGTATAACAAAGCATATAGAGATAATATGCAGTTTTTTATGGACAATACATGCATTATACGCACCCACAAGTGTATGGAGAATCTGAGAGAACTTATTTTATTAACATAGAAAAACTGACAGTTGAAGAATCTGCAGGCAATCGTCCTAGTATATTTAGCTTACTTAACCGCTATTTCTGGTTACTTTGTAATGATTTTTGGCGTGTATGTCACCGCTCCTGACATGTCTGTTTTAATAGCTCCATGCATTCCCCATGTAATAACAGTTCTGGAGCATCTATTCCAATGACTCTATGTTGTGCCATTCCTGTATTATTTCTTCTAGACGTTATGAATAAATTGCTAGCAGTCTGCAGTAAGGGTACAGAGGGGTGGTAACCAGTTGAGGAGGTCCCTGCACAGTCTAACACCAGCAGCACTGATTGGATAGAGTCTGACTCTGCAGGGACACGCCTCCAACTGGTTACCACCCCTCTGTACCCTTACTGCAGACTGCTAGCAATTTATTCATAACTTCTGTAGAAATAATATGGGAATGGCACAACATGGAGCCATAAGACTAGATGCTTCAGAATTATTACATGGGGAATGCTTGAAGCTATTAAAACAGGCATGTCGGGAGTGGTGACAGGTCCTCTTTCATTATAAAGGTTATGTATACCTTTTAGGGGAAATGTATTTTTCTTTTTATTGTTTTGCACCTATTTTCATCTGTTTTCTAGAGCTGCGTGTTCTCAGTCTGCAGGCTGGTCTCTCTCCTGTCCAGAGAAATCAATCAGACAAACATTCTGAAGGCCAACTCTGAAGCTCTTACATCTGTTCTCCTAAATGGTTATAAAGACTTATGTAAGATGAATTATGGCCAGTTTGACTTCAGTTTAAAGTGGGTATTCCCATCTATGGCATACTAGGTGTGGATTGGGATATACTGTTGTTGTAAAACAGCAGAAACCCGGTGGCTATGGAGCCCGCTCCACTCCAGAGTGGGCACCATCTTTAAATTACGGACTTGTCTGCTTGGCACTCCTCCATTCAGGCTGTGTGGCTCCCAGGTTACAGTACCTTCCCCAGACTTCGGGTCACCGCAAGTAAACTTCCTGCATGGAAGTATTCATGTGTAATGCTGCAGCCAAAGACTGTCCTCGAGCAGCACCTCACCGCTGGGTCACATTATACACTGCTTGTTTCCATGGTTACAACCACCCTACAATCCAGCAGCAGTGGTCATGCTGCACACTATAGGAAAAAGCACCCCCTCTCTGTTGGCCGGGACCGCAGGAGCGCACATAGGCTGGTGCTTTTTTCTATGGTGTGCAAGCACGGCCACCACTGATGGATTGTAGGGTGGTCGTAAACATGGAAACTAGCTGTGTATAATGTCATAGAAAAATGAATGTTCATTGGGTGTGGGTCCCTATCTCAAAAACAGGGACCTGAAGTGGATGGAGAGCGCTGGCCGGGCTATTGTCGGAAGTCCCATAGTAATGAATGGAAGTGTGGATGCTCAAGTGTGGTGTGCCCTCCATTCTCTGTGGGGCACCGTTCTTGAGATTGGAGCAGGTCACAGAGGTAGAACTTGCACCTGTCAGATGAATATGCCATAAATGTCCCAGATGGGAGGACCCCTTTAAATAAGTGTTTATAACCATTTAGAAAAACAGAGGTAAGAGCTACAGAGTGAGTTGTCAGACAGATTCTCTGACAGACCGGCCTACAGTGTGTGCAGGTGGCTATAGAAGACAAATGGAGCAAAAAAAAAAAAAAATAATAAATGCCCCTGGAGGTGTACAAAGCCTCTAAAGAAGAATTCTAGGAACACTGATTTCCAGTCTAGTATGCAATCATGGCATCACCAGTAATATATATGCTCATGAATGCTGCTTTTCTTATCTTGTGGGAGGTACGGCTTGCTCGCCTGCCTGTTTCTAGCCCTAGTGCCCTCCATAGACTCCGATATAGGCTGCTATTATCCTCCCTAACAGATGGTCCATGTTCTCCCTCCATGATACAAGAAGGAAGGAAGAATGTTATTTCTCTCTAATGGGTGAATAAAGTGGTGCCTGGCGCAGTTTACGCACTTCAGCATACTGCATCAGGATGGGCTCATGAGGGACAAGGAAGGTGGGAAGTAAGGAATGTGCTGTACACTGTTTACAACACAGGGACTAAAGACTGGTGAGGAAATTGTGTCATGGACCCAATTCCATACAAAATATGCCCCAAACCATCTTGTTTTCATTACTCGTTCTAGGTATTTTTAATCCGTAGAATAATTGTCATTTGAGCTACAGACGCTAAATATTTCTATATTCTCAAACATGTTGAAGGCATGATTGTATTTAACCATTATAATGTAAATGGTGTTAAAGGGGTTAACTCATGACTAATGTAAAAAAATGAGTCGGACATCATATAGGACATGACAATACCTTTCTAACAAAGCTAGAACCAGCCCTGTACCTCACATGGATCCAGAGATCTCCACATTCATTGCTCTACTAGATTTATATCAATGTGACAGCTCAGGGGGGCGTGTCTTTTCTGCTGCAGCTCAGGGGGGCGTGTCTTTTCTGCTGCAGCTCAGGGGGGCGTGTCTTTTCTGCTGCAGCTCAGGGGGGCGTGTCTTTTCTGCTATATCTCTTCCTATCACAGCTAAGGAGGCAGTTGAAGGATGAAACTGAGCATGTGCGGCCATCTCAGTGAGCTGGACAAAGGAAAAGAACAAACAGCAGGTGGCGCTATACAGATACATTTTATGTAATAACTCAGTGGCAATACAGAATTTTTAATTACATGAAATTACAAAAGTATTCAGATCCAGGTGATGGTTTGAAACCTGTAGAATATTTTCAATGGGACCCCTCCTTTAACGCAAGACTGCACATTATTATACATGGTTTGCAGAATGTGACTCCAGATCCTACAAAATCCTGTGGTCCTTATAAACCTGTAAAAAGTTTATCAGAAGGAAAGAAACCCACCCTACAGAAACAAGTGGATTTGCACAGCCATGATACCATTGGTAAGTGAGATGAATAGTATAAATCATATAAGTATTTAAGCAATTGTCTGGCCTTGGAACTGACACCCCTGGGGTCCTTCCCTATGCCCCTGTAGATAAAATGTCACCTGTCCACGGTCCCATTGCTGCTACGTTTCCAGTGCTTCTGGTTCCGCAGGACCAGGAAGCTGCTTAGTCCATTGACCAATCACAGGACTCAGTGGTCTTAGCGGTAGCAGTACATCACTGCTGTGACATAGCATTCCTGCCACTGTGACTGCTGAGGCCTGGGATTGACTGCAGTGGTCATAAGACCATGCCGCTTCCTGGTCATGCAGGGATCTGAAGTGGCAGAGAAGGGCATAGCGGCTGGACCTCGGGAAGGAGAGTGTGCTTTTTTATGTTCTGGGAAACGGAGAAGGACCCAAGTGGTGGGCTCCAAGACTAGACAACACCTTTAATTTATCATATCCTTTTCAGTATAACGTATATAAATAGTAATTAAAGGGGTTTTCTGGGATTTTGATACTGGTTATCTATCCTCAGGATAGGTAATCGGTGTCTGATCAGTGGGGTCTGACACTCGGGACCTCCACCAATCAGCTGTTTGAGAAGGCATCAGCGCTCCTGTGAGCCCTGCAGCCTTCTCGCAGCTTACAAAACACAGCACAGTACATTGTATAGCGGCTGTGCTTGGTATCTCGTTCAGCTTCGT